>NC_041036.1:17501506-17817047 GCF_900634625.1 Parambassis ranga
ATAGGAGAATTCCCCTCTCTGTTGACCACTGATGAAGCCATGAGAGGGTGAAGTTGATGGAATGTGGCGGATGACACCCGTGACAAAGTGCACTGTGAAGTGTAAATCCTGGGTTGTTGTCTTTATGATTGGTGACACTGTGGCTGTTCGTCAGCAGCTGCCATTACTAGCTGTCTCCCTTCAGACTGTGAGGGCGGCCGCATCCAGCAGCTACAGCTCCACTTTAACAGTCATCTGCATTCACTGAAAACAGACCACGAAAGCTGCATGTCAAGACTGCCTCCATGTCTGTCATTCACTGCGCATCTGAGGAAATGTCTGCGAGAATGAAATAGGCTTCTTTTGATGCGAAATCAAGACTCGCTGTTGTGTTGATTTCTTTATGACCTCAGAACTGGCAGTGATCATGAATGTGCTGAGCTTTGCAGGATAACAGCACATAAAAAAAAGCCCTGATTGTGAACCAGAGCGACTTCCCTAAAGAATAACTATGTATTATGACTGCTGGCTTGACAATATTCCCACACAATTCAGTGCCGGGGGGCGTTGTGTGCACTATGCCACATGTGTCAAACATAATCAGGATTTGTTTCCTCAGCAAGACACTGGAAGTAAACAAAGTGTTTTCGAAGCTAACTGAAGAATATTTTGTCTGCAAACAAAACAAAAACTCAAAGTTGAGACATTTGAGATGCTGTCATAACAGGCAGGGAATTGGTGTAATTATTGCCTTGTGTCTGGAGCACCACGTTGACAGTCATAATGACATGGTTGTGTTTGCAAGCTTTCTGTAATTGCACACTATTACGTAAACCACGTTTTAATACAGCTGGTGTAAAACTGACAAGTGGCCCACAATTGACCCCTCTCATTTGCATAACATGCTACAAACTGACAGTTTGACCTTCTGATCATGTGCCATTGTTGTGTGATGTCAGAGAACGGTGCTTCAGAAACAGCGCGTTAATACAAGGAGCAAAATTCATTGGCCACACACTTATCAATCATTCCTCATAATGTGAAAACTGGCAACCCTCAGCTGGTTACGGCACAGTCTTGACAGACTTACTCTCAGTGAGAGGGTCATGGCCTCATTTTGCCTCCTCTCTCAGACAATTTTTCTATCTAAAACATCCTTTAGACCCCTCCTCTCCACTCTCTCTTTTATTTATCACATTTTCTGCCCCACAAAGACCTTTCAGCAAAGGCAGAGAATCCCATCAGTCGCTAACACAGCGTGACCGGTTGCCCACACAGGAAGCTTTTGATTTCTGCCTGCATGTCCTGAGCTTTGGAAAACTGTCAAAATTCAGTGGACACAATGTTGCTGTTAAAGCACAAAAGAGCAGCCTAAAATCAATCCGCCATGCGCTGCCACCGCTGAAAACTTAATTATGTTTATGTAGGAAGAGTGTGGTAAAGCCCAGTGGTGGAAGGCTTTCGGTTTAAATTAAATTAATTTAAATTTACATTTAGTAAAATAAATAAATAGAAAATCTTGATGAAAGGTTTCATACCGCGGTTAGGTCCAAGCTGGACTGCACCCACTCCTTGGCATCGTTGTATTCCTCCATCAGTCCCATAATATACAGTGTGTCCAAAGAGTCAATGATGGATGCTCCTCTCAGACCACCTGCAAAAGGCATAAAAACAGAGTTAAGCACCTACTGACGCACAGACAAGTCATATAGGAGAAACACGTTTTTGCCTGTTTTAGCAGAACAAAAAAAAGCAACAATTTGCAACATGTGACCAAATAAACTCACACTCTACTTTTTTTTTTACAGCTCTGACAACTCTTGAAGTTCTTGCTATGAATAGGTTTTTAAAGGTCCCACAAAGTGGCAGCCTCTCTGGCAGAGGAGAGAAACCAATAGAGAAGTGCCAAACACTGAAGCCTGCAGTGTCTTTGTTCTGTTCCAAACAGGCTGTTTACAAGTGTCTGCAACTTTAAATGCAAATGAGCTGCCCATGGCCCAAAAACTGAGGCAGGACAAGCGGCCTCATTATTAGTTGAGTGGTAACAAGGGACAAGAATCTCAACATATGACATCATAAGGGGCTGAAAAACCGCTCATTTATACCTTTTCTGAAAATGTTTTCTGTGTTAGTGGCTAGCATCAGGCTTTAGCTTTTCTTATTAAGATTTGAAAGTTTCACACTAAAAAACACATTCACATTGATGCTGAGTCATTCCAATTCCTCATCCCTGAAGGTAGTAAAGGAATCCTTCTCAATGGGGTTTCCTTTTAAAATAAAATATTCATAAAAGAGAAGAAAACTGTTGATAACTGTCTTAACTGTTACACACATTGAGTTCTTGGACAGTACATAAGCACTTTTGGATTTAACCCCAAACCTTTAATGTTCTGATTAGTACTATTAACTTGGCAGCACGTGTGATAAAAAGCAAAGACATCAAAGTCCTTCACATGCCACACTTACTATGTAATTACTGTCGTGATGTTGAATGAATACAAAAAAAGCTTTGTGTGTCCCCCACATAAAAAAGCATCTTCTCTCTGCTGTAACATGAAAGTCAAGTCATTTAAGAAGGAAACCACTGGGGGGGGAAACAAGAAGTGATACACTGATTATTATAACATTTAACAGCTGCTCCTGTATTACACCCAGCTGACATATTCCCTTCACAAATCCGTCTGTGTGCGTCTGTCTTTAAGAATCTTATTTTAAGCTATTCATTTCTTTTCATCACGT
This sequence comes from Parambassis ranga, assembly GCF_900634625.1. NCBI lineage: Eukaryota > Metazoa > Chordata > Actinopteri > Ambassidae > Parambassis > Parambassis ranga. The sequence goes on from NC_041036.1 coordinate 17,504,225, forward strand.
AAATGAGAAAAGCCAGAGGGTGTTTATGAGGGACTGCGTGGCCTATTTTCATTCTCATAAGAACAAATATTATGCAAATGTGCTGAAGTTTACAGACACAAAAGGGAAAAGAGCCATTATCCTAATGAATTATTGTAAAAAAAAGTTAAAGAGCAAATTGTGCTTTGGAAGTTTAATAAGGAGAAACTGTGACTAAACTAAACAGTGAATCAAACTGCCCGAGGGCTCACAACGTAAATCACAGGATGAAATTCAACAGTGTGAGAACAGACCTGCATCGCAGAGGTGATGAAAAACCTTTACGTTCATCTCTGAGAATGAACTTAGCCTACAGTAGATGGCTGGATTGATCTGATGCAACCGTGCAGCAACCTGGCGCATCAAAGTGTATTAAGAAATAATTCTAAAACTCACCAAATATGCAAATTAAAACCTTCAGGCAACAACACAAAAAAGGTTTCAGAAGGGTGGCTTTATTATTTCCCTAATATTGCACTAACTGCTTTCACCATCAATGGCTCCATATAAAGCTAAAAGTGTGTGTCTGTGTGTGTGTGTGTGTCTATGTGTACACCTGGCTGGTGTATTGTTGACAATCTGTTTGCGGTGTCGATGTTAAAGTTGTTGGAATGATGCATTATATAGAGGTAAAAAGTTGTTTTCTGTGATGCTTCCACACACAAAAGATGAGACAGGCATAAAGCTGCACAGAGCCCCGGGCTGTTAGGGGGCCTTCGGGGGGCCTCAGAGGGCTGAGAAACTCCACCAATGCCCTGCCACACCTTCCCACTTAAACAACCTGTCGATGGCTTGCAATGCCATCTCAGAATCCTCCTTGAAGCTGTAACATTCAGCTTCCTGTCTGGAGTGCTCAAAGGCATTTTTATTACCATTTTGCTATAAAGGTTAACAACATAGAACAAGAACCAAGAAAAGAATAAAGTGGGAAGATTAAGGACAGCTGTTTATGTAGCCAATAAACAAATGAATGCAATTGAAACAAATGCAAATTTTAAGCATCCATTGTAAAATACACTGTGAAAACACACAGTACAAGTTTTCTGTTGGCAATTTTGCCAAATGGGGACAGTTTAATTGCTAACGCCCTTTTTGAGGAAGTCTGGTACATCATCAGTGTGATGCAGCTCCTCTCTGATGGGTTACTTGGATGGCAGTGGCTACAGAAACCTGCTAGCTGAAAATGGACCTTTTAGCATAGTTTTTTAAACTAATGACTTACATGACGTCATGTAAGTAAAAAGGTTTGTTTGTAGTGATGGACATAAAATAAATAATATATATATATATAACATAATTCAGCTTTTAGGAGAACGGTGGCCTGGCTAATGTAGTAGAGTGTAAGAGTCTGATATGTTCTTCAAATAATAGTGCAGATCAATCAATTAATCAATCGATCAATTCTGTGTTTTGGTTAATCAGTTCAATATTAGTTATGCTCCGAAGTACTAGTCAGTAATTGCAATGCTTCAATGATAAAACATCACTTATATAATCAAACTTTGCAACAGACAGACAGACAGACAGACAGACGGACAGACAGACGGACGGACGGACGGACGGACGGACAGACAGACAGACAGACAGACAGACAGTCAATCAATGACTCCAGCATTCCTCTGATCCTCTTTAGAATTTTCAGTCCTCATGCTGTCCACACAGTATTTGTAGCTTGCACTTAACATTATTACAAAACCCTCCACCTCATCACTGACCTTTCACCTCATCTCCATAGCTTTATGGATTAGCTAATGAGGTCAGCTTGGATGCCAAAGGGCACAAGGGACAGAGATCAATAGTTTGGGTTGAATGAATGGTGGCCGTCATTCACTCTGGTCATTACACACATGGCCTAACATACCAAAATGGTCTCAATATCCTGTAACGCCACACTGCAATACTAACACTTTTTCGTCACAGTACACCGCACCGAACGAGGTTACTGTGTCATGGTACTAACGCTTCTGTTGTTTTCATAACTCTATAGCGGACCATCTGCCGGGGATGTTACCCGCGGCCTGGCACATATGTGGGGTTATTTGAATGACTTCCTGCTTCTTGAGTATTTTCAGAGGTAGCTCAAACTTTATTAGGCGAAAAGAGGACCGTTATTACAGTGCTTGCTAAGCAGTCTTATCTCTGTTTGATGACAAACAGTGCTGGTGACGCCTGAGAAGAGGGATGTAATCAGATATCTAATGCCCTCTGGTTATGCAAGCCCACAAGTAGCTCTGTGCAGCTACAGGCAAAACAGCAGAGTGTGGAAAATTCCTGTTGAAAACAGCACCAAAGCTAAAATGATTGATTGACTCCGAGGATAGACGGAGCAGATCAATCCATCATGGCCTGCTCCTTCGGCTTCCATGGTCTAAGAAGCTATTTATTTTTGTAACCCTCTGCTACAAATGGAAGGAGCCCTAAGGGACCCTCTGAAGAAGGGGGGCAATAGGTGTTCATTTATAAAGACTGATAAACATGCATGCAAGTGGATCTCATTTTGCATTCTAATGTCCTCCTTAATATATTTAGACTCCTATATTTATTGCCTCATAAAGCTTATAAGTAAACAAACATAAGCTGTATTTACAGACTCAAGATAGGACAGATAATACTAATATTATTTAACAGAAAGACGCACGCTTTGAAGTATCAGCTTAAAATGCTGTTCAGGGAGCATCCGTCCATAAATAATGACAAACCATCCATAGAACAATGCAAAGCCAGCAACTGTCCCGATCCCAGAGGGAGGCCAAGATAATTCCGTGCCAATTTGTTTAGTTAATTAGCTGAATTGCAAATTTGTCAGGGACTTCACCACCATTAAAGTCATACACCAACAACAGGTCCCGAATTATCAGCTGACTTAATGGGGACGTTTTATAGAAAGAAAGATCATGTGCATAAATCTTGTTTTAAGGTTTCAATTTATACTCGCACTCACATGATGCATATTAATATTGAAGGTGTACTACACAGTAACACGTACTAATTAATTGGCTGTATGCCTCCTCCAAATAGTTTACATCCTCATACAATGTTGAGTAAAGACTTTAATTAACATGTAAAGATGACATTTTCAGTCACTGTGGGCTAATTTTCACAGCAATATAAAGTCCTTTCAGCACTGGGAAAAATATTAAATATTTGTAATTTGGGTAGTATAATGAAATAAAACAGTACTTTATAATAAGATAATTATTACATGACCCTGTTAAATGTAAATCTAATTACTCAAAGTGTGAGTATACCAACATAAGTATCAGAGGTGTGCATGATGAAGATCAAGAAATGTGCAACAGAGAGTGAGTGAGTGTGTGTGTGTGTGTGTGTATGCACATAGAGTACATGGAAAGCCATTAGTCAGACATTGGCCAGTGGATGTTCATTCATCACAGCTGTCACAGGACAGTCAGTGTCGGTCAGTGGGGTTACATTAGACGGCCTGAGCTAATATGATCAATCGTTCTCTGCAGAACTGTACTGTGTAGCGTAATATTACTTCACTCCGTTTCCCTCTTACCCGAGCCACACATACACACACACACACACTACAGATATATATGTATCAGCATAAACCACTCGTTTATTTTATTCCTCAGAGGATAGTTCAGCAGCAACATTTCTCCTCTAATTTCATTCAAATAGCTTATACTGAATGATATGCATGAAAAATATATACCAGTATTCCTGAAGAGAAATGAATTTGTTCACTGTAAAAAGTGCAATAATGTAACCTAATGTTAACCAGATTAGAACAATCAGATTTAAAGTTCACACAGGAATCAAATCAAAGTTATACATCGACTGATAGCACAAAGCTAAGCAAATCAAATATTAAAGAAGCGTCAATACTGTACGCCATGCAGGTAACATCAACGTAAATTTAATTTATGCAGACACTGGGATTCACACTAATTACACTGCCCTGTTACCAATGGTTACCAGTATCCAATTATCAATCGCAAGGTCAGTGAGTATCTTGTTAGCACTGATGCTACCTAGCAGCAGAGAGACAGGCTTATCTAGCTGTTTGCTATTCAAAGCACAATGTTAGCACTGCAGATAAAGAAAGGAGATGATCCTGTAGGTGAGCTGACTTTTGATGGAGAGCATCAACAGAGCAATGGCGGGTGAGAAGACAGCAAGTTTAGAAGGAGTTGGATTAAGTAGGGTTACTGAGCAGAACGTGAAAGGAGTGGGAAGAGGTGGAGAACGAGAAGTGTCACGGCCATCCATCAGGATGGACTTTTCTGGAGGGCTGGAATACCAACGGTGTGCATTAGTCTCCTTGAGGAGAATATGTCAGATAAGCCATGAAATATCAATAATGAAAGAGGATGGGGATTGACTGGATGTACTCACACTGATGAGGCATATTATGGCATGTTCAAATGCACCCTGTATTTCTGGGTCAACCAGGTTCTTACTGCAGTGGAGTCGAATGACGCATATATATGCTTTTTTGAGATAATGACGCTTAAAGAGGCTAAGCTTCAGAACAGTCATGAATCATACATAGTGAGTGGATCAACAAACCAAGGGATTATTTTTTTATGTATACACCACGTGAACATTTGACACTTCAAAAGGAGTTATATGGGCCATGCCTTCTTAAGAAAAACCCAACTGACTGTCAGCTAGCCTCGGATTCATTGGTATCCGTTTGGTGGTGAGATTATCTAGCATGAAGGCTATATAATCTAGTTACAGCATGTAATGTAGTATAAATCATGGCAGAAAGTCATAATTCATCCATCCACTCTTGTACTTCTTGAAGACATCTTTGGGCTGTGCCACCTTTGTGTTACTGTTTGGATATCATTATAGGAACATTGGACAAAACTGCTTAACTAATTATTTATACTAAAGGGTGATGTCATCCAGTAGAGGGCAGAACATCAGAAAGACTTATACATATTGCTTAGAGCACTAAAAATACGTTGGGTCCGTGGTGGATAACTTTGTCACCTGGAGGGAGAGCAACCACCTACTGCTCAATGTGACGAAGACAAAGGAACTAGTGGTGGATCTGAGGAGGACAAAGGCTCCAGTGACCCCTACTAGCATCAAAGGGGTCAGTGTGGAGGTGGTGGAGGAGCACAAATACCTGGGAATGTACTTGGACCACAAACTGGACTGGAGTAAGAACGTGGACACTGTTTACAGGAAGGGCCAGAGTCGCCTCTACTTTCTGAGGCAGCTGAGGTCCTTCAACATCTGCAGGACGATGCTGAGGATGTTCCATGAGTCTGTGGTGGCCAGTGCCATCATGTATGCTGTTGTCTGCTGGGGCAGCAGTCTGAGGGTGAGGGACATAAACAGACTCGACAGAATCATCAGGAAGGCGGCCATGTTGTGGGAGAGGACCTGGACTCTATGACAGAGGTGTGTCAGAGGAGGATGTTGTCCAAAAAAAGACCATACTGGACTGTCCCTCTCACCCACTCCACACTGTGCTGACCAGCTCCAGGAGCTTGTTCAGCAACAGACTCCGACTCCCACGATGCACCACTGAGAGACACAGGAAGTCATTCCTGCCTGTCTCAGTCAAACTACTGAACTCTGAACTGTCACAGTCACTCAGACACTGTACATTCATACTGGTACATTCATGTCATGCTCTTTACTGTGTGAAGGTTTTTATACAGTAGCAAATATGTTTCTTCTTCTTTAGAAACAACTCAGGGATTTAAATGCTATCTAGGTATTTAGATATTTATTATATATTCTATTTCATATTTCAATGTATCTATAAACAAGAATTTCCCCTCAGGGATTCTGGTTCTGATTCTAATTCTGATTCTGGGTTATTTAATTTTTGGTGATAAACAGCCTCTGTGACAGATGAAGGTAGATATTATGCCTAAAAATGTTGGCTATAAGATTGCATTATAATAACTACATCTTTAATAACTAAATTTTCAATTTTCCATGTCCCACAGAGAACCTTCTTCTACTCCCTCTACCTTCTGCAGCAGTTAATATGAGATCCTTACTTCTAGATCCTATCCTATCCTAGCTACAAGATGTAAGTCAGAGAAACTAATCCCACTGATTACCACTGCAAAGCCCCGTTACTCCACAGAACAAGAGTGCATACATAGGGCTCATTAGAAATGTTCAGCTGAATCAAGGCTGTCCCATCAAGGCTGCAGAGCTTGTTATCTTAACACTGGGGAAAAAAACTGTCTGCAACACATTTCTCAGCATCACCTGGTCTGCAGTGTGTTTTCCCTCCACCTTAAATGTAAATTCGAAGCATATTTAAAGACAACCTGGAAGAGCAGGTGACAGCCACAGAGACACAGCTGTTTGGAGATGTCTGTTTACTGAAACGCATCGTTTAAACCATAAGGCTAAGGAAAACTGACCCCGCTTCAAGGAATATGCATAGCTGTGTTGTGTGTGAGACATTGATGTAGCACCCCTGTCCAGACGAGTGCAGAGAGAGATGAAGAAGGGAGGTGGGAGAAAAACAGCTCAGCTCTCAGCAAAGCTGCAAAAAAACAAAAAAAAAAAAACAAAAACAGGCACAGAGAGCTCATCTCTATGTATGTTTGTCAGTAAGAGCTTATATGTAAAAATCAAAGTTCCTATACTGTATGTTAAACTCACTTTGTAGTCAACTCAAATGCAGAAACCTGCTTTGCTGCTTTATAACCTTTAAGAATCCATTTACCATTCCTGTCACTGTCATTTCAAATCTATTTTCAGATCTACGCTCATAAGTTGCACCTTTTTTTGTCCTCTGTAAGCGGAATTCAAGTTGACACGGCAGCACAAGGAAATGTAAATAAGCTCAAGAGATTTCCATAAATACCTATACATCAGAAAAGTAATGCAAACATAAGATAATAAATAAAATCATGGGGTAAAAACGGTGTGTTTATTTGTTCTTCTTTTGATCATTCATTCTTTTGATCACTGTCGGCAGATGGAATTGTCACAGGCTGGAGGATGTCTATCACTTCTCAGGTTTCTCTTGTAGTTTGGGAACTGTTGTATTCTCCTTGCTGCTGACTGAGTACATTAACTACAAAGTTTTTTTTTCAAATAGGCAGCAATATGTGTCCATGAAAATAAGTAGACTTCTTTGTTCTGTGAATAAATCTGTAGAACTGCCTTGCTGCCATGGCTACCAGTACCACGCATACACAAATCCACTGCTTATAGCATGTGTCCATGTACACTGCTACAGGAAAAAACACACACTTATTAGACTCCTTTCACATCTGGTTAGTACACAAAATGGACCACATGGACAAAATTAGAGGCATCCTGATTGCATCCAATCTTGCCACACGCAGCCCCCCCCCCTCCCCACAGTGTCACCATTATGGTAATCACACAGTCAAAATGCCCTGCAAAAGGACTTGCATCTAATGGCACTTTGTGCCTCCTATAGCGACAGCATTTTCTTGGCAAGACAGAGGAAGGGAAGGAGAATTGATGGATCAGGGAGATATTACAGTCAGAGTCATAATAAATTTGTTCCATTATGAAGTCTGCAAGAGGAGGAAGACAGCTGAGCCAGAGACTGCAGGTGGAATGGTGAACAGCAGGAATCTTTTATTTTAGAGCACATTAATGTTTCTGCATGATGCACCAGGTCAAACACTGAATTCATTGCAACAGCATTTATTTTTTGTTACCTGCAGAGGTAGCTGGATTCTGCAAGAGATTTTTAGAACTTGCAGAAATCAATCTTGCCAGGTGATCGTCACCAAACCTCAAAAGGTTTGAACCAGTCAGTGTCCTCTCATTGACCAGTGGTTTGAATGTGCTGACTGTAACTCGCTTACTTTTTGTGTGTCATTTTCTCAGTGGCTCATTTTATCAATTTGATTCGTCGCCTGTGATACACAGTGACTGACATATAGTTAATCCAGTACACTGCCAGGTTTGACTTTGAAGGCACCTGTCCTATTCAATCTGTTTCTTTGGTTCTGTGAGTGCCAACCTCCGAATGTCAGAAGTGGCAAAGACCGCAGTTCCTCAAATGGCCTCTTATGGTTGACTGCAAAAAGTGATGCCTGAAATATAAATGAGAAAAAATAAAAATAAATCAGCCTTAAACAGCAGTAGTATCTGCACTTTGGAGATTTCCTGCTTCTATGAAGCAGAGCCAACTGGAATACAGTCCACCCCACCCCACAGAGTGTTCATTTTACAGTCGTGAATTAGGTTTAAATATGATACGACTGGCTTTTACAAGTATTATCAATAAGCCATCATAGTGTCAAAGACTAAGAAGCCAATCGGAACACCTCCACACAGATTAATCTAATCACAAACAGATATAAAACGCACACTGTCCAGACATAATTAGAGAGGCTGCAGACTTCAAGCAGTACACACGTCAGTCTAATTGCAGCAATCTAATTTGCCACTCTGGGAGAGCGTGGCATGTCAGTGCAGCCTCCCTGTCTGATATGACAGCCTCTCAGATGAGATTACACACCGCACACAGTGTTATCGAACCCCTCGCCTCCTCCCTCTCCAAAAAAGCCTGTCTTGCATTGATCAACAGACATGGCAGCACAGTGGGAGAGAGAGGGATCATACATCTGATGCTCTGTCAACCGACACAACCTGACTGGAGATGACAGCTAAAGCTAAAGGCTCTGATTAGGCAGTTGATAAAGACACTCAACAGTAATAACTGTCAGATGTAAGGTCATCCAACTTATAAGCAGGCATAAGCAAAAAAACAGATTGCTTCCAGTAATTAAATTATGTTGTTTTGCAGCAGGTAGCCTTATATCATATCAGAGGTAATCTGTATTGTTTTTTTTCTGGACAGATGACAATGATTCCCATTCCACACAGCAGGCTTCATCTGATCGCAGCTTTCTAGCTCACTAGTTGTGCACAGAAAATGTACAGGCCAATCAATTTAGGAGGGGCGCAATAGCCTGTTGACAAAAAGCACCCGCCAACCAGACAAAATTAAAGCAGCCATATTAAAGAGCAGCTGTTCCATTTCATTTGCACCCATTAACAATTAAAGAATGAACATGGAAGCAGGGAGCAGCGTATGTGTCTGGAAAAATTCATGTCTTTAACAGGTTAATAGGCATGAAAAACAAAAGCACTTTTAATGAAGCTGCAAGATTATTGACAAACTGATTATAATTAAACATCAATTGATTTTTAGAAAGCCTATTCAGAGACCAGTTGCCTGAACACTAAAAAATACTGCTTCTCGCTCACCTGCAATTTCACACTCAATTACAAAAGTGAATGCAAACTTTCGAACAATATTTCCTGGAGGAATACAAGTTGAAACACTTGTCCACATTACTCAGTGTCAATTTCTCTTCCACCGATTCACCCTACATACGCGTGTTTATTTCAGTGTCACCCTCTTCTGTTTCCAAGGAGCCAGAGGCTGTTAGCACCATCGCCAACACCTATGAAGTGTGGTACAGACTGTCGGGCCGCGGCTGTAATGTTCTCAAAACCTTTATGACGGGATACACCAAAGAAAAAAATAATTTCATGCATTTTTACATATAAATCCTAACAACCACATTTCTTACAGCGCAGAACATGAACCCCACCCTGCAGGGATCTGTTATGGACGCTTGGTGGTAGGAGGAAAATGTATTTTCTGCACACACACATGATGAAGATGAATAAGAATGAGGATAAAAGTATAGTGCTGTAGTCAATCAATGACAATATAGGCTGTATAAATTGAATGTGCACATAATGTATGCAGAGGCTGAAGAGATTGACCACAGCTAATGTAGTGCTCACTTGTAAAAGTGAGTGAAGCAGCGAGACAACAGAAACACCAGAAAGGGAATATTGTTCAGTGTAAACATGACACTGTGCCTCCAAAGAACAATGATAAATGAACACAAAGACAAAACTAAATGTCCCCAATGCACCTGACAGAACAGAAGTGTGAGGGGATTTAATAAAACTGGGGATCGTCTTTGAGCAGACTGAAGGTCTGATGATTCACAAGGGACTGATTTTATGATGATGGATGAAAAGGCGGGGTGGACGCCTTAGCATGTAGAGGAGGGGGTTTGTTTATTCAGGTCAACAGGGGAGAGAGGCTGCGATGAAGCATAGCAAAAAAAAAGTGTATTTTAGTAAATTTTAGACCCTAAAATAAGTGAATGAAGTAAAATCTTCTCCTTAATACGACCACAAGCTTAAGAGCTTGGCAGGAAAAGCTTGTGATTAAAACTGCCAAACACTGATTACTACACACCAAACAGCATGTCTCCAGCTGCAGAGACGTCATCACCAGTGACTCCGGATCTACGTCACTGCAGCCTGATCACTGATGACAGATTACATAAACACACAGTTCAACAACAAGAACATAAATGGGAAGAAGAAACGGAATAAACAGTGCATCTGGAGGCACAATACATAAATAAATAAATAAATGTGACCAGTGTATCTATCAATTTGCCATTGAATCATTACAGTAACACAGAATACAATCCTTTATAATCCCTAGGCTTCCTCATACATTTTGCAACCAGTTTTTCATCATCTTCACCATAATCCCTGTGCAAAAGCTTGATGATGTGCTCATGCCCAATGGGGAGGACTTGTTCTAATCTGAGGAGCGGGAATATGGTGGTGATAACGAACGATGGCTTTCATCATCCAGTCTTCTGCCTTTTTTTTGTGGTAGAAGAGTTTTCTGTATCAGATAGGGAATAAGGTCAAAACCTCAAATATATATACTAAGTTTTAATACATTATGAAAGACATGGAAAAAAAGCCTCACAGCACATCACCACAAATGACTCACTAAAAGGTCACGCACTCTCAACACTACAAAAAACCATGTCTGTCTCTGTTCTGGGCTTTATCTCTTTGGTACAGTAGCCATCTATCCTCATGAAACCCTGCATGCTTTTATAACCCTGTCACTAGCTCTTGTTATGAGCGAAGCACTGAGCCCATTTTGGGTGTGCTGTGATCTCCAGGCAGTCGCTGCTGCTGCTGCTGCTGCTGCTGCTTCGGTGCCAGCAGATGCAGAGCAAGCCAGGGCCGTCATTACATGCAGCGAGACAAAAACCTGCTCTGACAGCAGGTTTGCCCCCTGAGTGCTTTATCAGAGCCTTGCTGTCAAGTTTCTCATCTCCTTGCACCTTAAATACTCCAGAAAGTACCGAGAGTTCAGGTAAAATGAGTCCTCTACTGCACTTCTGGTCTGTAAGTTTCCCTGAGTCTGTGAAGTGAGGCGTCCTCATGTAGCCTATGCTAACTTCCAAGTCACTTTTACAATTTTCAGTAGTTCAACTAGTTACTTCTTAGAATTTAAACCCTTAAGAGAGGACCATTAAAAGTAAGTTCTTAAAGTCAGAATCTAGCCTATATCCATATACACTGTACAGTCCATTGACATTGTTAGCCTTTCTTTCTGCAGCACTCTGAATGTGCAGGAGAGGCTCAGTGGCTCTTGCAACATGGAAAAGAATAAGAATCGAGGTGTAATTGCTTCCACAGTCTGTGTGGTGTCAGAGTAAAGACTGCTTGAAAACGATGGTGCTTTTTTTGTAGAGTAACAGGGTCAGTCACCATATAATTCTGTAACTGCCTATCCACCATGCACAGAACAAACAAGGACTCCAGGTTGTTGGAAAAGTAGTATAAGAAAAACATGTATGTCCTTGCTGTTTGCAGCTTTGAGCAGTGGTGTACAATCTCAATCTAGCCCTTCAATATCTTTCACTATATAGGTCAGGGAATTTAAAATGTGTTTGCGCTGCTCAATAAAAAAAAAAATGAAGTAAACAATGTTTCTCAAAGCACTGTAAAATAAACAAAGCCTGTAAGAAGACATTTTTCCAAACCCCCGCTGCTGTTGATAGAAACTGTTTCAAGTGGGACAATTATTCTGATATGTGACGTGTCCAGCCAGCAGTTTCAGTCTGAGGCCTTATTGGTCCCAGAACAAACTGGTGATATTGAATGGAGGGTTGGGATGTGCTCTCAGAATGGGGGGGGGGGGGGGGGGGTTTAAGGGACCAGATTCTGATTTGTCACCTGGCGCCAGTCGCTATGGAGACAGATGATGTCTCGGACATCATGATGGAGCTCATGGGATATAGAAATGGAAAGTGGGTGGAATGGTTACGACCCTTCGCTCTGCGTGTGTTTCTAATGTGACAGGTGGTGATAGGCACCATTTGCGGAGCCCTTCGTTTAACCCTGATGAAGAGGGAGGATGCCACTCCCTCTCTCTGTGCTCTCTCTAACCTTCACGGTGTTCCCATTCAACACAAAGCACAAGGCCTGCTGGGTAGTAATTGTGAAGGGGGGGGTCTGTCTGCTGCCTAATATGTGGGCGGAGGAGTATGCAGGCAATCGTTAGTGGAAGGGGGTGCCAGCTAAATGCTTTTAATGAAAATGTTCCTTAGATAACAAAAACAGGAGGAGTTGAGTCCTGCTCTGTCCTAACAACAGAACATGAACAAGTTTGTGTGTGTGTGTGTGTGTGTGCAGTGTCTTTGTGCTGCCTCAGCATATACATATTTGGAGAATCTTGTCACAGCTTTGTTTGCTGGTAATAATGATGTAGGACGGTGGAAATTGGTGAAAAACCCTCATCATTTTGAGGACCCTCGAGGACTCCAAACTGCTTTATAAAAAATGTATTTCACCTCTCAATTGCACCTCTCCACCCAGAGAAAACTAAATAATGAATACCCAGGGCTTCATCATTTGGGCCATCGATCCACAGCTAAATCAAGTTTTCAAACCTCCTCCCTCCTCTTCCTCGTCTCTCCCCTGTCATGTAAGAGCACCTGGCAGCGCTTTACATCATCTCAAGAGCCCTTGGGATTTTCTAATAAACGCTACTGGTTTTAAATGGTCCCCTAGCATGCAATGAGAGAAAAGGTGAGAGGTTCAGACTGTGTCGCTAGAGGCAGCTCATTTTGCATGCCGGGACAACTCTCGGCAAAAAAAGCTGGTGACCTTATGCTCTTTAATTGCACCTCTTGGGGTGGAGAGGGAGAATGAAGAAGAATGAGGGCAAAGCAGGGTGATGGAACAAAATGAAAAAAGAAAGGATTAAATAATCAGCCAAAAAAAAAATTCTCCATGCATAAAGAGGTCTTTTTTATATTCATTCATTTGTGATAGTGGGGCAGAGAGTTGGGTAGCTGGATTGTGAATAGCAGCATGTGGCCAATCCCTTTAACAGCCATAGGACATCTATTGTTGATGAAAAATCTCTGGAGTGAGGGAGGGGCAGCTGTGTGGCACCTAATATAATGTTCTCTGTTTCTCAGCACAATCAAACGCCTTGTCCCCAGCATCTGTTGGACTACGGTTTTGGCTTGGTATTTAATGTGCCGTGTGCTTCAGTGACCCACATATGCAGGCACGGGGGTAATGACGTCGTTCACAAAGGGATGAACATCTCTTTAATCCTCCACTTAGGCTGTGGGACTGGCTGGCATCTCGTTTCCTTGCAAGTGGAGAAAGTGATAGTGCTACATGAGAATACTAATAAGAATGGTAAATTAGGAGTGTCGAAATGGGGGGTGGAGAGGGTTATGGCCGTGTGATACCTGAGAGCTTTTACTGCTATCTGAAATAGTTGAGATGACACCAGCTTCTAATTGTTTTTTAAATGCTACCCTGCTGCAATAAACTGCTAATGCACGCAGAAAGCTGGATGTTTTACAGGCTGAATTGAGAGAAGCTAGCACCAACTGTGAGCTCAGGCTTGGATCTTCTTGCAAAAGTGTTTCTCCTTTAAATTTCCTTTAAAGTCAAAGAGAAAATGATTCTATACTATATAGAAATCTAAATCAAGCAGCTAACTTTAGAAACAGCAGCCAGTCATGAATGGCAGAGACCTGTTAATCCTCCGCCCCAAAGGTTGCTTACCAAGAGCTTCAGTCATGACTAGCTGCCTGTCAATGTAGTAGACAAAAGGTTAGAATCAGACAACTCCCTGGCCAGCACTACTTCCTTCCTTCCTCTTCTTGGACTTATCTCAGACCAAACGCCACACTGACTCACTAACCTATCTTGTGGTCAACACACTCGCCAGATGCTACACATGCTGCAGTTTATGCTAACTGACATATGGCGTATTTCTTGGCATACAACATTATGATAAGTTAACAAAACACGCGATTTTTACAGCCCGATGTCATCCAACATGGGACTGTCACAAAAGTCAGAGTAAGGAGGTAAAGGGTACATGCAACATGGCGGACATTTGCATTTAGGAGTTCCCCCTGTCAACAAGAGCTGTCTTGATGCTAGGTTTTGTTTTTGTCCGCGGCAGGATTTGGCATGAAGAAAAAACAACAGGGTAAGTAGTTAATTAAAGATCATCTTAAATTACACGAATTCATAGCATTAAACCCATTTTACAAGGAAAACTGCTACATCGTGTGGTCGCCATTTCCGGATACCATCCCCATGAACAGATAGAGATGCAGCTGGAGAAACACACACAAACTGAAATATCAACCTGCTATTACATTTTCCTATGAGGCCATGCTGGACAACCGCTACACTGACTCACTAACCTATCTGAATGTACAGGGTGAGATCACAAACTAAAAAGTATGGTTTAAGGGTAGCACTGTAACTTGAGCAGATATTTCAGTAACACAGACGTCAATAACCTAACATCGAATCGCTGATTCAGTGTGTGTTTCGGTGTCCACAGTTATTACGCAGTCATTTCTTTAACAAACAAAATAAGTGGGACCTTGGAGGGCATTTTTATCTACTTCTACCGTGTTAAACATTCGCACAGGAGGCTAATTAATCACACTCTTGCATCTTTGTTGCAGCCGAAAGGGAACAGATAATAAATTTCAAGGACACCAGATGGATAGACGGAGATGATTTGAGGGACCTGTTCAAATGCTTTTTTTTTTGCCCCAGAGTGGCGGTGACAAAGCTAAAGGAAGAAAAATGAATCCTGGAGGCAGTCCGAGAGCCACAGAGCCTTTCTGAAATCGAGTTGTCCTCAAACGGCCTTCTCCACAGATCATAGAAAACCAGCCTATGGGGCTTCAGTGATTAAAGTTTAATAACATAAACATGCTGTCCACCCTGGTTTGTTTCCAGCTGTGCGACGATGAAGAGATTTACTTTCAGACTTCTTAAGGTGATCCTTTGAGAATGTATTCACTTGAAAGCAAATTAGCTCATCCTGAAATGTAATTATCTCACTAATATAACAGAGATTCCAACCCAAAAAACAGAAGCAGAGAAATGTTGCTTTACTTCTCTGATCTCCATGTAACTAGGCAGGGTCTGTTTTTTAAAGCAAACTGTGTGCGTAAAATACTTCTACATACCATATTTAACCTCTCCAGGATAATGCCCTGTTTGTGTTTAACATCATTTAAATTCATGGCCAAGGGCTCCGTGCAGTCTCTCCCTCTGAGATAAGCTGGAAATATAGAACCATCGCTGCTGATACTTTTAGTTAATGCCCTCCACCATAAAAGTGGGGCACGAGAGCTGTGGGAGCCAAACATTGAAAATAATTCACTGCACCAAGAGCTTTGGCTTACACGTCTTGCAGTAACAAGTGTCACAGAATGACTTAGCATCACTCTCCCACACTCTTCTAAATCACTTCATGTATCTACAAATGGGAGTAAAGTATTCCCCAATAGCCAGCTAGCCAAAAAAAAACCTCATGTCATGTCAGAGCAGATATCCTTTGTTATGTCGTTTGTTTCTCCTTGCCCTCTTAGTGCCTCTCCTCAGCCTGTTTCATCTCTCAACTCATTTTTTACATGAACTGTTCCATGATGGCAGAAATCTCTTGATTTCCCTGACAAAAAACGTTTTAGCTGAAGCACAAAAAAGTCAGAGTGAAACAAACACAAGCAACAAAATGAGATATAGCAGTGCCACCAAGCCACCAACCTCTGGATTTACACTCAGATTAATGGAGATTTGAACTAGAGAGCCTACAGAAACAGGTAAAGACCAAAAACAGAGCTAAAAAGAGAGTGAAGGCAAGAATAGACCTGGTAGTCCCAAACTGCTGGATGAGTGAAAATACCTTGAAAGGTTACAACATATTGATGATGTATTCATATCTGTATACCAGGTTGCTGGGAAACATTTAAACCTGAAATCTCGACGTGTTTCCAGGACCCTGTTGTTGTGATTTGGCTAAACCACTTCAGTTTTAGGTGAAGTAAGCACCGCCTGGTTCAAGACTTATTACTGCAGAAGGTCAACAGCTGTATGCAAGATGTGCTGCACATCATCCAGTTGACCTTCTTTAAAGATGCATGTCCCTCACTGTAGAAATTATAATATAATATCTGTATATCAAAAGTGGTAAAGATCCTTAAAGCTATCTAACACATTAAAATACAACATCACAGATGCAGAATTATGACAAATTAATTGTATTCATCTTTCTCTTTAGTTTCGCTTGGACATAAAGAAAAGGAGTAGTGGCTCTGTGAGAACTTTTCCTGAAACAATTAATGATGACTTTTCAGTGAAAATATAAAATAAAGTCTCCAGTCACACTGAACTACAACCTGACAGAGTAATTACAGAGTAATTTAAGCTGACATGAGGTAATCTAGTGAAATCACGCAGGAACACCAGATGCAAACCAATAGTGTATCTGTAAAATGCTGCTCTAGTAAAATATTTAACAGTATATCTTAACAGACCTAATGCTTACTAATCAAAAATAAAGTTTCCTGTTTCAAAGACCAGCAATATGCATATATTCAATGAATTTGTGAACTTTAATTGTGTGAGAACTTCACAAAATCTTACAATGCGGCTGAAAGTACTCTAAATAGCTTCCTATAATTGCCCCTAAGCAAAAGAAACTTTTAATAAGATCTAAAAGACTGTATTTTAAAAGGCAAAAGTAGAATGAAAGTAAAGGCATATCAGAACCAGCTTTAGTTAAGAAAAAAGAATTAGGGGAGAGACGCTTTCAGCCTTCTTCGAGGGTCATGACAAAAAGAAAGAAGAGAGAGATTATGGTAAAAATAGAAAGAAATGCATAAAGGCGGATTACAGTAAAAGTGAAAAGTGTGACAGAGACGGGGTTGAGCAGCATAATGTCTCTCTCTGTGCCTTCTCTCTGTGGTGTGGCTTGTGTCGAGGAACAGAGATGTTCTGGTGACTCTCAGCATATTGTCAAGCTTCTGATGCTAACTGTACTCCAGATCCAATCTCACAGCATCTCTGTTTACTCTGGGGATTATATTAAAGAACACAGCATCCAATTTCATACCTGGCTTCCCGCACCACCCCTCACAATGTGACATTTATTCACTAGCATGATGCCCTTTCTCTCCTCCTCCTCCTCCTCCTCCTCCCTCTTTGACTCTCTCCCTGTCGCTGCTCCCAGATAATAGACTGTGTAGTAATCAGGGATGGCTGAGAGCAGGAAAATGATGCCAGCTTTTAACAGGCTGGAAATATATTTTCTTATGGGATTAACCACATTCAGTTGACAGAAGTCTTTCCCCTCCCCCCACACACTTGGAACCTTTCTCAGCTGTGTTACCAGAGATAAATAGCTCATTCTATTCTAGCTTTTATTGTTTGTATATGTGGATTTTGGTGTAATGTGGTGCACATAGATGATAATTAGCTGCCAGATAAAGTCCAAGAAGGTAATGTCCATTATAAAACACTAGGCTACAACAGTGGAGATAGTTAGTGTGGTTTTAAACTCTATTGTGAGAAAACAACTGACACAAAAACATCTATGGAACTCCATTTGGGGCCAAAAAGCCTTCTAGAAAACCTTTCAACTTTTTTCTGTGAGTTATTGTGATGAAGAGCTTTAATGGTTTTCTCTCAATAGTTAATGAATAATTATTTTCCATATATGAAGAGTTTGCTAGTACTGCAAAGTGCAGCGATATTACTTTCTCCTGTTTAGAAATGTGTTAAATATTAAAGGTTCAAAATCATTTTATTAGTTTGAAAATGTAAAACCAGCAGTTATAAAAGATATTTAGTTGAATTAGTTTGATTGCTGCAAAGCAAATTTATTCGTCTGTACAGTTTCAGTGGCGCAGCGTAACTTCAACCATTCAAATATCTACATGTTCTGCTCATTGATATGAGGGGTCAAGGTTTTTTTTTTCAAAATATTATAATATTAAAAATATTAAGCAATTTCAGCAGGTTTTTTTTCAAAAAAGTCAATGGAGAAGCTTAAAAACCTTCAACTTTGACGTAACTAGTTCCACATACTTTCAGCTACAGAAATCATTCAATCATGATTCAATTCAGCTCTTCAATGCCTATTCAAATTTGTTAAAATATTTTTACTTTTCAAAATTAGTATTTGTTTAAAATCCATTTAGTATTGTCAATGAGAGAGAGCCCTTCACAGTTGGTAATATGCAAAATGAAATACAGACTCCATTTAAAGCATCACCTACAGTGGAGAGAGCCTCAGCAGATCTCTGAAGCAATTCTCTCTAACCTGCAGTCACCTTCAACTTGTATCTATTGGGAATCATTTTTACACTATTTTGAAATAAATTCCATAGGCTTTCTGATCATTTAACCCTAAAAGGTGAAAACCAAAATGTTTGGCTTCCAGAGGCAGCTGTCCAGGGCAAACTCTCATCAGTGCTCCATATAAACTGAAAACCACACGATCAGAGGAAACGTATTTTCTAACTTGCCGTGAACTCCACATTTTCTATACCATGAACATGGAATCTAACACTTTTGTAGAGCAACTGCTTGGGATTTGGTTTGGAAAATTCATGTTGGAACTGCCCTAAGAGGGGGAGAAAGACTTGAACACACCTGTGCTTTCAAGGTCACTTACACAGGCAGGTGTTGCAATGGAGACAGGCTGACACAGAGGAGCAACATTCTGCGCATTTATCAGACTTCAAACATATCTGTCATATGGATTATCAGACCTGTCCAGGGTGTACCCTGCCTTTCACCCGTACATAGCTGGGGTGTGCTCCAGCCCGCTGTGACCCTGCACTGCAGGACAAACTGGAGATGATGGATGGATGGATATGGATGATCATTCAGCTGTTTACTACTTTGCACACATCAAAATCATACACCCTGTCCTTCTTATAAGCTTAAAATATTATTCCAGCCTCAGACCTTTATTTCCACACTATTCTTTGGGGTAATTGGCTCCATATCATTCTTGTCTTGAGCTGTTACTCTGTCATAAGGAACAGCATTTCTAGTTATATTCTTTCCTTTGAAGCCACTTTGTGACTACCACGTGATTGCAGAGTGGCTTTGTAAATTAATTGTAAAGAAGCAGGGAATGAATTGCAACCTTCATATAGGATAGTGAGGTAAGAATTTCACAGATATTACAGACGTGCATCATGAAAGGGTTGTTCAAACTACAAACAGAACTTTAAAACAGGGCGTCGGCAAAGTGTGCATTCATTTTTTAAGGTTTCATTCAATTTCCAAACTATCTGAAATACCTGTTTTTCTGCCAAGAGTGTGGCAATCTCAGTGAAAATGTACAACGTGCATGTTACTGCGTATTTACCCTATTTGTCTGTATGGCTCCACAGGGCTGAACCGCTTTTGGCTCTCACACACATTCCACATGCATGAGCATCACAAAAGCTCACAATATTCTACCAACCTTGCACAGCAGCTGGATTCTTGTGAGATTCGTGAGATAATCGCACGACAGTCCATCTAGCCAGGCTTCAAAACATGTGCTTGTATCAGAACAATTCAGACCAATCAGCATTCTGCAAGGAACTACTCGGAACATACAGGTTATGGCCTTACAATGCAGAGTAGAGACCACTTAGCAGACACTGAGCAGTACGTCACAACCTACATCACAGACAGCTAGTGAGAAATCCTCCATTAAGTGTAAAACACAAGCAGTTGGTGCTTGTTTGCTAATATGCCTGCAATAATTGAATGATGTGATTTTAAGGTTCGCTGCTTTGAGTGTGTTTTGGCGTCCGCAGTCTGCCCTGCAGCAGACTGACTTCACTTAAAGAAGCGTTAACACAAACAAATCACTGCTCAGTGAGTCGGCCACTGAGTCTATCATCATCTCCATCATCCTTCAACTTTTAATATTGACAACAGTACAGTTCATTAGC
Organism: Parambassis ranga; assembly: GCF_900634625.1. Classification (NCBI taxonomy): domain Eukaryota; kingdom Metazoa; phylum Chordata; class Actinopteri; family Ambassidae; genus Parambassis; species Parambassis ranga. Next base: position 17,524,330 of record NC_041036.1, read on the forward strand.
TTTCAGTGTCCTTGGCTGTTGTTCTTTTTGTTGTTTATGCCTTACATCCACAAGTACATGAAGCCCTGATTACACATCTCGTAAAACAGGTCTTTGTCCTTTGTATTATTTTTTTATTTATTGTATTTTGGACACTCTCTTAAATTACTGGATGATTGTCACTATTAAACTATTGATTGTCAATAAAAATATAGCAAAATAAAGATGTTCTCCTTATTCATTTTAAACAGTACAGGCATGGTAAAGAAAACTGATTACATTCTGCCATTAATAAAGGATTAGGCTTATTAGGTATGTGTTATGTGCATACAATGCAATCACTGCATGCAGTTGATGAACCTTCTCTGTCACATAGTTGCTCGTCAACACAGATACCAGATGAAAAACTTCAGCATGATATAAAATATAGACGTGAATAGAAACGTTCCTCTTGCTAATATTTTTACCAAAAAAGTTCGGCACCATGGCTTAAAACTTTCACCACAAAATGGAGCAGTATCTTAGACTTCCAGACTTTCAAAAATCCTCTCCTTCAAAATCAGGGTTTTGAATTATTTTCATCAGAAAGTAATCCTGGATTGGTTGCTTTGAAATATGACCTATCACACGATTTAAGGCCTAGGCTTCAAACGGACTCTTCTTAACTACAACCTCAGGGGAATGAGAGCAGCAAAGAGAACACAAACTGTATTTTCAAAAAGAGTTTGCATCATCACTTTAATAATCCTAAATCCCTCCAGATGTGATGGAGTGAGACCTCAGGTGAAGGCAGACAGCGCCCGTCTAAGTCTTATTAAGAGCTGATCCGCCTTTTATTAAGGGCTGTATTGTGGGATTTCCCTCTGGCACAGCAGTGTGAACTGACTGATATGTTCCACTACAGAGAACCCGAGGACCCCTCTGAACCTGGCACCAATTAGAGACTGTGACACCTCTGGCAGGTAGTGAGGCTTCCTGTGCCGAGTGAACACTTAGAAAGGTATGGTGTCAAGAGCTTACAGTGTATATGACAACCTGAACTTTTCATTCATTTTATGCTTTGAGGCAGTGATGCATGGTTGTATATGAATTATAATACATAACCATTAAAAAGTATTCATCTGTTCTTGATTGATCACAGTTATGTCACATTTTACAATAAACTACACCTGGTATTTTCAAGAGCCTAAAACAAATCACATAACTTCATATTTTTCCATTAAACATCAATAAGTTATTATAAAGCTTTATTTAAGATATTTCAAATATTTGTTTTTGTGCTTGTTAAAAGGCTTAAATAATTAATACATATCAAAGCAGCTACGTTGCGTAAGCCAACACAACCACACAAGCTCCACACAAATGGCAACACAAAGAAAATGAATAATTTAGAGGAAAATAAAATATATACTGGCAGCAAGTAGGGCACAATTCGGAGCTAACCACTTCAACGTGTCTACCACACTTCTTCTTTTGATTCTGTAGTGGATGAAAATTTCTTTTTGTGTGTCCAGTCAAGTCAAATGTGTAATAATGGACAAAATAAGATGGCCATAGTGCCTGCATGCCAAAAAAAAGGAGTCATAATGCTCATTTTCTTTCTTTCTTCTTTACTTTGAGGTGAGTTTAAAGATTCACACAAAAATAAATTTGTTATCAACTTTTATTATACTTTTATTTTGTCTTAATTCTCTTGAATGCATAAAACATTTCTGGCCTTCTGAGCCTCTAAAATAATCGCTGACACTCACCAAACATGTTGCCGATATGCCCGTTCCTCGTCAAAGGCCGCAGCTCGTTCTTGCCCCAGGCGTAGCGCTTGTAGTTGTCCCATGCAAACTTCATCATCTGCAAAATTATGCAAAACAGAGGTCAGACATGTCGGTCACCACACTGATAACAGAGCAACACACCTCCAAAACAAACTGTAATTAAATTGCTATAGCTTAAGGCAAAAGCAATGATAGATATCGATCAGAACTAGATTACGCACAAGCACGCAATTACAGCTCACACACCAGATTGCTAAACAATACGGCTGACATTTCCCCCACAGCTACCTCTCCAAATTAAAGATTGACTGGTGTCAGCAGATGAAAATCAACTTTATTATACACAATGGTTTTAGAAAGTAATGCTGATATTGATTGAACAACGCTAACAGGTTGTGATTTGTGCCAGACGAGGAAAAAAATAAAACAAACTTAAAAAGCATCTCTGCAAATTGAAGCTAATAATCATACAGTCAAATTGTCAAGAGCCAATTTAAAGCTATCTGAATACAACAAGATGTGAAAGTAGCATTATAAAATGCCAGATAAATAACAGATGTTTGTACTAATTTGGGTGTAGAAATGGTATAAGAATCTATAGCTCAGACAAGCTAAGGGGCTAGCATCAATCACACAGACAATGCTAAAAATGTTAGTTTAGAGAATAAATGCTTTGTCTATTCATCAATTAGTTGTTGGTATGTTGCTGCACTGATTTACCAAAACAATGCTTCTTCAAGTGTGAATTGTGTAAAACTGCTGCTGTCATGTGGCGTGGTTTTTAACAACCCAAATGCAGACAAACAATAAGAATAATCCAAATGGCGGACAGGAGGAAGGAAGACACGGGAGGACTAGGAACTAGGAACCAGGTGGAAGATTGGAGGACACGACACCAGGGAAAACAGGCAGGTAAAACGGCAAAGCACAACACGGGGGTAAAACAGCAGACGATCCAACAAGAACAAAGGGGAGCACAGGACTTAAATACAAAAGGGTGACAAGACACAGGCGAGACACATCAGGGTGGGGCGAGCAATCACTAAAGGTGGGAAACGACAGGAAGTAAACTACAGGAAACACAAGCATGGAAAACACATGACACTACTACGAACACCAGGGAGGTCAGGAGACAACAACAAACAAGGCAGGTCGGGACAAGAAGGAGAACTAATACTGAGAACCAAGATGTCTAAATAAACAGGGAACTAGCGAAAACAACAAGAAACACAGAAGACCAGGTAACAGAACCATAGCAGCTGCATTGTATAAATCTGCTGCATTGCAAATTATGAGATATATTTCATTTCTAGGATATATATCATTATATTCCTTATGTTATTATTGTGGCTATCATCATTTGCCACAGTAAAGTAGACTGGTGATTTATTTATATATTACCTTTAAAGAAATGTCACAACACACACACACATATATATATATATATATATATATATACGATGCACAATGCTTCAAAGTAAATTGAATTCCAGCTCAAGTGCTTTCAGTGACATGTTCATTAAATCCGGTTGCTCCATATAATAGAATAAACACAAAGAAATCATCGGCCTCTGTATAATCTGTCACAAGACGGACAGACAGGGTTTTATTTATTTATTTATTCCCCTACAACATCACCTCTATTAGCACAATGACATGAGATATCTTGTATCCAGAGGTGGCCTCTAATAAGTCTTTGGGTACAACATGAATCCGATTACCTCTGACAAAATCCCCCCTCACCCTACAAAGCTCATTATAGACACCACGATGAGACATTTTTCACACTAAACCCACCCCAGTGTTTGGTCGGCAGGAAGCTCAGATCTGATCACATATCAATTATGAGCCATTTAACCATGTACCAGCTACAAACAGTGCTACATTTAAATGCAGCATTTATTGTGATTTTTGGCTTATATACATTCTAAATTGGGGTCCTCATTGTTGTTCTAGATTGGCATAAAATCTGACCAAATATTTTAAACTGTGCGTTTACACAGATGAATACTGACAAGGAGCGCAGCAGCAATCGCAGAGAATGTGGAAAAAAAACAAGCGCACTGTATGATTAGGGGAAATAGAAGCGATGACTCTTAAAGGAGGAAATATGTTCACAAAAACTTAATCATTTTCTTCAAAAGAAGGAAAATAGCCAGAGCCAGCCTCACTGCGTCCCAACAGTACACTCCTCCGCCTCACAGAATGAAAACCAGCAAACGTCTCAAGTTTTATTTGAAACTTACTCCATCTTTTATGATGCCAGCCTGTCTCGCTCCTCTGGCGGCTTTTAAAAGCCAAAGAACAGAAGTAATAACAACAACAACAAAAAAAGTGTTCGTGGGATTTTGTATAAATGTTAGAACTGCATCTCCTCCCTCTTTGTTTCTGTTTGAAGGATGTTCCAGACTGTATGTCAGGACATCTTTGCAAATTTAAAAAAAAGGGGGGCCCTGGGAGAAAAGCAGGACTTTATGACTGTCATCAAATAAATGTTGGGGGAAAGTACAAATCAGGCAGATGGTATGTTCAAACTGCGTGACTGCAGGCACAGAAAATGTAAAATGGCAGCATTAATCAGCAGCAGCTTGACACTAAAAGATGCCAGAATGAAGGATTTAATGCATGTGACACTGCAACTTATATTGACTTTGAAAAAAAGAGGAAAAACTACAAGCCAAAGCCTCAAAGCGACATCTTCATCCTTTATACGACTGACACAAACAGAAAGGCATTACCATTTAAGCCGTTCATTTTTTATTTTAATTGAGAAAGCTGTCAGTATAAATGTGAAAATAAAGTAGTAGTAGTATTTCTTGATTTATGGAATATATTTACTAATCGTTAGTGTCTATCAAAACAAAAGTACTATTATTTTTAGATGGGACAATTATCCAAACTTTATATTGATACATGTTTATACATCCACTGTTTTTGTCAAATAATCAAAACCAAACATTCTGACAGATAAAAATCTGAGTGATGTCTAGAAAAAAAAAAGCTTCATAACTGTTTCCATTGTTTTACGCGTAAAAGCTTTTCCTCTCATGCCAAAATGTAATCGCACTCAAAACTCACACTCCCATAAACATTTGGCTCATCCTCCCACTGTGAAAGAATGAGGATGCATCATTTCACTGGAGGGAAAACACAGATCTGCGTTCACATGTCCGCTGCTGTGAGCTACGGAGGGGTCAAGGCGTGGGAGGACTGAGGTCACACAGCCGGAGGACTGTCGGTGTAAGAACCCATCATCACAACACACGCAGTGCTAATCAATAGCTGCAGTTGCAGCCAAGCACGCCCAGAGATGCTTCTCCAAGAGAGCAAGCAGATGAATGATTCATTTCCAGGGATGCACAAAGCAGACACAGACATGATCTGACAGAACTCTGACTGTTCTTTGGTTAAACTAATTGGCTGCTTTGTCGAGCAGAGGAGATCAATAAGTGAACACGGAGTCTATATGAATAAAAAACAAATCAGGGATACAACATACCAATACCAAGACCGTGGGTCAGAAGTCATGTCCCGCTGATCATGTGCTTGAGTATGGTCACACTATGTCAACCACATCATAAAAGTATACATGCGCACACTGCACCGACGGAAAAAAGAGACACAAGCACTTTTGTTTTTGCCCCACAAAGTTACACAACCAGATCTTTAACTGAATTGCTGTCGACTCCCAAGGAAATTATCTTTATATTTTGTTTATATATAAATAGCTCAGAGCTCAAAAAGCACCAAAAATATAATCAAAAATGAAATATCTACTATTATTTATTGTCTCTTTCCAAAAAATTACAACCTGAATACACTAGAAAAATCTGACCTTGTATGAACCAGTGCAATCTAATTCCATTGTATTAGAAACTCTAACTTATACAACGCAGTCTAGACATATACGGCACTGTAGACCAGAGGATGATGTGAATATATGAGGTGAACTACCCCTTTAAAAAACAATCTGAATGTCGATCATATCGTTTCATGTTCATATTTGAGTCACTTATGATTGAAAATGCTATCGGCTTAAATCTAGGGTCAAACCACACACACATTCTATCGCATGCTTCGGACTGCACCATGGTCTGTATAATCACAATGGTGGCATTGGTCAGTGTTGACCTCAGCATGAACAGCTAGTTGATTGGTTATATAAGTTGAACCAGTTTTGCAGAATGTGTACATCTGCCGTTGGTACAGCACACACCGAGGACAAAGTGTTTTAAGACTCCAGGCTTCATTTCACTACTTGTGCTTCCATGTGTGTGTTGATCCACATCTGCTACCTACATTGCTGCCTATTTGCACAAATAGAAACTCTCAAAAGGTGCATAATCAGAGATCGTTGATGACCTAGTGTGGGCTGGATATGGAAATTTGTGAGTCATGTGTACAAAGAATGAGCTTAAAAGGGGTTTCAATGGACTGTTGTTAGCAGGAGGTTGAGGATCTAAAGGTGGGAGTTGCAGCAGTTGGTCACTTTTTGATTGTTCAAACCACCTTGTTAAATTTGGATATACAGTAAACAGGCAACCACAAGAAGGGCTTTTAAAGCCCATTTTATCTGTCATTGCAAAAAAATGATTCTCATCCAACAAGGTCCGTGTTTAACAGTTTCAAAGAACGATCTGGCACACAGTAGAGAGTGTGAGCTGAGACTTCTCTGAGGCAATGATGTAAAAAGGAAAAAAAAGAGATAACAAGCAACTTCTAAACCAAGTACTGTTACTGTAGAGACGGTATAATGAAATGGTGCCAGAAGGGTTGGACTGAATCTGGAGTTTAGATGAAGTGATAAGTCCTCTGAATGGTCGGGTTGAGCTAACATTTTAATAATCTGACCGACGGCGATCCACAGTAACTTCAAACAAATGAAATCACTGCCGCAAACATGAGCGCAGGCGTTTTCCCATGAGGTTATTCCCAAAGAATACAACTGTGGTTTTCCTTTCATGACTCACAGTTGATGGTATCCAAATGCTGCTTTAACTTTAAACAGTGGACAATCCGGTTTGGGCTGCATGCTTTTTATCCAAACATCTGCTGGCAAACTTCTCAAAGTGAAACTTTTCTCTTAAAAAACTTTGTCCATCCTTTGCCAAAGTGGTTCCAGTTTGGCCGATGGGATCATCTACTCCAAAAAAAACAGCATATGGTCCTTTTTGGCCTGATAGCCCCAATAAAAAAAATCTGGCCGGCAGTCTGAAAATAATTTGCCCACGGGCTACATGACCCTCCCTTTTTTTTTCTTCAATGTAAGGAATTAAAACTCACTAACTAGATTTGTAGAATGATCATGATTTGAGTTAGAACAGCACAGACTTGAGAGCAGACATGTTTCTACCACCATTAAAGTTAATCACAAATACTTTCCACACAAGAACGAAAATATATTTTACAGGAAAAAAAAGTGCATTCTTACCATTAATTAACACTGCTGGCTCTAACACCCATGAAGATCACTTCACTGGCACGCTGTAAACATGATACTGACAGCTGGGCTTGGACCCGGATGCCCCTTGCACGGCCCAGAATAGGGAGATATACAGTGATTACTGGTGGGCTGAACAGTTTGTATCTTTTTCTGGACAACTAATTAGAGCAGATCTGCTGCTTAAGGCACAGCAACAGCTCTCATCCCCCTTGATATCAGCGTTCTTAAGCAGTGTGTGTATCTTCAAAGAGGGAACTGGGCTGTGGGAACTAAAAGCATACCGCACTTGTGACGAATTGCTTTACAGAAAAAAAAAAGATACATTATCGGCTGAAGATTGTATTTATCATGTGTTTTATACATAGAAAAAATGAAATTAAAGCCTAATTAAGTCCCTAATATATGACAGGCAGTATGTAAAGTTTATGAGTTTATGTTTTTGTGCAGGAATTCATTAAGCTCACTCATTCTAAACATGAAATAACCCTACACCTTTACTGCCACTGCTGCAGATAACAAGGACTGAGCTGCTAATTAAGCTGCAGAGCCTCTTGTGCCTGAATAAAAAAACTCTAGAACCAGGTTAACAAAGAAGCACACAGTCTCCCATGCAATTAGTTGAAGAAACAGTTTGACAAATAGCAAGAAGTAAAAGGTTAGGAGAGAGACACACAAAAATAATTCCGATAACGATTCTTGTTCTACAACCTTAGAGCCTCAGTGCTTGGTGTAGAATACAGCATAGCAAAACACTTCCAGGGTTAGAGTGTGATTGCCACTGGGACGATCCATGTAGAAACACATTTGTGGTACCGTCTGGCACTTTGGATAAATCAAACAGCATGCAGTAATACAGACCTAGAAGTTTCTTAGTTTCAAAAGTTTGTTGGTCATATTTTCAGTTTCACTGCCAAAAAAACATGTGGCTCTGATGATGATACAAAAGTTCCCTCTTGGGAAATGCCCCTATCTGCAAGCAAACACTTTCTTAGAAGCGAAGATCAGATGAAAACCAAGTGATCAACTTTTACCCACATGGTCTACAATCCGAACAGGGAGAAAACTCATCGAAGGAAAGTTTTGGTTTCCCCTTGAAATGGGGTTGAAGAGATATAGGCATTTATATAGGCAGCGATCAGATTAATTGTATGCAATATTATTACATTATTGTATTATCATTTCTTTAACTTAGTCATATTTTTTTAAGTTATTTTTCCTTAAAGCCACAAACTCCAGTGACAACGAGAGCAAAAAACAGTCACCCAATGACAGAGCAGAAGCACAACTCTACAAAACTACTGTCCAAAAAAACACTGCTACTGTACTGACTGTATGTTCCCATCAGTTTCAATACAGCATCAAAACCACATCATCTGACTGGATAACATACAGTAAGTACAGTAGCAGTGCCCATTTAAGGAAGGAGAAAGACAGCTTAAAAACTGTTGATGTCATTTTGAACTCCACTACCACATGGCAAAGCAGTTCAGTTCAGTCACACTTGATAACAGGGTTAAATGAAAGGAAAATGATAGATGAATTTCCAGTGCAAACAATGTTAGCTGCTGTATCTTATCTCATAAATACATATTAACCGTGCCTCAAAGTAGTCTTGACACCTTCCCAACATGGAGGCTTTGTAAGGCACTTGTTTCACAAGCGAAGCATCCTTTTAATCGGAGGAGGCTTTCGCTGGATCACGGATAATAAATCACCCCTGCACCCCGGCATGTCAGCCCCGAGTCACGGGCTGCGTTAACGAGGTGCTGTGTCATCACCTGAAAGCGACGGGACCTTTGGCAGGGAAAACACGGAATCAGCTTTTCCCTCCATCGTTTCTCCCTGAACTTCCCACCTTATCTCGCACGTCTTCCCTCCTCTCATGCTTCCTGCATCCACTTTTAAAAGTTGCTCTGGAGTGCGGCCATTTCCTACCTATTAAAACCACATTTTATGGCGAGCATTGTAGGTCTCTGAAGGCCGGCGCTGCATCATCCTGAATCAGCAGAAAGGTGTTGGCCAAAGCGTGCAGGCTAAACAAGAGTCACAGCTGGACAATTAGACAGCACTGAGCTGCAGATCATTCATGCTTGGAATTAATAAATGAGCTGACCACATGTATTACAGATATTGTTTTTTAAAATGACTTGATTAGCAGCGCAAAGAAGATGCTACAAAAACTTAAGCAAACTGGAAATAATAAAAATAAAACATTCACAGAAGCTGCAGCATACACCAAAGCTATTATAGCTTTCTGATTAGAATATGTCCACACAGTGTGTTTAATTAACAATAATTGAGTCAGCAAGCTTTGGTAGACACAAAAATATCAATACCCAGCTGCAAGACACAAAGCACTGTTCCAACTGATGAGGACACCTGCATCTGTTGAGAGATTTACATCTTTTTGTGTAGATAATCAATAAGCAGAGAGTGACAACAACTTCAAAAAATAATAAAATCACTGTGTTGTTTGCGTATGTCTGTATGCCTCGTTCACTGGCAGGTATCCTAACTGCTCTCTCTAAAGCAGATGATTATATGAGAGATATGTGGCCAGTGCCAAGTTGTCTCCTGAGCGTCTCCCACTGGTGGGAGGAGAGTTTCACTGTGCCATGAAAGATTCATGCCAAAAAGACAGAGAATCGCCACAAGGAGCCTATTAAAATGTCTGGACTCAGGTCTTGAATTGTTGAGGAGGCAGACCTGCAGTATTTACATGTCTAAATGGCCCAGGTAGAGCCTGGAGACGAGGAGTAAGGAGGAGACACAGAGATGTTGAGAACACATCCAAAAATCGCATGTGGTAGAAATCACTCTTTCCTGTATCCACTGCTGTCCATGTATAATCTTGTTTATTCTGATGTGGCTGAAAAATGTGTATGTGACAGAGAGGAACTGTGTCTGCCTTGCACTCATAGAAGGTCACCATGTAGCCAAGATGTCTGGTATAATGTGTGATGAAAGCTGAAGGTTTGCTAGCAGAGGATAAGATTAGGTGTAAGGTTAGATTCATCTTCTGTGACGCACATGAAGGTTTTAAAATATGTAACCACTGAGAACTGTCATAACACCTGTTGTGATGTGTTTCTCTCCAAATATCAAGTATTTGGTACTTGTACCTTTGCTGAAACACTAGATTAACATTTTTGAGCTGCTCTTATTCTTCACACTATGGTGGTCTTTGTCTGCATGACGTCGTTCAAGGCTGCAGTCAAACAGTTTGCCTTCCTTTCACTTTCTGTGTATCATCGAGCCAACCAATCAATAGGCCCTGCCAGAGAAGTTGATGGAAAATTGAAGCAGCAGAGAGAGCTGAGAGACTTCTAAACTTGGTGTAGTAACACAAACTTTCACCACGCACACCTCAAAATCCTTCAGAAACTCCAACCTGACTATCCTCCATTCTTACTTTTTTTTTGCCGACAGCAGCCCTCTCCTCAGGAACAACAAGGAAGTAAAAAACTGCAGGAATGGTGCAGAAAATGAGAGGTTAGTGAAAGTGAATACATACTATTAGTAGGAGTTATTTGAATGTCCTTCCTGGGATCACATGATCTGACCGTGCTTATTAATAGTGACTTTACTTCAAACTTCAAACAATGCTGCTGTTACAGGAGGAGTCTTAGCAGAAGTTATTTTGAGAGGAAGGCACTCAAGTAGATCAGGTCTGCCTCAAAATGCACCAGGGAGACAGAAAGGGAGCACCATTAATAGATTTATCAAGGTAAGATGAGAGGAGATGGGATTTTTACAAAACACTTAAATGAAAGTGAAGGCCTGTTTTTTACTGTGTGTGACAACCTCCTGGTGTCATTTTCACATTCACTATTAGACTGAGAGAAAATTCTATTTACATGCTAAAACCTTGAAAATAACTATCAGTGTTGAAGGATGTTGACCATCATATCAGACACATGAGCTCAGAGAAATCCTTTCAGACAGCTACAGCAGCAGACAAAGAGCAACACCTATGAGATGACTGCTGCTACAGGAATTTCAATGCTAAAAGAGAATTAACAGAGCATTTGTTTCTGTCAGATCTTTTTTCCCCTCAAATTCTATAGAAAGCTAAATTTTTCTCTGGTTATAGGGCTTTTACAATTAGCTGCCTTATCAGATTTATTCACAGCTTTTCTTTGCCACATATGATAAGAGATTACATCCTCGTCTCAGCACGGAGCAGCAGGAGATTTCACTTAACAGGTAATGGAACAGTGGCAGGGGGTTTGTTTTCCAGCGAAAAGCTGTGATATAAGAACACCGTCTGGAGGCAACATCGCTCATCTTCACACATAGCAGAAGGAGGGGAGGCTGCCACGACAAGGTCTTCAGCGATAGCTCCACTGGAGTCAGAGGGGAAGATCCAACAATAAATATAAAACCAGGCACATTTATCTTTGGCACGGGTTATTAGTAACAAAGGTGTTGTCATGATTTGATACCCAGTGCTAAATATCCCCACCATGCTATCCCTAGTATTAATCAACTTTTATTGCCAGTGCATGAATGGATTCTTAGCTTGTGTTATTCCATCTTCACGAACATCATCAATAACAAAAACACTGAATCTTCTTTCTAGACTTTCACAGTAAACTCTGAGCAAGCAAGCATTCACAATGAATTGCTTCAGTTTACACTACGCTGACATGTGTGGGACCAATGTGCTCATACAGTAAAGCATTAATGACCCGTCATTATGGTGAAAACTATTGTGCTTTGCTAACAAACTGAAAGAAATGTTCACAAACACGTTCACTAAGGGCTTATCATACTGGCAGAGCCTCACACTGTGTTTAAAATTCCACTGCTTCTTCACCATAGACGCTGGCAGGCTTGGAAACACCATCCTTCTTCTCCCCACCCCGCAATATGATTCTTCAAACACAGAGGCAAAGCTTTGAACTCAAAGATGTCACGACTATCACAGCCTCGCCACCGCTTTCATCTTAAATTTGTGACTTCTCACTTCTCACATTTGGATTCTAAATATTGTCAGGGGTAAATTAGTCCTGCATGTTTTTCCCTGAAAACACCATTAACTTAGAAAATAGCAATAAAACCATTTACTACATTTGCACTGATAAGACTCAATTTGCATATAAAAAGTTTGTGTTGTTGCTTAATTTGATTAATGTGACGCAGGACTGTGAGATAAAATTAATTAGAAATGAGATAACTTATTGCTTTCTTTTGTTTTTTTGTTGTTTTTTATTCCAAATAAAACTGCTGGCAGCTTGTATTCTGAGCATAAGGAACCGCTGTCCTTACATAAACTATAAATTATTAAAGAAGCACTTAATAAAATGGATAAAACTGAAGCGCTCTGCCTTCCATTAGCAGGACTGGAAACCAACAGACCTCCTAAATTCTAATTTAATAACTCAGCCTGCAGACGCCCATGTACAGATAAGCAGAATAACCTCTTGGAGGAACCGCGCTTTAATTTATTATCACTTTCAGACACCAGCAATTTAAAATGCAAGGAGCATTTTTTTTGCTATGAAGGCTGGATGAGGAAAGTTATATATATATATATATATATATATATATATATATATATATATATATATATATATATATATATATATATATATATATATATATATATATATATATATTCTGTTTCTTTGCCTTTGAGGTAGCGGGGAGACATCAGTCACCTTGGCAGAACTGTTTGACAGCCCTATTCTCTCACTTTAATGAAATCCCAACTCAGAAAAGAGCCAATTTCAATGCTCCAACAATAAACCCTCCACTTCCTTATCCTCATGCACATTCACACATAGAAGAGCACCCCCCCCTACACCCACATCCAGTAAATCCCCAAAATATCATCTTCAATTAAAAACAATAGAAGCCTAAGCTTCTGAGCGGATCGTGACTATATTAACACATCAATAGTTCTCTTTGGAATTTCTGAGCGACATACAGTGACGTCTAACCTGCTGACATCCAACTATAGAAACACTCATTACTCATTAAATGGGTTTGGGTCAGAATCAAAAGTTGTTGCACACTGAAGATATAAAATAATCTTTTCTTTGACATGTACACTACACATAGCTGTCATTTGCATTGCTAATGACAATATCTGCCTTGTTCTCTAACTCTGACTCATCGCCTCCATCTTAAATTTGTTCTCAGGGTTGGGAGTCGATAGCGTTTTATCGAATCCCAATCCGGTATCAAATCCAAATCCTTTTAAATCCCCTGCTGAATGTCATTACGTTTAGCTTTCATCATCTGCAAGTAACCAAAGTTATACATACCGCCGGCTAAAAGGCTGAAATTCAGCTGGGTGAAAAAAATGGAGTTTTTAGCTACTAAATTAATCAACTTCTGATGAAATGTCTAGCAGAGCGTAATGGTTGGTGTCTCAACTCTTTACCCTTTCACTTCCAGTTTGGGATGTAACAAACCTCTTTCATCTGCATTAAGCAGCTGCATTGAGCCTTTTTTATGACTGCCATGGTGACAACTTATAGAAGATTTTACATGCACGTGTTCAAAAACTCACACAGTGCATGGTCCTTCTTAGCCACATATATTTATTAAACACTGACAGATAACATAAACCTTAATTAAAAAAATACAATACAACAAAAAAATAAATAATAACTAATCCTGCATGCAATGATGCACAACAGCCTGTGTTGTTGAATCAAAGCAGAACACTGTGCCATGACTGCAAATTGTATCAATGGTGTCATGTCAAAGCATTAAAGCCTTGTGTAAAGCCTACAGGGGATTACTGATCACTTACATCTGCAGTATACGACACAAACCTGGAAGGGAAAAAAAAGGATTTATCACATCACACATATTATTGGATCTGAAAAATAATGTGATCCAATGAACAGTAATGGCCCAGAGCCGCCTCAGACATTTGAGGGCCACTCTAAAGCTGCGATCTAAAGGCCATGTATCGGTGTGACAGAAACACTTGCGTGCTAAGCTATTGATCCACTCGAAATGCATTAATGAGTCAGGCTATGCTTTTCTTTCATGCAACACACCAGCATGTCTAGAAATGTCAGTTGGCATGGAGAGCTTGTAATCAGCTGCAAAAACAGCAGTTCAGACAGGAAACACAAATTTGGCCTTGTGGTATATCATACTGTAAACACAGCTTTGAAGCCTGAGTATTACGCCAACTTCCTTAGTGTGAAACCTACACCCTCGGAAATACCAACTGTAAAACCTCCTGGCCCTTCAGATGACAGCTATTACACCGCAGAGTATTATGGGATGATATCGAGAGATGGGGTGACAAAGGTTGCAGGGAACAAGTTTCTTATAAGAGCTGCCTGTGTCTTGAGTGCTGCAATGTGCTCTGGTCATCTCCTAATATACTTCTGTTTGTACATGGAAGGTGAGTAAACAAGTATGTAGTACACACAGATGGCTTCATTTCAGACGTGTGGTAGGAAAGCTCACACCTCAGCACTGAGGAGCGGCACAATGTGAACACGGAAATAAAATCCATTTAGGACAAGTGAGGAGGGAGGCAAGTCAAGCCAAGATGGAAACTGGAGAACCTGCATGGGGTTTTCCTCAGCTGTTACTTGAGTGACACAGTCTTACACTTCATTACAAGCTGGATATACAGTTTTAACATTTTTGGCACCAACAAATGGGTTTCCTTTTTCCTTTCCATTAAGGCAGGGCTAAATGAAACCATAGAGGGCAAGGGGATTATTTTCACCAGCACCATGACAGAATTCACTGTACACTGTGGAAGATCAAATATCCACCATATAAAATACAATCATCAAAAAAGAAAAAAAGAATCTTACTTTGCTGTCCAAACAAAAAAGACCCACAAAATACAACAAAAAGAGATTTTTCTATTGTGAGGAAGAGAGAGGCTATTCCATTAGGATCCTCCCTTTCTTCTAGCATGGTGGGATGTTTGTTAGTAAGAGTGCTGCAATCATGTGCAACCTCTCTTTCAGGTGTTACAACACTCGACTGGAAAGAGACACAAATATTAAAAGAAATGGGAGCGTGAGCATTTTCTTTGAGTGGTTCAAAAATGTTTAACTACAGTCTCTTTACAATCCGACCTAAAAAAATATGTATGGAGACAAAGCAATATGACTAAATGTGTCTTGAGGTGATCATGTTTTGCATTGAAACCAAACCATTTGCACCTGCAGTTCTTCAGAAATTAGACTCCTCTATCTTTAACATGTGTATGGTTTTTAAAGGTTATCAGACAAGTGGGTGTGCTGCTCTGCCTAGAGCTGGATTAACTGGTTTAGTTAAACAATAAGAGCTTCAAAATAAACAGCTGATGTCAACAAGGTTCATCCAAGTCTAATGGCAAAACACAACTCTCAACAGCTACAAGGCCAACTTTTCCCATCTACAACAGGCTTGTCTACCATTTTATCTAACATCATTGAAATGAATCCGGCTCTTTTTTTTCCATGCACATGCTTTAACCTGAAGAGCCTTTGTGTTGTTGTAACATGTGCCTTTGTTCTGATTAGATATAGATTCTATGATTCCATCCAGTAGCATTTGAGTCCAGCCTAATTTTCATTTGTCTGCAAACTACCGTTTTTGTTTAGGCACAGAAACACTGTCTGTGTAGAAAGCAGCTTCATTGCCACTACAACAATTCAGGCAAAGAAAATGTATGCAGCCCCGGCACAGGAAGGACCTTGGATTAAAGCTTGTCGAACATGGCACAAAAGGAAATGGCTTTAGTACACTTAATGTGATTTCAAATATTACACATATTTCCATGGAAGAGCCACAAATTGAGCACTGTCTATAGGTAAAACTAGAGAGTTTCCTGCACATTTGGAGGATGTCCATCCCCTGAGTTCTCAAACATGGTGTTACAGCGGGTCCGTGCCTCACAAAAGCTTTCTGTGCCCAAGTTCCAATTCGTTTTACCTCCTAAAATGTGTCCTGGGAGCAGAAGAAAATGAGTTAGAGCCTGTGCAATGCTTTGCTTATCTCAGCATGGCCATTACAGAAGATCCACAGAGACGGAGGGAGGAACTCAAACCAACTGAATGGTCCGTCTTGGCTGTTTTGTACAAGATTATTGTTTCACCTCTTGATCTTTTTATATTTTTATTGCCTTTAGTCATTTTGCTTGTTTTCCCTTGCGTGACTGTCTTCTATTCTCCGTTTGTATCGCTTTTCGCTTCCATCAATTTCATCTCATTTCCACTTACCTACTTCTATTTTGGTTTATCTGATCTGCTTGGGAGGTAATACAAAGTAGGAAAAATTAAAAATAAATTTTCGTTTGGTAGGAAATATTTGTCTATATAAAAACGTGGGCAGAGGCCTTTAACTGCCCATCTGTCATCTGCATGAATGACTCCCCACAGATGGGCAGGCTTTCTGCTTTAGAAAGCTCATTATGGACCTATAAGCACATATGACCATTCAGTGGTTTCAGCCTTGAGAGCAACATGCTCACTGACACAATTTCCAGCTTACAACCAGCTTCTATAGACCGTAGATGCCATTGATTCAGATATTTGCCAAGCACACACAGCCCTACTCTTTGTGATGGGATTCTAATGCTTTTTTACTCTTGTGTCTGTGTCTCTGCGAAATGCTGATAAGTCCCAGAAAGGCTTACATTATACCCCTCTTTCTCCACCCCCCCACTTTGTGATCTTACCCCGAGGCTTCTAGTTATTACTGTACTGTGTGCTTCTGTATGTGAGAATGCCTGTGTGAGGGCACTGCAGAGAGGAAACAAAGAGAAGGATACACTTCTGCTTGGAAATGTGAGAAAAGTCACTACAGTGAATGCAAGAGAGGAGCAGGAAGCATTTTTTATTAATGCGCTCGGCAGTGGTTTGAGGCAGGTGTCTGCATCTCCACTCGCATTATTTACACAGCAAGCAGGAGTAAGCGGTGGAACCTGCAGGTAGTCGACTCTACAGCAACGCAGTTTATCAGAGATCGTAAATAAGAGACTGATAAATATGTACAGAGTCATGTCCCTTGTGTCAAGCTGTGAAAGTGTGTGACAGAAATGATCAAGTGCAATCTAAATTAGCTGCTGTCTATGAGCAGCACTGGGTGGAGATGTGAACAATACTAAACGTCTGTAAGCCGGATCATTAAATGGGTAAAAAAACTGAGATTGTGTGAGCATTGAGCACATAAGGCAACACATTCTATATTATTTCTGAGCTGGATTCACAGATTTTGATAACTTTGCATTTCCACTTCCTGCAGCAATCATGCCCCTGTGTTGATCCATGGCCATCAGGGCTGAATCCAAACCTACCCAAACACACTGTTCCAAATTGATGTGTTTCACTGACCAGACATTGACCAGAGGTGAAAACCCAGGCCTGATCCATATCTGGTCAATATGTGGTTCTAGCCTGAAGGCCACAACAGCACAAGCTCTTTTCAATACAGCTGATAACCTTTAAACCTCTCATGCTGCTCTAGACTTCACATTTTACCCCTCACCTGTTTACTTCTCCCCTGAGACTGGAGGCTCGTAAAAATCCTGAAAATGCTATTTTTCTTTGCCAACAACACCTATATCTTAGAACAAGTTATTGTGATTTTTTTTAATTGGACATAGTGTCTATGTATAATTACTCAATGAGTTTTTCTCTTTCTTTACATACTGAGGCATGAGAAAGCAAAACAAAGGCAAGAATCAATCATAACACATCAATATAAGCTTTGCTTTTTTCTAAAATCAGCAAAATCAAGACATGGACATTCAACAAGAGGCTACACGGTCAGTTGCCTAAATGTGAAAATGTGAGTTCAATTGTGAAAAACAGATACATGTAGATATATGAATTCTAAAGCCTAACATGCTATAACATGGGGCAGCTTCTCCTTGTGTTGCTACCATGCCCTTGACTGACAGGCCCATGGGGCCTACGTAAGTACCCAAAGCAGAAATACTAGAAAAGTTCAAACCTTTCTATATAATCTGTCAGAGTCAACTACATGTGAAAATAAACTTATCACACACACACAAACACAGACACACAAACACACACACCCACACACCCTCCCCCTCGTTCTGTGTCAAGTGGGAGCATCACGATTTCCATCAGGCCCTCTTTGGCAGAGAGGGCAGATGAAGTTAGCATTGATCTCACCCTGCGAAAAACATACTGGCAAAGTCCTGAAACAAGCCCATCCTGGACAAAGTCATCCCTCGTCCATTTTTTTTCTAGAGCGTCCATGAGGAGGATAACTGAGTAGCACAATTACTCAGGTTTCTGACTTATCTTGGATTCTTTTCCCTTTTTTCTTTTTCTTTTCTATAGGCACAGGGATCGCCTCTACTGTTGAACAAAAAGACAGAAGAAAGAGCGAGATAGCGAGAGTGAACTCAAAAGAAGGCATGTATATCAAGGGAAACAGGAGGAGAGCGTAGAGGATAGAGACGAATGGAAAGAGGACAAAAGACGAAATAAGAGACTTAGGAGAGAGCAACAGAAAACCTCCGGGGTCTCTTCAGCTTTGAATGTGAATTCTTTGTGAATGTAAACTGGTAGCTATTAGGAGCTACAGTAAAATGGACAACCAAAGGGATGGATGTTTGGAAAATTATGACAAAACTCACTCAATCAACAGTGAGGCCTTGTTATGATGACCTTTTGTAACTCTTTGTGAGATTGTCAGATACATACTTCATTTCCTGGGCATTTTATCATGTGTTAAACCGCAAACATAATTAATTTTCCTGAAGGGAGGTCTCACAATGCACTATTCAGTTTTCTTCTTGGCAGATGCATGCAGACTACTGGGACACTCTGTCCTGTAGCCTGACCTTCCTTGTACAGTATGATCTTAAAATTCTTAAAAGGAAGTTTTTTTTGTCCAGAAGGGGCATTGAACACATACAATTCTGTTCTCATTTCCTCAAAGAAACAACTGAAAGGATAAACATCAGGTACAACTTCAAGCTAATGAAATTGCTGGCTTGTTCTCAGGAAAAAGAAGATGTGTGTGTAGTATAGTAGCAGTTTCTGGAAGCACAAACAGTACAAATAGCTGACTATTAAGGAAAGAACAGAGCAGCAGAAAGCCCACAGGATAAACAAAAAAAAAAACAAGCAGAAACTTTTGAGGCAAATGTGATGCAGAAAAAGTGCACAGAGAAAACACATTGGTTTCAATCTGAATCATTTTGGCTTAATTTGCATGCACTTAGGCTCAGTTTTATAGCGCTGTTCACACGTACGTATAAATTATACTCATACACAGATCACACTATCACATGAGTGCCCAATTCCATTTTACGACTATGGCAGTAATTTCCCTAATGCACGAGCAGGCACTGGCAGAAATCAAGTCCAATTGAATTACCTACACCTGTATGGAGAGAAGTTTAAGAAAAAAAAGTGGTAAAGCTGCCCCAAAAAGCAGAGCCAGGTGTAAAATCCACATAAAATGGCTTGAAGTAACGGTTAAAGCCAGTGTTGTGTGTAATAACTGCATTTCATTCACATACATGCATGTGAGCATGTGAGAACATAACTGAAAACTGCATTCCTCTCTCTCACACACACACACACACACACACACAGACACACCAGCATGTGAGAACATCTTACAACATACAGTAGTTGGAAGATAGTGTTGAGATCCAGTGGTTTTATTGCCAAGAACATCACCACATACACTGTGGCTTTGGCTCTTCCGTGCTATTTCGTGCTTCCTGCAGCCAGCTACCAGCGCTTAGGTTAGTGGTGTGACGTGTCCAAACGTTTATGAAAGGCTAGTTGTTATTTTTTGGCTTATTTTAAATCGCATGTGCGTTATTATCATGGTTCAGATCATTTATTTGTAGTAGTATTTTTACATTTTAATCAATTAGCAATTATTTTACAAAATACATTTTAAAAAATTCACCCGCGTACCACTAGAGGGAGCCACAGTTTGAGAACCATACAAAAAAGTCAGAAACAGTGCATGCACAGGAGGACGCTTTGTATCCACAAACATGGTGTCTTACCTGTCTGCATCACAGGCACTCTGGGTAATTTATATGGAAGGAGGAGCAAAATTGTGGAGGAGGTAAAATTAAACTGCACCTTGGGGATCTCAGTCTGTTAAAAAGTTGAAGAAGTGATTAAAAGGCATGTTTAATTGACTAAAGACAAATTTAATAGGCTGCAGCGTGCAGCTACCACTGCAAGGATAAGTATAACAGAAGGAGACACACCTGAGCTTCTTCAACAATGTATGTATTTCTAAAATGATGTGAGATGACAAGCTAAACAGAGGCTGCTTGCTATAGCACCTAGTATGATCCATAAAAACACAAACAAACACCAGCACATACATACACACACACACACACACACACACACACACACACCCCTTCGCTTTCATCCTGAGACTGATTAGCAAACATCCCAGACAGGCAGACACCAGCAGTCCCCATGGCCCCATAAAAGCCGAAAAAATAAACAACCGCATCTGCGACACAATTCATCTTCCCCACTTAAGATGGTAACAACTTTGCCCTCCCACACTCGTCCACCCAATCAGGGCCTCACTGCCGTGACTTACAGCCCAGTGATTGAGGAGCGTGTATGTGGAAGATTGCATGTGTGGTCTTTAAGGCTGGAGGGAGACTACAGGCAGAGAGGTTCTTAAAGCATAAAAACACCTCTATCACCGTGGGGTCGCCTAAGCCACTTTACATGGCCTGAAAGGGTAACATAAACACACTGAAGAAGCCTGAGTGGCTTCATTGTTTCCATAAAGGAAAAAAGCTAATGTGAGTGGAGAAAAACAATATACGGTGGTAGATAAGATTTTTTAAAATTCTTTTATCATTCTGATTTGATGTTTATGGCTTGTGAGATATAATACATGCAGTAAATGATTTGTCTGTCTTTCATAACCCATCAACTCCATGCCTCCCAATTTATCATTTGCGTTTCAGTCTCATTGGTGTCTCATTTCATTCCTGTGAATTTTATAGGAGTTAAAGTCGCCAGAGACTCACTCTGCTTCTCTTTTAGCCTAGTCTATGCCATCCCCTCATGACCCAGTGAAGTATTGGATGGGAACATCAGAGAACATCACGCCTGTCTGAGCAATAAGCCCACACATGCCTGCTGCTGCCCTTTAATCATTCTAGTAGGACATGAAGGCTCTGAATGACGTGGAGCAACTTGTCAAAAATACACTAAGTATGACTGCTCATGTAATGCGGACTTAGTATAGGGCAGTATGTGAGGATAGCTGTCAATTATTCAATCACATGAAGTAACTTCTTCTTTCTGCCTTTGGTGTGTTTGGTACCACTGCACACTTTGCATCCAGCTACATCCTCTGCATAAAGTGAAAGGCCTCGAGATGCTATTGATTCTGCTCCTCTATCCATCTCTCAGTAAGATGCATTAGCTTCATCCGTCATTCCACTCAGGCCCCACCATGACAGTACGCTATGAATAAATATGCAGTAATGTAATGTAAATGTAAATGTGATGGCTGTAGGTTTAGTATCGGCCCAGCAACAGAATCAGATTGTCCTCTGATTATCAGAGTGACTTCAACTTAATTCAAAGTCAAGAGGAACAGGAGGGGTTCACTCTCCCGACAACGACCGGCCATCTTCAAAGATGAATTCAAGCGTTTCATCATCAAGAGAGGGAGAGGTGGGAGGTTAAATAGCATCACTTGCGCTAATGTAGAACAAAAAGGATTTGTCTAGGAGTGACATTTAAGACTGAAGATGAAATTTCTGCAAAATGTCTCACATCAAAAAGGTACGTACTACTGCGGAGAAACACATTTGTGTGTACCCACCCAGGTTTGTCCAATTACCTGAAGTCAAGTGGTGAAAACCAGAAGTGAGTTTTACAATATAATTTTAGCTGGGGGCAACACAAGTTCTTTACTGAAAGTCTATTATTGTTCAGTGATGATGAACAGTAATTTGTTTTTCATTAACATTTTCTGTTCAGTTTTTAGGCCACCTCCGTTATAGCGACCCGTGCCTTTGTGGAACCAGTGAAACAATGCATTCCTTTACAAATGTGTAATCACATAAAACCATTTTCATTTGTTAATTCAAAATGTTCAATAGGAATTATTGCTATATATTTCATTATTTCAACACATCATGAGTTCAGCATTATTTGTCAATTGTACCTTTACTATAAAATGTTAACACATTACTTAACAATTAACCAGTCCCATGGACTGAAGCCTGTGCTCTGGTCTGCTCTGTCTTTCTTTTACTGACTCCTTGAAGTCCCTATTCTGCTGTGCAGTAAGGTTCCTGGTAGTGGTAGATGTGTTTATATCATCAATTTCTCAATGCTAGTTGGATAGTTTATTGATTCCATAGGTCAAGAATCACTCATTTTTGTCCATTGTTGTCCCTGAATATGACTTTTCAGTCATATTAGGAACGTAAATATGTATTTTCTGGGTGCAAATGATTGACAGGTACCATTTTAGGTTAGGCCCCGGGTTATAAATTGTTTATCGGACAGAAGCCACCTGTCTGGCCTCTGTAATGTTGTGCTGATGTTCATTGTTTTATTCAGGGTCCAGTTTAGCTACATGATAAGAGTTCAGAACCATCATTGTGCATGTCATCCAGTCATTCTACCTGTGAAAATATGTCAAACAGGGTGTGTGTGAGCAAGTGAATGAGAACATTACTTTTACTTTAACTACCTATTCTATGGCTATAATTCATTTGTTAGCCCACCCAATAAATTTCACCATCAGTTGCCACTGGAAACACATACTACCAAACTCTCAAAGACAAAGACATTTAAATGTAAAGTAGAATGTGGAGTTCCTGAAGAAACACCTGTGTGGTTGTAAAAGCACCATTTGCTGCTGTTTAGGAAGACAGCTGGAATTGAACCACTGACCTTACTTTTCCAAAGCACATGCTCTACCATCACCAAGTCAGAATGATTGAGATGTGTTACCATATTTCGTCAAGGCATTAGTAGTGCACTGCTGAACACAATGTCAGTGCATGGCACCTTTTGCAACCACACTAATTACATACACAACAAGGACATGATACGGTCAAACCGTCCACGTATATTAGGGCAGGGGGGAAACGGGCCACTTGCGTTGTCTTTTTAACGACGCTGATCTCAGTGACACTTTGTCTTCTGGCTGCTGAATACTGATTACAAACACGCAGGAGGAGGAAAAGGAGGGGATAAGGAGGATAGGACTCAGGATAAGGAGAGGTAGTTTGATTCAAATGCAAACTGGGACTTTCCAGATCAGCACGCAGAGGCTCCACACTTGTCTGATTTCTACCATCATTATTTATATATAAGAGCACAAGATACAGTGCAGTACAGTATCTATCATATGCAGCACTCTGAAGACTGTGCTGCTCATACTGTTTAACTGCAGTTAAGACAACTCCTCAGAGGCTGACTTAGAAGAAGCTTCTTGCAAAGAATAAAACTGAATGCAAAAAAACCTACACCATCTAATCATGGGAATCAAAGTTGAGGCAGTATCAGACCCAAAGTGTTGTAGATCCCCGGTGTAATGCAAGCAAAACCTGATCAACTATTTTATACACAATATATTAGCTTCTGTGGTGTGTTTTTATTTGACCTAATTTTAAATTTTAAACAACTTCTACTGCACTATCTAGACGTGAATTAAGGCCCGATCACCTCTAGAAATGACGTCAAACATTATATTGCATGAATTCAGCTGACTCTGAAGCAGCTTAGTCAGGAAAGATGCAGCCTCTTCAAATAATTACACAATAAAGCCACACAACTTATTGTCCATACCACCAAATCAATCACATGTGAGCCATAAACATGCAGCTGAAATAGATCAGGGTTTAATTTAAATCCATAAAAGTTGGGTGTGAACTGCAGATCCACCACAGCGAATATGCTCCACTGGTCTTGGTCACCATCACTGTCATTGAGCGGTGAGACTAGGGATTTATGACCTGCAGAAACATAGCTATTCCACCTCAGTAATTACACCTCAGGAGGGACAGGGAGAGATGACAGCCAGTCATTCAATCACAGCATTGATTCTTCCACAGCAAACCACAGCGTGCACGTCACAGCCCTCACTGTCATCATCTTTCATTATGATATGCTTGCACCAGATCCACATCGTTCTGGTTTTTCAATCACCTTTTGTGAGATATGTCACATAGTGGAGATGCGCAAGTGCACACACAGCCAACCCACCAAACCCATCCTGTTACAGGCTGGAGTTCATTGGTCCTTAATCCAGGGAACCCGGAAGTAGACTTCACAACTATGTCAAGTCATGCTCTCCTCTACAGTCACACAAAACACACTGGCTGTTTTAAAATAAAACTATTTTTATCTCATACTTATTTAAAACATTTTCAGCCACTGTTTTCTTGTGTTTCCTTTCACAGTAAGGAACAATCTGTGCCATTTTATTGGCTACCATGGTAACGATTTTACATGTGATTAGTGACATGACCTCAGGAGGGCATGCAGTTAGATAAACACCAACCATTTTAATTGCCTTAACACTTTGAAGAAGGGATGCGTGTTCAATTTCCCATAGTTAAAAGTAAGACTTAAACACTTAAAAATAAATACTACTAAGAAAGAACAAAATGGAGCATTTGATTTACACTTGGAGCTTCAGAAGCAGCAAACTGAGCACTTGTCAAACCACAACGAGTAATTTGGTGTTCAAAACATCAACCGACCCACTGAGCCACAAACTGCCAACTGAACAGAATATAATTAAACATCACATGTTAGCAGAATAAATGAATACAATGCAATAAGCCTCTGAAGCACACTGAGAAGATTAAAATAAACACAAGAAAACGTCACAGTGTAAATGTTGGTCAGGTGTGACTGGTTATTTTTCACCTCACGCTAAGGAGCAAGGAAATGTTCTAAACCCCCTCCTATCACACACACACACACACACACACACACAAACTAAGATAAAACTTGCACTTTATTAAATAGGACACAATATCTCCATTCCACTAATCAACCATGGCACAGTGTACAAAGTCTTCACCCGCCTCCAGGTACAAATCCTCAAATGATCCTCAAAAGATGGAAATCACATTTTTGAGGAGAAAGATCTAAGGCCAAAGAGAGCTGTGAAGTGAAAGGCTGCACTATTCTTTGAGAGAGGGCAGCACTGAGATAAGACTGTTATCAGATCGAAGAGGGAGATGCAGAGGCAAGGAGAAGGCAGCGTGGATATGATCCCCTAAAAACCTCCATTGTTCCTGTGAACAATATTGAGACTCATTAAGGAAGAAGAGTTCTTTCAAAGCTCTTACATCAGGGTAGAAATATGCAAGAGTAATTAAAAATGGTGGAACCTTTTGAAGGGATTAGAGGAGAACTTATTCACGTGAAGTGCTTCTTTAATGATAACACCCCTTAAGTAAAGTATCTGTTTTCTAAAAAAAAAAAAAAAAACATTAAAAACATAATTCAAAGTAGAAATTTCTGCTTATTTGTGCAGAAAATTAATTAATTCAACTAGTAACTAATTGTTTTTTAACATTTGTGGCCAAGGGTCAAAAATATTTCAATTTCAAGACAATCACAGACTAAAATGACTGCAGGTGGGCACAGAGAGCGGAGGCAGAGAGAGGTAGTGTTCCTTAATGCTGACAGAACAGGTCGCTGTGAGTGGAAACAGAGACACCTGGGAAATTTAGACCATGCCTTCCTCCCCAACCAGCTGTTAGGTGTCCGCAGCTTCTCCAGCAAAAAAATAAACAAAAAAATGCTGAGCTCAATGACTGTGTGGCTCCCTCTTCCTCTGCACTACCTCTCTCTCTCTCTCTAACGTGATACATGCTTAGATCAACATTAAAATGACAAAATGTGTAACATGCTCAAGGCATGCAGTGAGTGAACAATATGGCTGGATCTCTCCTGGCCTGAGAGAACCAAGGTCACATAAGGAGGGTTTATAACTTTATCAAGCAAAAAGGTGAACAGACACATGCCTGCTTGAGTCTTGGGGGTATTCATCACCATCCATAGGAGGAATAGAGTATAGTAAATACCATAAATCTTTCAATGATGCGACCTACAAGGGCATACACTGTGGACTTCAAGGACTCCCGGCATGAAAACGATGGATTGCTTTGAATTCTTTGGCCCTAGGGTGCGCATGCATAGACCAGCTGCACAGAGCTGCACTTCACATGCCATACAGATGAGCACTTTTGTTTTTGCATACACACTTGCATTAAAAAAAAGGACATTCACACACATACATGCACAGATTAAACCACCCACAGGCATCTAAAAAACACATGCAAGCATCTTAACATAAACCACCCGCCCACTGTTAACGTCTTCTTCCCCTATGACACACACAGTAAACACAGCAGGCAGCGCTGCGACGAAACCGTCTGAACTGTCGGATATCCACTCAGTTTAAGAGTGTTACGTTTGCAGCGGATGAGGTCAGCAGTCTGCTTTTCCTTATTAACGCTCATCAGTCTTGAAAGAGTTCATTCATCAAGGATGGTGTATAAATCAACCTTCAAAGCTTAGAGCTCAAAGTCAAGACAACAAACAGGATTGCCCCATGACTCCTTTTGATTGATGATGGTGAATGATTCCAGGGTGGTTTAGTCTAGCTAAACGACATGAAAGTCACCACAGTGTGGGGAAATACACACTATTTGCGCAAAAGAAAATCAGTCTACCTGACTCACAGAAGCATTTCATGCCTTCACTTTAAGTTTGAGTTATAATTAAGGACTGCGGCAACCACAAGCGTTCCAATTTGTACTTATGAAACACTTAATAAATTTAAAGTATCACACAATCTTCAAGATCAATTAAAATTTGAACAATTGAGAGTTTTGCCATCTAGTGGCCTGTTGCACTGCAGGTTCCTGCTGTGCAACATTACACGTCAATGTGATGGAAATCTGCACGGATGAAAAGCGGATCGCCACCCATAGGCTGCTTTATTCCCTCCATTAAGTCTGGATAATCCCAGATGCTTAACTCACTGCCATTGCCTCTCCTTTGGCCCCCCGAAATCTTTCCCTGCAAATTAATCAGTTCATAATCTCCGGCCTCCATCTAAACACATTATGGAGGCAGAGACAAGCTAGCCGTATGTGTTGCAATGACCCTGGTCCAGATCATGTTATTCAGACAAAAGCAGACACACAGAGAGAGAAATATATATATATATATATACACACACACACACACACACATGCTTTATAATGCATTAGGCACTCACACAAGATAGTCATTCAGGGTAACAGGACTGGTCACGTTTTGACATTTGGAGTGCATTAACAGCCTCTTGAGGGATTTCATGATGCAGTACCGACAAACAAAATATGAGACAAAAACAGGGTGGTGACAACAGACTTGATGTAAACATTAGAGAGACAGCAGCAGAAACACCAAACCTAAATGCTAAAGTGCACCACCTGCATGAAAATGCATCATCACATCACTTGTTACAGTGTGAGACCCGCTGCACAGCCTAGAAAAGAGCCACCGCTGAGATGTTGTATGCCATCACGTCATGCCCTTTAACACAGCTACAAATATCGCATCCTTTGGAAACCACCCGACAGACAGATGGAAAATATTGAGTAATCTCTTTAATTATTTATCCTGCCACGACGGATGGGAAAACAACAGTGTCAGGAAAGAGAGGCGAGAGCAGCGAGAGAGGGTGAAGAAAGGAGGAAAGAGGTGGCGGTTAGGATGGAAACAGGGTCATAAGAAACAAATACAGTAGGAGAGGGATAGCTTACACTATTAAAGGCTTAAGACAATGAAATGTGTGGATTATAAAATGTCAGAGGAGGAGAGAGGGTAAAAAGGGGAAGGAGGAGGAGCGGCAATAACAAGGCTGCAGGGGGAGCAATCTGGCACAAAGGGCCGCCAGAGGATTTGAAATATGGACAGTTGTGAATGGGGGCAGCGTGGCATCCACGTACATGCACACACACGCAGATACAGACAACAGATGGGCTTCGAGGGATTAAAGCGGGGTTGTTCTGACTGAGCACCACACAGGCTAGGGAGATCTCTTCAAGCAACCGCTGGATTCTGCTGGAGTCAGATGTTCTGCTTTTTTTTTTCTATTTTTAGGCGGACAACTCCAAAAATATAAAGCCTCTATAAGGCTGTGGAAAGTCCTGCAGCAGTGCTTATTCCACTGAAGTGCCCCAAACAATGTGACAGAAAAAAAACACAACACTTCCTGCACTGTGAGAGCAGGAGAGAATATAAGTATATAAGAGAATATAGTAGGTTTTGTAGAATAATATATGTATCTTTCAAATCCTAGAGAGGTCAAATCTAATAAATAACTGTGATTACGGCTGTCTTTGACACTGTCATTTGAATGGTCAGAACCTTGCAGAATAACACAGATAAGGGTAATAGAAGGAGAAAGAGGCACAGAAAGAGGTGGGGGAGAAAAAAAAAATCACATTACCTGTTGAAAAGGCACCGCAGAGGCAGCAATCACAGGCAGCAGCAAATTCAGGGAAACAGAAAAAAAGCCACTGGTTAGCATTTTTATTCACACTCAAAGGCAAGTGCCACTTGAGTCCAAAACTGCATATTTCCATTTTCTGCAGAGAGGCATTATTGTGCTACCACACTCCCCCATTCTTCAGTAAGCAGGACATATATCAAGACTCAAATGTATGCAAGAGGAACTGCAGATTTGTTGATATAGTGTTAATTAGCATATCATTGATTATTCAGCCTGAGGGTGTTTTGTGTTGTCACTGGCTGCCATAAGAATTAGGATAGGATATATAGGATAAAAAAAAAAACATTGTACGTCTCACCTTCTCTCAACTCCTGTTTGGCAAATTTGACATGTTCCTTGCTGACATGCACCTTTTAACTATTGTAGTTTTCTATCCCTATTTTTGGCCATCCCTTCCCTCTCCATCTTTATCAAACGCACACAGGCAAACAGTCCTCTTTTGCTTTGGGCACTGTCTTCATTTGACCCATATTAAAGCTGTTTGTGTTCAAGAAATATACAGTCCACAAGGGTGTCAAATAAATACGAGGACTGACCCAGCCTGTTTGTAAAGTCAACGCAGGCCCGGATCACAAGCAAATAACCAAAGAGCCGCAGGATGCAATTCAATGCATTTTCTGTTCCTTTCCTCTAAAGGCTCCACTGATTCACACATAAATGCCTTAAATAGATTTCCTACCATATGTCCAAAAAACACCAAGTGGGCGTAATGCATATTTTGTAAGACATACATTGGTGCATACACAGAACATGTACTAACACCACAAATTGAATTGAGCTAGGTGGTCTCTCAGTGGTCTGTGTCTGGCTCAAGCTGGATGCTTGTTTGTGCTGGATTGCAGAGCCTGAAGAAGGCCCTGATGAGAGATGAGCATGCATGAGCGCCCTCATCCCTTCTACTCGGCTGCTCTGCCTTGTTAGTTAAAATGTCAGAACGCTGGTGCCTTTGCAGAGGGCTGAACTTCCACTTCTGCATCGTAAAACTTCTTCCCCTTCAAACTCGTAAACTATAAACAGCCCACAACTGTTTATCTTTGATTCTCCCTCGCAAACTGTCTGTTTTACTCTCTGTCCATCTGAGACCTGCTTGGCTGTAAACAGTGTGGGATGCAAGCTTGATGAATCGCAGGAGCAGACGTGGACAAATTGCCAACAGGAGAGTATAGCTAGGATGGAAGGCGGATAGTGAATAACCACTGGGAATAACTAAGAATTCAGGAAGTAGTGAAATGGTTGGCTGTTGCTGTCTGATTGTGTTGTCGATTGCCCTCATGTTGCCATGCTACCTCTGTCTCCCTTTGTAAAACAGAGATAACATCATAGACATCTGTCTTCTAGGTGTACAAGAACATTAAAAAAGGGAAGCTCTCAGTATATGTGTGTTGTGCAGTAACACAGGTAGTGTGCTAATTCTCAACCCACTTTTTTTTTTTTTACTCAAAATGGATATGAAAAGCTTCTCTTGCTATGGGGAGCGGGGGTGGCTTGTGGGAGTTTTACACACAATAAACGAGCTCTTTTTGAATTGGCTTAATCTCATTTGGCCTACTAATACGCAGCACGCATACCAAGACACCAGACTTTAAAGCGACAACAAAAACTGAGCCTCTACAGTACAGACAACAGTGGATTATTTGCATGATTCATCCAAAAAAAAAAAACATCTCCTCCCTGGCTCGTGTTCCACTGACTCCCGCCTCTGGCCTCAGTTCACCTTGACTGAACTGCAGACTTATTGACACCCACAAGTTAATTTCATTAACAGAGGCGCTGCTTGTTGTGGTGAATGGGTCTTGTGTAAAACGCCTAATGCCTGTCACAAAGGTTTTATCATCTCGTAGGACTGTAACGGCCGCAGCAGCACTTATCATTTTGGTGAATCTTTGATGCCGGCTGCACTATAAAAGATTCAGATGAAAGCCAGTCACGAGTGCAGATATGATTGACACAAGGGGCTGGGAAGCCAGCGTGGTTTCTTACTGATGCATAAACTTAGACTCATCGAGGCTCTTCTAACAAGTCTCCAACAATATCTAAGATTTCTTAGGAAGGGTTTGTGTCTGATAATAGGCTTGTCATTTATGAACTGGTCAATTCCTGCTAACTATATAATGTAAAAAGAAAGAAGTAAAACACAGTTCTGGGATGTGACAATACTACCAAATATTGTACTGCTAAAACTTTCGGAATACATTCATAACAAATGCACAAAAGCATGACTAGAAAGCAGAGTGACTTGCTTTCGGATAAAACATGGGCATGGATTAGCGTGTTTTAAAAAGAAAGAAATGGAAAATTGAATAAAAACAATGGTGCAAAATGTTATATATTTTTACCATATTTGAAAATATAAGTCGCAGCAATGTTTGGATAAAGTGAGCACTACAGAAGTGTGTACCATGGAGACAAGGACTGATCTAAGTTGCACAGGCTGAGTGAGCAGTAGATGAAGGTGGTCATGGGTCACAATCACAGTCTCTGTCTTCTCAGTACATCACTGTGAGATATTTTCTGCTTCAACAGCATAAAGACTGTTATATTAAACCTGTCAATAATCTGTCCAATGTGGAGCAACTACGACAAAATAATACCACTACAACAGCAAAGACTAGACCAGTCTGCTATTTGAAGCAACCAACATTAAAAGCATCATATATGCTGCACATTTCAAAGCCATCTACAGTCATAATATTGTCATCCGTTTGAGTGATATCCCCCAAGTCACATTAAAGCCTGAAAATCCAAAAAGGCATGCACCAAATGCCAGGGCCTGTTTAAAGTAAAGGTTTGACATTTGGTAAATATTTTATGTGTCAATAAACACTTAGATGAAATGGTTTTTATCTAAATGTCAATTAAATGTGTATCTGACTTGAACAGCAGGTGTGGCCTAAGTTATGTTACCATATTTTTTTAATAGCAGAGGGCTAGGCATCATTAAACCTTCTGCAAGTCTGGGTACAGACTTGATTTCTGTGTGAAAACATGAGAAGCGTGTTGTACATGTTTGTCTGCCTTTGGACGTGTGACGTGGATCTGAGCCCTCAAGAGCACCAGCAGCCAGGGTATCTGGAACACAATCTACAGTCACTAAAGGCACATTATACATTACTACTACCACAGAGCTTAAGTGGTAATATTTCCCACTTATCCCGACTTTAAGTGTGAGTCGATTACACAAACCCAAAATGTCAATAAGATAAGCAGAAAAGATAAAAAAACAATGTTGCAGTTAATCCTTATGAACATACACACACTCACAGACTAAGCCTATTTACGACCTCAATAAGCTAATGAAGGCTGGCTAAATCACAAGTTAGTGAGCACCTTTAATTGATCCAATAAGGCCATTAAGAGTTTGTGTGAGGTGTGAAAACAAAAGCTAAGGCCGTTTCACTCGTACACTGCATCTACTTTCTCTGCCCCCATCAATAACTTTTACAAAGGAGACACAGTGGAATTCAGACAAATGCATAGTCAGTGCCTGATATTAGAGCAGAGGCCTTAGCCAGCACCTGAGTGGTTTAACAAAGTGCCAATGAGTCAAGTTTTTAGCAATGCTGGGCTGAAAAGAACAGCACAAGCAAAACAGAGTAAATTTGATTTCAAAAAGTACAAAACAAGTGGGAGCAAGTTTAAAAACAATAAAGGTTTTTTTATTATTTTTTCTCCTGATGAAGCTAAAAAATATTATACACAACTCTAAAAAACAAATCCTCAGCCATTAAACTTTTAAAATGTTCAAATTGCCCGGTGGGACCATTAAAAGTTTCATCATGTCTAATCTAACCATCCAATATTAAGAAATCCTAAAAAAAACCTCTACGATGTTGACAAACAAGCCAATGAGATGAGTGATTTGTTTCTAGCTGAGACATAAAACTTCTCCATGATAAAGCCCAGATTTTCCTGTCAGGCCCTCTCCTCCCTAACCTCAGCATCCTGCTTTCCTACAGCCATAAAACACCCACCCACAGACAAGAAGAGAGAGTTATCGATACGCAAGTCAATCTATCCACCTCAGCTAACTCCCCACAAACGCAGCAAACCAACCATGTCAGCCTATTGCAGATGGAGCAAGAGCCCATAAAGTCAATACCATATCCATCAGCTAAATAGACTGCCAGAGTGATTGTTTATGGTGGTAGGTGGAGCTGGTGTGTGAATGTGTGTGTGTATGTGCTCGGTTTACACAGTTTTAGTTGAAGAAGACTCAAGTTGTGCGAAGTGCTCTCCACATCTCTGAGAGACGCTGCAAGGACAGTAACGTTAATACCTGAGAGAGGTACTCCCTCACTGCTTCACGGTTCATCACTTAGGCTCACAGCTGGCAGAGGTTAAATAGGTAAAGACTTCCACCGTATGCTCGGCTGACTATAAAGGCCAATTCACTTCCATTAACAAAAACAGTTCATGCGGTGGTGCCTGAAGATAATAACTCCACTGAGAATAACTTAGCAAGAGAGAAAAAAAAAACCTTTGTGTGCGTGCCACAGCAGGGTAATCATCCTCATTTCAGCTGATAACCTCAGCATGGCCTCTCTCTCCCAACTCCCTGCTCCTCCACCTCCTCCATATCCCAGTCAAATCTGACACCTCTAACCCGCATCGTCTGCGGCTGACAGGCCAGCTCTCAAGAGAGGAGACCCCGAGGAGGAAATGGCAGCCATGTGACAGAGTGAGTGGCAGAGTGGAAAGCTATATCTATCCTCTGCCAGGAGGGCGCTTTCAAAGCAGAGACACTTCCCACAGTTGGAAAGGTAGGGGATGGTATTTCCATTCTGATTAAAAAGAAAAGGAACAGTCTGGCTTTACAAGATATTTTCATGTATGAGTGATAAAGTACGGGCCCCTCTTGGTACACACAGTCATCTCTTCAGACAATACAGAGCATTAGCACTCCCACAGAGAAATGCCCCGGAGCATCTTAACAATCGATACCTGACTCAAGGGAAGTTCGGCTGGGATTGCGAGCATCACATATGTAATAACAGCATGCATTTGTACCAGTAGCTTTTTCTTCAGCCTGGCGTCTTTGCCTTCAAGACAACCTGCTGCTGAATAGGCACAGACATATACTGGGGATGTCTGTGCAGAATATCAACTGATTTTTGTTGCAGGCTTTTGACCTTTGAGAGAAGCCAAAACTGCATTAGATGAAAAAACACTTGACATTCAGCAAGTGTGTGCCATATTTGTAACCTCAATTGAGGTTTGGGAGAGTTTATAATTTATCAGAATAAAGAATAACGCACCATCGACTTACTAGAGGAGGAGCCTATCAGACATAGCTATGAATATACAAATGGATATTTGGCATGGGAGGTATATTTGATTTTTTTTTTTTTTTTATACCGAATAACCACATTGTGCGTTGTCTCAGTACATGATGCCAAACTTTCTGCCCACACACAAAAAACACTGTACTATCATGCACATATGCTCCCTCCATACACAAACAATCTGCCGCTCAACACACAAAATTACCCCCAGCCATGACCTCCATTATGCCATTAATGCGGCTGAATGAGAGTTAGGTCCGCCAGCCTGATAAAGTTAATGGGTGAACAGCAACAGAGAGCAGCAGAAACTTGGCACAGTGGGACAAAGCACTGCCTGAGGGTCAGACTGGAGCTGGTCACACAGGCAGCAGGACTCCCACTGTCATTTCTGACTCATCACTGGGAGTCACATGATCAGCCTCTGCATATTGGTCTCAGATACAAAGCGAACAGATGAGTAGATTCACTGACACACAGAAAGAGAGAGAGAGAGAGAGAGAGAGATCACTGTATGCCTCATTTGTTAGAGAAAGCTTCATCATGCTCTGATTTCATTTGGTTCTCATTAATTTGATTGGCTGACTTTTCATTTGTTTATTTTATAACAGTATCCATTTACTTTAGTACCTTTACTTTGATACCCACATCAGCAGATGTTTTCTCTGGGTGACATCAGTTTTTTTCCCCAGTATACCAGACTGCAGTTGAATTTTAGATAAAGTATGTTTGACTGTAACTGCTGGTCGAACCAAGGGTACTCATTTCCTGTTTTTCAGATTTCATGCTGGGGTAAGCTAACCAGCTGCTCACCAACTTGATATTTCGCATTTAGACTCAATACTTCATTGATTCGACTTGCTCTAAATGTCAGACTATTCCTCTAAGATACCACGAGTGAGTTTGTTTTCATTTCTTTGTCAAGGCAATCTTTGGAAGACAATAGATCTATTGTTAGTCTAAATGTCGAAATATAACAGGCTTACAGACAGATACATTCGGTCTCTTCCCTTCTCACACACACTCACACACACACCTCTAGTTCCTCAGGGTAAAAGGGAGGAAAGGAAAATGATGGTGCAAAACAGAGTTATAGATGGACTGAAATACTGACGCAAATGCAAGCAAAGTTGAAGAAACATGCAAACACGCTCATTCAAATAGATACAAATGTATTGAATCACACACACCTCTTCTCACCACTGTCTCTCTGTCTTAATTATCCGACTGTCACGGAACACAGACCTTGGGTGTGGTATGGCTCATTAAAGGCATCATGCATGACCACTGAGGTCGAACGGAGGAACGAGTTAACCATTCACCAACTAAGTTTTAGTCCTCTTCTCCCATAGACTGAGCCTCTGTGGCTAGTTTTATACAAGTTTTCAAAGTTTGGCAACACCAAGATACAAGAATCCCTCTCTTGATATAAGACGTGTACTGTTGCTGTTATACTAGATCCCATTTTATCAGTGTGGTGAGTCGTGTTATTGTGTGAGGGAACTATGAGCACAGGCTTTCAGTAAACAACAAAAATAACTAAACTATGGAATGTGTTAGTGTGTTTAGGGATGCACGACTTCTGCATTGACCTTATCTCCCCATTCAAATATCTGATCAGGCTGCAGGTAAACTTTGTGGTATAATTTGTTTGAAAGGCTTGGAAAAGTGCCTATGTCAACCTTACCTTTAAACCTTTAAACAACCTTCAACCATTGTGCTTGCCTTGAGAGAAGTTGCTACTTTTCTGTCAGTTTTAAGTTATCTATCTGTAAAGGGTGACAAGGCTCAGTGTTTGTCTCAAGGACACAGACAGTTCAAGTGATGAGGCTAGCCTAACAAGTGCCTGACAGAAATGATAATGACTCCCTGTATGGCTTCATATTTCCCCACCAGAAAATATTTGTCGCTATATAGCAGTAATTTCAACCCCAGTGGAGGACACAGCCCATTTATTCCAATGGGAAAACTGCAAATTACAGTCAGCATTTGTTTATCTGTCATCAGAGGCCCATCTCTTCACTGAAGTACCACTGAAGTAAATAGTAGGCTTTGGTACCTTTCAAAATGAGTCATATGTTATTTGATTGGTCTACCCAGGTTTGTAGCGTTGGGATGTGAATTAGAGACAGTGGGCGGGTAATGTGTGTCAGCTGAAGCACTATTAATTGATGACAAACTCTTCTGTCTTACACAGACATATGGCCAATATAAAAAGGTGATTAAACAGTGCTGTTGTGGTCACTGGAGTGAGTCTCCAGTTCAGGTTTGTTTACAAAGCGCTCGGTGGGTGCTTCATCATCCAGACAGGTCTTTATCACCCAGGATACGGTCTGCTTTTTATTTCTTTTTCAGCTCTTTTAATCTGTTTTTTTTTAACTGCTATCATTTACAGCAGCTTCATATTTCTGTACTTTGATGACTACAGCCTTTTCCGACATGCTGGCTTCATCAATCTGTAACAGTTAAAGCGTCTGCATCTCACTCGTCATTTCCATCTGCATGGCCAAATCCTGACTCTCTGTGAATCTTGTTACAGCCACAATTCACCACTTAAGCTCAGTCTGTGGACTTAATGTCAGCATCGGTGCGTATGTGTGTCTGAATCATGCCCAGATTTATTATTTCAAGAAACCCGTCCAAAACAAAAGCAATTCATGTGTGAGGAAGTGTTGTCCTTGGGTGTAATCTTGTACATGCCATCCATTAAGGCGATTGCATGTCGTTCAGACTTGCGCTGACTCACTATGTCCAACCTTGTAAGATTGCTGTTGCAGCCTTAACACAAAAGGGTAGTAAGAATGGTTTTAAGGCTCAGTGTGGGAGGTTCTAGCCATCTTGGCAGGCCAAACTCATATTTAATCCACATATGAGAAAATCAGTGGATCACAGTGGAGCTAAGAAGAGCAAGCTGCCACATAAAAGCAGAACTGACACCCTCAGATTAAGGGAACAAATCTAAAACCACTTTTTTTTTTTTTTTTTAGAATAAGAATTTTACCTGGACTGACAGATTTAGTGCTACTGACCAGTCATATTGTGACCATTTAAATTAATTAAAAACATTATTAAAAAGAGCAGACAGGAAAAGAATTATACCAGCATGAGGTTCATACTTTGAAAATATAACACAAGTAGGTCAAATGAAAGGCAAAAGTTTCAAGGGAATTGCATATCAATGCAAATATGCAAATCTCCTTTCTTCCTGAGCATTTTTCTGTTAAATATTCAAAAGGAAAGAAAAAATGTTCGAGCAATAAACTAAGAGCAATCCTTTGGTGGGTCATGTTAAATTATACAGAGCAAAGACAAAGACGGTTGCAAGGTTACAATTCAAACATGTGAACAGTGACCTGAAGCAGCAGAACTGCAGAGCTGCTTTGTCAAGTAATGACACGAATTAGATGTGGTAGATAATGTGCAATTAAAATTGATTATGCTTCATTTCAGTGAGCACTAGTACATGAACTGACAATGTAAATGAATGGAGTAGATGACTTAGTCCCAGAGACCAGGCTATGTTTAATCGGTTGTTGACATTCATGCTCCCCTGCCTTTTGCTCCCGTCGTGCACATTTAGCTTCAAAAGAAGGAGAAGACGGAAAAGCAGCTTTTAAAGCAGGAGAAAGAGAAACAGAAGAAAACAACAATGTCAAAGAATGGAACTGTTCTCTAAAAGATAACACACACACACATATTTATTCTTGCACACTTTTCAGCCTAAGCTTGAACCTATAGTCGTCTTCCAGGTTTTTTTGTGTTTTTTTCACTCTGCGTTGCTCAGTTTTTGACAAGAACTATGTATCACCACCGCCAGGGGTAGAGGGAAAGAGAAAATAACAAAACAAGCACGGACAGGCGACACAGCACATGGTGTGACCCCAAGGAAATGAAATTGCCAAACAGTATGCAGCCTGTTCTGAGTACCAGACAAGATTTAGACGGGTCCACCCCAACTCAATGACCGCAGAGCCTCTGAAATTCTTTCTGTGTGGGGAACCCCAGAGCTGAAGTCAATGGAAAAACAATAGTCATGGGGGGGATCAGGGGAGTAACAGCTTTCAGCTCAGCGTTTGGCTGGAAAATCTCCACCTACATCTGGGCTGGATTACGCAATGTGGTCTGCCGAACCACTGTCTGTATGACTAATCACTGTGACAGGGCAAACCTCCGACCAGCACAGCTTTAGACATATGCTTCTGAGCAAACAAAGACATAGTAAAGGAATTTAAAAAGCACTGCACATTCTGCTCTAATCACTGCCTCGGGCATAGAAGGACCTGCAATGTTAAAAGTGGTCAGTGTCTATTTTTATTGTTCCTGACACAGACTTCTAATGAAAGAGCTTGAACTTAAAACAATAAGGGGGGAAACTGTAGCCACTGAACATCTCTACAGTAAGATCACCCACAAATGCCTCAACTGATGGTAGTGCCAAGCCTATTCTTCCTAAACTTCTCTTTCATCTTGCAAATCTCTTTTCAACCAGCTAAAGCTGCTCAAACAGAACTGCAAGGGGAGCACAGAGGACAAGCCAACAACAGAAGTAGCCAAGCCCTGAACAGCTTCCTCAGTGCTGCTCTTATCTCACTACAGCCTGGGGTCCCCATGGGATCCACCCTGGGAGGGAAGGACAGACCGCTCACCATGAATTGGCAGCATCCTCTCAAAAGTCACTTTCACCTTTCTGCCAGAGCAGCTAACAAAAGACACACTTACAGTATGCATGGAGCATGTGTTTGAGTACATTATCTCCACCTGCAACTGCTTTAAGCATATCTCTTTAAAGGTCAACAAATCCTGTTTGATTTATACAGTAGATCAAAAATCTTCAAAAGGTCAAAAGTGCAGCAATCAATTGCACTGGCCATTTGTTCTGTTTCACCATGCCTGTACAGGCAGCACAGATAGCTGATCTGGACCGCTAAGGTTGTCGATACCGCGCATGCAGTGTGACAGTTATCTTATCAGGCGACATAGTGATTACAGTTCAGGTAATGAGGGAGAGGTCTCTCTCATTTGTCATGCTTTGTGTGCGGAGCTGCGGCCAAGCAAGACCGATAGAGCCGTCTCACCGACACAATCCCACTGGAGCTGCAGGCTGCAGTTAATAGGGCTAATATAATGATAAAGGATGGCCTGTATGTGTGCACTGATGTGTAGTTGAAAGTGCTACATGCAAACATGTATCAGTGCAAGCCTGGTCCAAAAGACAACCAATAAATTATAGTTCAAGAAAATAAAAGGGACAATTCACCCCAATATCGCATATTTTTCCTATGGCTTTAGAACATTGCTTATCCATCTAGAGCTCTCTGCCTTCTTGGTATTTAGTTCATAGTCACAAAGAAGAAAATACCCACTCAGCATTTTTCCAATGGTAATTTTATTTATTACGAACTTCTATAGCAATGTCACCTGTTGCTTTCTACATGTCAATATCTACATTAGCATGACAATCGGTATGTCTAATGAGTAGAGCACAGAATGCTTAGAGGAGTATTCCATTAGTAGCAAAAATCCATGTGATATATGGAATTTTAATCCAGCTTCAATATGTTTTAAAGCTGATCGTGTACACATGATGACGCATGGCATATCTAACAAAAACCAGAGGCAAAAGATTTTCACATGGCAGGTTTTTTTTTTTAATCAGTGCCATACAGACAGCTTCCATATCTAGTTCAGAAGCACAGAGAATACAGGCTGTTGTCGTCTACCACCGCTGTCTCAGAAACACTAACACATACATTCACATATACACCCACTCATACCAGCAAATATACACATTCACGCCCTGGAGGAAAACATCCACTTCTTAATTAGGGCCTAGTGCTGGGGTGTATGAGACATGCTGAGGGAGTAAAAAGAAGCTGAATTACACAGCTGTAACAGAAGGAAATGGGGACAACAGTTAAAGCCGAAAACAACCGTTATCACATCCTGCAGGATGAGCAGCATGACCACAGAGGACCACCAATGGACTAACAGCTATGGGAATATCGGCACTTCAAAAGAGGTTTGAGGATAACATTTTTAGTATTTTAACATGAGGTTTTATTCAGTATTTTATGTTGTAAAATGTTTTTTTTTAAAAACTATATCCGTTTACAGGAAGACATCACAGATCATATCTGCTTGAGGCTCGCATATCTCTACTCAAGGCTAGCCGTTTTAACATGTTCAGCTGTGTGTTAATATTTTAAATTGAGCAATGACAAGACAGAGGCGTGCCAATTGGTCTATCATGGTGGCACAACAAAAGAGAAAAATCACCTGAAGCCAGCAAATTTAGCTAACGGGTGGAGTCCAGGTGCAATGCTTCAGCTGCTTTTATTTACCAGTTAAACAGCAATACTGCACATTACAACAAATGTGTACGGTACTTGTAATGTGTAATTCAACAAACCAAACTGTTGTCATAGTCACATCCTGTTAACACCACACCCATGCTCCACAGGGCAGCCTTAGGGTGATTGATGGTATTAAAAATAAATAATAAAAAATTATACCCGGTATGTTCTGCAGTGTCAATATTGACTTTGTTGATTTTTGCATCTGAACATGTGCTTAAGGCCTTATTCTCTGCTGTGTAACACTAGGGAGTCTTCCTCTAGAAAAAGTCGACCAACTTTTTCTTGCATTAAAAAAACTAGTGGAGTGTTATTACTTGCCACGCACACAAAAGAAAATCATCTTGCTATCTGGAGACCCTATCCTATAATCGCCTCCTCAATTCTTTGATGGGTCTGTCAAAGAGAAGCGAGTTCCCATAATAAGATGTCAATCAGTTGTTCTTCACTGAGGGCCCATTCTCTCATCATGGGACCGGCATATGGGTGCATGAGCTAAACACTGCTACAGAAAATGTAACACGGGGTAAAGAGTTAAGTGTAAACTATGTGTCTGAGCAAAGGCGGTATGCAGACCAGAGGTGTTACTGCAGGGGTGAAATGGGTATAACAAATAAAACCACTTGAACGTAAAAGAACAATATGGTCAGTGCAACTTAATGACTATAATAAGTGCACGCTTGTATACCACCTACAAATAATTGAGCCATTTACATTAATGCAATTTTGCAAAAACACAATGAACTACAACTGCACTAAAGCTCCATACGACCTGAATGCCTGATCTTAGGGGGAGATCTACTCAGATGCAGATGGATGAGTTGAAATCCTCATTCTTGGATAGCAGCCATTTCACTTATGCACAGAGCTGACTTGCAATTTTAAATGACCACAAAAGAGAGGTACCACAATAGTTATGCATACAAATGTCCTGCATAATTATTCAAAGATTCGGACAGTCCATGCCATAGGTGTGTCTGGGATTTGCTCAGAAATGCAATAAACTTCTGTTGCATAAAAGTTTTTAAGTGAAATTACAAAGTCACAAGATGTAACACAGCTGATACTCACTGATACACATGGTGCAAAGTCTCATCTAAGCCTTTATTACACAGTAAGCGCTTATCCATAGCTTTATTGTACTACAAACAGGAGGATACTGTACACAAGGAAAAGAACGACCAAGAGTGGGGCAATATGGAAGGGATGGGATGTTTTATATTTACTCAGCAAGGCAGACAAGATGTTTTTTGTTCCAGCTTTTATCTTCAAAAACTTTTATTTGGGTATAAACCTCATGTCACAAAGGCTTTTTCCTCACTCTTATTCTATCTTATAGTTTTTTACGGCCCTATGCAGTACAGTTAGAAAATGGTACAAAGGGGAAGAGGCTTGACAAAGCACTGAAGGGAAAAAAATAAACATGTCAGCTTTAGCAGGAGGATATAAAACAAACATCTAACTACAAGTTAAAAATTTTATGAGCACCCCAAAGAAAGGAATTTAGCCTGGAGCTAAGGTCTGAGTGTTGTTGATGCTAACTGCCATGTTGGTCTCAGATAAAAGCTGACTGCAAAGGTAGGTCAATGTTACCAAAACAAAACCAGCATGAATGTGCATCGTATTTATTTAAAAGTTACTTTAGAAAGGTAGAGAGTGGAAATATTTGGATGATTACTATATTTACTAAACCCAAGGCTGAAGTCCATCTGACCTTTATAATCCAGCCACAGGGGTAGAAATGATATGACAACTCATCATCAAACTCTCAGCGGGGTTAATAGGTTAACTTTAAAAGCTGTCAATGATTCACAGTTGCCGACGGTAGAAGCATCACAAGGCCAATGAACTTCAATTTCAGTGCAGTTATCAAGGCCACCAAGAGAGGAGGGAGCCAATTACAACACAGGGGAATGAGCCAGTCACTCAGCTAAATGGCCTTATGTTTGTCCACAGTAGGAAGCGCATTCCAGGGAATGGAACCAATGTCAGAGGAGATAAAGAAAACATAGTGTTGTTCTTGAGACTAAAGGAAAACAGGTGTCAGGGTTCACTGGCTACAAAAGGCCGGAGAGGACAACCTGTATCACAATAGAAATGCCACAAAGCGGCTCCTTGCTGTGGCCAGAATGCAGCCTGACTGACACTGATTGGAGGCATCGAAAAGGTAAAAGGAATCGAGCTGGATCACCGTCTCCAGCCAACCCCATTCAGCTATGTGTTCCCACCACCTTCTTAATCCTGCCTAGAGCTGCCACTGTAAGTGAATGAGTCGCCGTCAATCCCCAGATTAGCCAAAGTCAGATATGACAAGAAAACACAGTAAGAAAGAAGGCTGTTCAGAGTTATTAGTTCAAAGGCATGTTGTGCGTCTCATGCTGGCTTAGATCTGTAAACTGGTACATTTGGTGTTTGTACCTGTTAACTGTGTCTGTTATTTCATTTGTTTATTTCAGTTGGTGCTTCAAGGCTTATTTTTTTATTATAAATCAACATGCCATGCCATGCCTTTAAACTCAGTTTTGCAAGTATGCTTACTCACTATCTTGCTTTCTTTAATCCTGTTTGTTATGGGTTTATACAGATTTTTATAGATTACATATCCTGAGGTCATCAGGTAAAATTACCTGGTATTGTAGGATGTGATTAAAGAGTTAACTGCCTCTTGTTTGCAGCTGGATTGCTGCCCTCCTTATTCTTTCCTTTAAAAACACACACAGGCACCTTGTGAAATCCTGTCAATCCTGTGAGCGTGCAGGTACATGTAAAACTAAACCAAACACTGAGCTGCGTTACATAACACAGGCATCTTAAATGTTCAGCTTTCAGATAGTTTACGGGCAATCAGAGAGATTATGAGTATCATATTTGTACCATAATGATGTCCCCACACTAAAACGGACGATTGTCAGAGAATTCATATTTGACCATTTGGGCACACACTTTCACAAACACATAGTAAAGGGCGGTGTTGGTGTAGTAATGGTACATTAAACATACTACTCTCTTTGTAAAGCAGCTGTCATACCAGTTGTGTATGAAACACATTGCTATAAATGTGTTGTCACCACAGCATCCTGTTTCCTGACTGGCTGGTATGTAAGTAAACCACCAAGAGAGAAACTCAGCTGCTGTTCAACAGTGGAGCACAACAGGTCGCTTTCCAGTAGCATGCAGCAACAGGCTAATTGATGCTCAGCAGGAGGTAAAACAACAAGAGCATCATGATGTCATTCTGGGGCCATGAAGGGACCTCCAAGAGGGGATGACTCTCCCAGCACCATCCACTATGCACAGCCATTCCCAACTAACAACTCGTCGCCTTATACAATGTCTCAGTGGCAGCTGAAACACTGAATGTGTCTATGACTTCAAACATGACAAAGAATGATACTGTTTCTCATTCAAGAGGCACGCTGGTCAAGGCTGCCCTGTGAATAGCTGCGCTTTCCCACAATGCGTTCCAGTATTCTTTGCAATAATAACTGGGTTGTC
This sequence comes from Parambassis ranga, assembly GCF_900634625.1. Lineage (NCBI taxonomy): Eukaryota > Metazoa > Chordata > Actinopteri > Ambassidae > Parambassis > Parambassis ranga. The sequence goes on from NC_041036.1 coordinate 17,568,161, forward strand.
ACTCAACCAATTAGGTGTCAAGCCTTTGCAGAGGCCTCTCTCAGATTCTTGTTTTCATGGTATAGCGCATGCTAGCCCTCTCTTGCCCCCCTCTCCCCAGACGGTAAAACAATACCCATCTTTGTTCAACTCTCCACTTCTCATCAACAGGAGGTTGGGTGCCGGGCGTGAGCAGGGGGAGGTGAGGATTCTGTCTCCGTGTCGGGCAGAAACAAGTGTAGCCTCTCCTCATTCACATCTGTGCCAGCCGGAGATATCTTTTGAGTGGCACAATGAAAGCAATGCTGTCTTTTGTGAAAAACAGAGACAGGCTGGATAGGCTATCACAGCCTCTTTCCCCTCCCCTGATCGCCTAAGTCTTCTGTTGACTCACAAATGCTTGTTTGTCTGCTTAAAGCCTTTATACTTCTCCATCTCTTTCTTTCCTTCAAATAAATATTCTTGTATTTTATAACTTGAACTCTTACTCTGTCATGGAGTTCACCAAGCATGCACATCACTACTAAAGTGGATATAGTTCATACAAATGTTGAAGGAATGTGCTGTACACCTTTCTACCACTGAAAATCCTCACAGTTGTAACAAGTGAGCAGCCATCTTTGTGACACCACACGTAAATTCTTTAAGGCTAAGAGGAGTATGCTCCTACCTAAATGAATGGGATGGGAGCCATAACTCCAATTAGAACGCTCACTGGGACATACAGACCGCATGATAACTAAACCCCTCTCACAATATACAAAAAACCACTAAGATCCACTAACATCTGGCTTTTGTGTGTAATGGGTGCAATCGGCCTCCCCTCAGAGAGAATTTCACTCAAAAGACAGCTCCAGCTGCTTTTTGTAATAGAGTAAACATGAAAAATCAATTGGATACATTGATTTATCCCTTCAACTCTTTGTAATTTTATCTGTGTGCAATGAAGAAGCCATTGAACAACAGGCATTAAGTCTGGATTTTTGGCTCTTGGTGTAAACACTCACTTTGACAGTGACAGAAAAGGAAAGGAACACAAAAACAGAAAGTCAAAAAACAAAAAGGTCGACCAAATTTAGCATGCTGATCCATCTCACAGCTGAAGGTTTGTAAACCTCTAGTGAGATTTGCTTAACTTTTCCCAGTGTGGCTTTTAAAAAGCAGATGATTAATTGACCAGTTTCATCATGCCTGCCCCCATGACCTAAAATATTACCATAAAAGACATTTTTATCATACCGAAGTACCAGAATGTTTTGACTGGCCCAGCCTTTCATAAAATATGCATTATATTTATGCAGGGTGCACATTGCTTGCTCTGGTCTGCAGATTAAGAATAAACTCACAACTGAAATAACAGTATTTCCAAAGCCACAGAAAATCCCTAACACTAACTACACTTGAGGGTTCCACCATTTTGTGCTAAATAATTGTGGACAGCATTGCAATGGCACAACTAAAACTCACATAAAACAAGCACTAACATGTCCTGCAATTCCTCCTGACAGATGCAAGCAATTAAGCCCACCAAGTGATCTGCTTCTTCTCTTCAGGTAAAACGCGGTCGAGGTATAAATACATCAAAGGAAGGCAGTCTGCGTTATTAAGAAAGAAACACTAAATCACCATGAACAGGGCATCCTAATTACACTTGGAAATGTGACATTACTCATTGTGCCATTTATTGTATGAAAAGAAAAACAGTTGGATTTGTACAAACAAGGCATAAGAGAAAATAAGCCCAAAACAAACTGAAAATAAATATGACATACTACACCTCAGTGCCTTTATCCCTCAGTTCACTCGCCAACTATTTTTAGACAGACTAGACTTTCTTTTTTCCTCAATACTACGGCGGTAGGAAGTTTGTGAAACAAATCGTTCTCTCCATGTAACCAGATGGAGCATCTGCATGGACATAAACCTCTCCATCCTCCTCCCCTGCCAGTCATTCCAGCCAGCCGAGCGTGCCATGAACGCCTCGACAAGCAAATAGGCCACTCCACCTGCACTGCTTCTGTAATTGGAAAGAAGATTGGCCTCTGCTCTAAAAAAAGTTCTCCTGGGCATTGCAGTCAAATGAGATGGCTCAACGTTATGGACGATGTATATGACACATCCAGGGGCCTGCTTGAATTCCCCCCAAGGGGACATTATCAGTGTTGGGGAGTAACGGATTTTATGTACAGTGGATTACACTATGGTACATTCACCTGTTTATTCACTCTGGTGGATAAAACAAGTCACACAAGAATCATTGTCTTCGTTACAACAAAGATCTTATTTACAGCAGATGTCTGATTTTCTCCTGATCGCTTGTCTCATTGTCTGGTTATGTACATGTGTATGACGGAATGAATAGTCATTGGAGTGAGAGCTCTTACCGTCAATACAAAATCCTTAATCAAAGCTAAAGTTTTTGGGGCCATGTCGGCAAACTGGACAGAAAGCTGCAAGCTGCGGGCGACAGAGAGGACAGTGCAGCGGCCCGATGGGGTTCAGAGTCTGAGGATGAAGAGTGAAGGTGTCTCGTTGCATGCTTATAATGCTCCGGTACACTGTTAGGATCACTTGAATGAGTGAACTAGTTAAACTGAATACCTAACAAAACATGTTGTAATCTGTATTCTGTAAATGAAAACTTTTAAACTTTTTAAAAGTATCCTTCCCATCACTAGACATTATATACCTGAAACCTGAGCGAGGTGCTCTAAATTCACCTGCAGAGATTGGCTCTGGGGATATAATAGACTCTGACACTCTTGGCAGGCTGAACAATTACTGTGATTAGTGTGGCATGGTACGTTTATGAGACATTAAATCAGAGATATTTAAATTGCACTTGGCAAGGTCAAAGCAAGAGTTTACATTTAGGTAAACTGAATAAGAACAGTCATTACCATGGACCATAAACACATTGATCGATCATACTCATTTAAATGATCACTGAAATCTTCAAATGGTCCACATATCATTTACAAACCACTGCATACATTTCTGTGTACTTTCATAACACTTCATCTGAGAAGTGTAAATGGTGCCCCAGCCTCTCTGTCCTATCTGACAAAACACCAATGTGAGAACTGATTGAGTTCATTAGTGTGATAGATCATCTCAGGTTTCCATTTTCACCTTGAATACATCATCACTGCCGGTAATGTAGCATAAATCATCTTTTGAGCCTGAAAGCATAAAAAGGGCACTAGCGTGTCTCATTTGCATGATAGACCTATTTGTGTATATTCATTTTTTTTATATTTAACACAACAGAAACGTCTGCAAGAGATAACCTCTTACAGCCACTGAGACTTAAAGAATAATAATCTGTAAATACAGGATTTTAACTTGCCCCTCCCTAGAGGATTTGTTAGTCCACAGGCACCAAGAGGAGGGATGTGTGATCATTGTCCACAGAACACTTACTCATTAGGAAAATCCAGGAGGTGAAGCATACATGGTTTTCCTTACAGAGGCCAGAAGACGCTTGTGCAGTGTCAGACCCCACACAGATCAGATGGGTCGCTCAGTTCCCTGAATTCTTCAGCTAATCCCTGAAGGCTTAAAAACATCACAACGAGGAATTTTCAGCTTCAGCCGCAGCGTGTTTGTGTTGTTAAGATTCCCCTCTACGACCCTCGCTACACCAGCTGTTTCTTAATGCTCACAGACACACTTTAGATGTTCAGCTAGTGGAGAACTCCTGTACTCTATGAACCATTGTGCCATTAAATGCCTGCAATCATTGGTTATCCAAATGGTTATCACAAGTCTGCCCATTTCATTCAGTGGGTGACTTTTTTATAATCCCATTCAATGTCTGTTAAATGTTATGTGTTTTTTACCATACATAGCACACATGACACACAATGACATCTGTGTTACTTGTATTTTCCCCCTCACTGTAATAGAAGATAATGCACCTCTTTGCCTGCAAATAGCTTCAACGGGGTCCTACATTGTCCATCAACCACATGTCCTGGAGAAAAAGGTCATAATACCCAAACTGCTTGTGTCGCTGCTGTTAGCTGTCTCTACTCAGATTGCAGCAACTCTGCAGTCCACGTGTCAATGTACAAAAGCCTTATCTGGCACACCATGAATTCAATGTCATCAAATTGCTCTCAAAGTCTAAATCACCAATGCGAGACTTACCATCTGCTAGTGTGTTGTTATGTCCCTTTATGTGTTCGATAGATTTGCCCAAACTTTAGCTACCAAATAAACTAAAATGTATTCATGAGCTACACAACATGCTCTAATGTAGAAATATACAAAAGAATTATTTGCAAGATAATATTTGCAAATCTCACACATTGCAGAACAGGGAGAGATTAGGTAAGCAAGGCAATATGTCTACCAACATAAGGAACCTACCACTACCTCCTCCCAGCCCCCTCAGAGTAAATAACCTGAGTGTCAGCCGCTGACCTGACAGAAAATTGCCTTATTGATCTCCACAGTGATTTTCCAGTGTGGCCTTTTCTCCACAGGACCCAGGTTGGAGTTTTGTCAGGGGTACTGTAGAGGGGGTACTGTGCTGAAATAAGGCTTTATGTATGTGTATTGGAAACTGGGAGATTAGATGGCCCTGCTGAGTCATTTCTTCTCGGACTCTTGTAAAGCACATGGGAAATCGCTTTTTCACATATTCTGTTCCCATAGAAGTGAAAATGGGGAAAAGAGCATGCATGGCTTGCTGAGCTGTCTCAGGGAAATACATTCCTCTACTAAATGAAACACACACACACACAAAACAAAAGCAGACGTGCACCTTGTTCCTTCTTCCTCCATTTACTTAGCTGTAATCTACAGGAGACCCCTTGGGCAAGACTGTCTTCGCAAGAGAAGCAAAGTAACGGCTTGTCAGCCCTGTCTTAGCGTATTCAGCCCCAGGGCACTGTTCAACACACCTCAGAGGGAAGTGTCATAAAATACACACAAACACCAATACATGCTTCAACTGCTTTGCTTTGCCTTTTCTAGTAACCTTGTTCCTCATTTAAAAATCCTCTTTTCATTCCTGTCATTTTTTTTTTCCTATTTGGGCTGCGTGAGCTGCTGTTTATGAGCCATCAGCATCACAGTGTGAGGTGGGCTGGGGAGGCTGGATGCAAGCCTCGTCTCTGCCCAAAAATAAACCCCTGCCAGTAAAACCTGGAATTCTTTCCTAAATGTTTGAAGACGAGTTAGAGCAGCACACATTTTCATGCCTTTTTAATGTCGGCATACTCAAGGTGCTCATCAACATGCCCAGATAAGGGAGCAAAAGTAAGTCTGAGCATAGCAAATAAGGCGTCTGTTTAAATACAAATACACAAGGTTTGAATTAACAGGTGGTGTAGGGGTTACGTAAAAGTATGGCCTTGAAAATTCATAGATGTTTTTATTGAATACAGGTTAATGTTTAATTAAAAAACCAATCAGTTCATCAGTGACAAGGACCAACACTAGGTGTCCAATTGAATTTATCAGGGCGCAGATGACCCCAGTGACACATAAGACCCTCCAACACTTTATGGAATGAGAATACAAGGCACATGGGGGTGAAGATGGAATAAATCTTAGTTGTGGCCCATGTGTTGTCTAATAAAAGCAAAAGCAGTTCCCTCCTGCCTGCCGAGGGGGAGGGGGATTGTGCCTGTGAAGTGCTGAAACAGCACTTTCTAGGAGCCATTCTCCTGGACCTTAAAGTGTCAATAACAGAGTGTAGGAGATTCCTGTCCTGTTCTCAGTTCCAGCACTGTTTGTCTTTTTGGTTATGTGGAAGAGTGTGAGGTGACCTCTGACCGTGATACGAAAGAATGGGGGAGTAGGATGACAGTGAGATGGCAAACTGAGACTGATAATGCTGATCTCCGAGGGGGAAAAACACCACCTCTGCTGAGTGTACTTCCTGTTTCCTGCTTTAAAGCTGGGAGAAAATGTTACAACCAGTATTTCCTGCTGCTTTATCTGTCGCACAACAGTAGGTTGAAAGCATCAGAAAGGTCTCCGCACAATAGGAATTTAAGTCATTATTGAAAATAATGATGACAGCAGTCCTAAGATTAGACACAATGGGGGGAAAATCTGCTTCTTTTTAGTAAAGGCACAGTACATCTGTTCATTCACATGCACCATCCACTATCATTATATATGAAAGAGAGCTTAAATATCTACCAAAGCACAGCAACTCTCACCAAAACAATCTAGTTGTATAAATGTCACTACAGAAAAATTACTATTAATTGCCTTTTTTGGCAAACTGTCCCTTTAAAACAGCTCAGCTAGAGGACAAAAACAAGAGCAAGTATATGAACACTACTAAAGAAGGGAGGCTCTTAATGAACTTCATCAGCCTATTTATGCTTGGCTACACAGAGGAAAAGCTGAATCCGAGGGCTACAGCATGCATACAAACACGACACACCAAAGTCACATGAGGACTGAGCTTGTAGAAGAACTTCAAAAAGCACATTCAGTCCGGGTGTTAGGAGCATTTAGAAGGCACACTGTTTATGCAAATGTGTGTCAGGAGACTGCAGGCGCCCTTTGGCGCTGGCACATTAACATCCATGTTCTAATGTTAAGTGAAAGAAAGGGCTGACTCAGCACTAATATAATGAGATAGTGGAGGCAAATGAGAAATCTATCGCAAGGGGCAAACACAGGACAGAGCAGCGCTCCACGATCAGTGGAGGAAAGGGACGAGAGTTTTTGGAAAACGTACACTTATGATGACACTTCAGGCAGATTTGTTTCTAACCTCCGTTATCGTTCCAGTCATACAGATTCAGACCTGACCACCAGTTCTAAGTTTCCCCATGTCAACTCATCATCTGACCCAGTCTTCTGCTAAGCCAGCTGCTCTGCATTCCCAATATACAGTAAAGTGTGTGTATATATAGATTTCTTGTATCAGTTACACTACATCCGATCATCAAGGTTGCCTTGGCGATTGGTCTGATTCTGCCTGCCAGCACAGTGTTTAATGTCAGTGTTGCCGTCTTTCCAGACTTCTTTGTCATTCAGATTCATCTGCTTGTGCTGTCAGCCTTTCTCTTGCTTAATTTTAGAACAACTATTTCCTGTCACAGGTCCCTGTCTGCTGTTCCAGTTAGACGAGCCAATAAAAACAACAAATGAATAATGAAGATAGCTGCACACATAAGGCAATTTTAATATGTTTCAACATATGTGCAACCTAAATGGGTGAACAAAATGAAGCGGAAATTCAAAAAAAATGCAGTTCCTCTAATGGCCTCTTGAAGCTAGCTCCAAAAGTGAGTCCATCCTCTTAAACACCAAAGTCCAAATGCCTGCTTTTGGTTTTATCCCAACACAATCCTCCTATTCATTACAACTGTACAGGGGGCTTGTTTCTTCATCCGGGACTTTTTTACAATAACTACAGGTGACATCATAGAGGGTCCATTCATCTGTATTTACAGTTACTGTGATGTAACCCTTAAAGGATGTGGCAGAAACACATGACCTTTATCCATTCACTGTAATTATGTGGAGACTATTAGGTTGTGACAAACCAAGGTGACTGTAAGTGACATAGCTTCTGGGCTTCTGTGTACTGAATACATTTGATATGGACACTGCCTGGAAAGTCCATGGCAACAAAATGCCTTAGTGTGGGCTTTGCCTCGCATTGGCTTTAATCCAGTAATGTTCAGTCTATATCCAATGGCGTGGGAGTCAAACTGCTTATTAATCAGCAGCAAGCTGCAATTTCTGGGCCGTTATGCAGCTTCCTACACAATGGAGGAGCTGGAGGTTAAACTTACGACCTTAGGGTTGAAAATGTTACCGCATGGAGACTGAAATGTGGATGTGTGGAGAGAAACAGACACAAATTAATGAGGTTGCAGGCAAACATTATGCTGGTGGTTTGGGCAGAATTTCTTCCATTAAGTTTGTCTTGTGTATTTTCTGTTGTTTTCTGTACATTCAACATCCCTAAGTGCAATATAAACAACAATAACAGCTAATAAAGCTGCATCCATATAGGCTACCCTACTTTAATTTCCCTGCAATATTCAAGAGACACTATACGAAAATCCATCTACAGAGAACAGACCAGCCACACACACACACACACACACACTCCATCGTATAGCTTAAAATTCCTTTGAAGTGAACCTCCAGAATTACTCATAATTGCGTTCATGATTTTGGCTTCCGCAGCTAATTAAACCTGATGACTTCATGTGCAGTACTCAAGCTGTACATTTATTAGTGAGGCAGCTTATTTTGATCACCTCCAGAACAGCATGACCTTCTGTTCCCTGTTAGAAATACACTCCACCAAAACTATCAGAATTATTTTTCACTAAACTGCTTCAAGCGATTCAATAACTTTCTTCCATCATGCCCATGTTGCAACACATAGCTGAGAAGACAGGCTAACCTTTTACAGCAACATGCTAATCTGTCTATTCACCCCGCTGTGTTATGCATTTTAGTATGATTACAGTTTGAGTTGCTGTTATAGCTGGAAGTTTAATCATATGGCATCTAAGCTGTAACTTCAACAGAATATGAGCACTTCCTGAAAAGGATGATAGCATTCGGGCGGACGTTAAAGAAACCCCTGACAGACAGGAGCACAACAGCACAGTGTTTACAATACGGAAGGGCAAACTGAACAACAAGCTAGCAGATGAAAGTACAGGAGCAACACAGCATCACTGAAAAAGACAGATCAAGAGAGTATGGAAGTGACCGAGATGGAGAGAAGGTGATATGAAATTCATCATATAAAGTAGATTGCAAGTAAAAAATGCAACCAAACTAGAAGGCAGGAGGAAAAAACTGAAAAAGAAGCTTGCATCCAGAGCCTCCCCTTAGTTCACACTTGCCATAAATTATTAATGCAAGAGCTGAACAAATGAGCTCACCGCACAGGGAGGGGGTAGATGAATCGCCCAGTTTGAGTCCCCTAAGATAACCTCCAAATATGGAGCAGTCCCAAGTGGCCAGAAGTGACGGAGTGCACAAATGAACGTTATCAAACACAGGACGTGATCTATTAAGGGCAATGGCTTCTTCTGTGGGCAGCACATTTTTAGCCAAACACTAGTTAAACCTGTAAATGTATTCAACCTGGACAATCCTTTCACACTAATTAAACATGTCAAAGTAAAGGGCACACTTTGTACTATAAAACGACCTCAGAACATAGCTAATAAGAGCGTAAACTCTTGTCCAGCCATCGTATCCAGCAGAGAAAAAGATACTCCATTAGTTCAGTTACTTAGTAATTTTGCAAAACTTTATCATGTCACTTTAAAGATGGCCTTTGCCATCACTGGCATGCATGCGTAGAGTAATGCAGTCTGTTCAATTAACAATATATAGTCTGAATGGCAAACAATGCCCTATGCACTAAGCTCTATCTAACAGCAGTTGTTCACATTCACTTCAGTCAACACCTTCAGATGGTTTCAAAGCACCGATACTCTCAATACTGGTGGGATTTGGGTGCCAAATTGGTATGCCACTGGGAAAACACTGAATAATGCCAAACACTGGAGTAAACACTTTGGCATTAATGTGAATGGTGCTTTCTGTCAGTCTGCCAGCTCCACCACTGTCAGCTTGGTCCGCCTGTGGCGGTCTGTGCCAAACATGAGCCCTTTGTTTGTTTTAGTTTGGGCTTTTCTGCTCTGTTAGATTCTTTAGCTCTGTTAGCACTGTAAGTTCACTCGTGTGTCAACTTCTCTGCTAAAATCAGCCGGTCCCTTCCTCCTCCTCTGGGCCAACAGAACCCTGCACGTGTAAGAGCACATTGCTGTTGAAGGCACTGTTTCAAAAACTCAGCGGAGCAAAAACCACAAGCATCCAAATCCTGTCCAGCTGCTGGAAGGAATACAAAACACAGACGAGTCGACCGCGTGCAACCAAAAACTTCGCTTGTGGTGTATACATTCATTATCACTTGTAAATTTAAGTTCACTGCTTATTGTCTCAGAAGGTTGTCACCACTGTCGCACATCTGCATTGCAAGAAAGTCTATAAACACATGTATTGTTTCTCTATGACTGTCATTTTGATGCCATGCTTCAGTAAGAGCCACTGATGCTGAACAAACTAACTATATTTAATGCATATTCATGCACAGTGACTCCCTGAGGAAAACGCCCCAAGGACCTACACAGTAAATAAACAACAACAATAAACATATGCACTTGTAGGTATGTTAAAAACACAAAACAATGATGAGCAGTTGTTAAATGGACTTGGTGGGTTTTATTCACTCTGCTAAGCATAAAACTCACATAAAGACTCAGTGGGAATTAAACACAAACACACATATTGGACATTGACGCTTTCTGTTCTAGCCCTCTCCAACTGATTTAGCTGTGTTCTGCTCTTTAGCTAATGGTCGTTGCTGAATTAATTGCAACCATCCATGTAATTTTACTTACAAGATACAATGACAATGGAACAGTCAATCCCCCACACAACACAGACACTGAACGCTCTTTTGCTCTATACCCCCTAGAGAATGGTCTGTTTTTCATTTACCTTCCCTAAACCTTTTGTTCCATGAGACTTTGTTGTCTTTTCAGATCAAAACTGCCTGGATTTTCAGAAGAATAATACACACACAGATGCTTTACATCTCTCCATGCAGCGCACTGACAACTGTAACAGATCTAAATATCCTCTAACATCTGTGACTTCTTAAAGGATAACCTAGTTGTAGATACAGTGAATCTCTACTGGTCTGATAATGCAACGCTCTGAAAATTCCAAAAATCAAGATGCAACAAAATATATATATATACTGTAAAATTATCCATTACACAAACTGCCCATCATAAACTTCCACCACAGCTGCTGTACGAGTTATATTTGTGCAATCAGGTTTTCCTGTGCAGTGAGAGGTTATGAGCAACATTACATGTGTACTCACATTCAGTTTTGCTTTTATGCAAAATGCACCCACAATGTGTCTAGAGACCCACAGAATTTAGGAATAGATGATGCCCTTATTCATGCCTTGATCAAAAACAGTGTATCTGTCTAAATAATTACGTTTGCAGCCCCTTAGGATTTCACAAAGGGATTAGCTCCACCCCTGGCAAGAAAACCGAGAATACTTTCAGCTGTTTTGCTTTAAAAAGCCTTTATACATTTTGTACTTGTTTACTTTTTGAATGTTACTTATTTTACATGGAAGGCAGCAACTCTGCACTCACTCCTACCTCAATGCTGCCTCGATGAATTCAAGTATCCAATTTCTAATGTAGTCTAATGCCAATTAATCTCCTTAATACGGTGTCTGTAACACTTGGTAGCACTAAAGCCTTTCTAAAAGTGACCAAACAATAATACACTCAACTCTTGCTAAGCCTCAACCCTGTGTTTGGCTCATGAGATCCTGACACTTTTGCTTCAGTGAGGAAGTATAGTTGTTTCAGATCAGTCTAAAGAACAATATTATTAAAACGTCACAGTTCAAACATACTGTGCTCTGTCATAATTAAGGTTCTTCAGTCCGGTCTGTAATTACTATTGTAATATTGGAAACTGCTGCTTTGTCATTATCATGTGAACTGTCATATTCAATTTGCATGTTGAATTGGGCTTAATTAAAACAGCCACAATCCTGCTACCATTGCATTTGACATCCAATGATGTCAAATGCAGACGTCATTATAACAGCCACGTCATTCTTACCACTCTCTTTGTGTCCGCAGGACTGCAGCACATCTAATGAGAGAGTGGATGAGCGGGCTCACATCATCTGGGGGAGCTTTAGAAAGCAGCAGGTCTCCACTCTAATGGTGTGCCAATTTAAATGAGACGGATTGTCGTTTCAATGCAGTTAACACATAAAAAAAGTCTAATTAGATCATTTGCATGACTCAGAAGCAGCCTAGTTCATACACAGGGAATAAAAGTAGAATCGGACTTGTGCTACAATGTGTTGAATGACGGGCTTGATGACTTGCTGATGGCTTCCATGCACGGTAACAATGAATAATTGTGCTCTCGTCAATTTAGGTATGCACCTTAATCTGTATTTGGTTACAGTCACCTCTAAATGCTGTCAAACTGCAGCCATAGATGTGCATTGTATTTGTGACATACGGTAACAGACACAGTTCAGCAGCATGAATAGCATGGGGAACACTCAGGTGACAGTTGAGGAAATGTTCGGTATTGGGAGAGGATGCTGCTTCCAGGTTTTTGGACAGATAACTCCCTCTGTCTACAAAACTTGTGCTTTAATTTATTTTCTTTGTACTACAATCAATGAAACGGAAACAGTAGTGGAACAGAGAGAGAAATCACAACTAGCAGCTTACTAGCTTTCCCCGCTGTTCCGAATCTGTACTTTAACAGAAACTACACTATTTGTGTACTGTTCCACCCACATTTCTGTACTTTCATTTCCCATACATATATTAGTCATTTTTTACATTACAATAAATACATTACAAGTTTCAAGTTCAATATATGCTTTTAAAACATATATATATATATATATATATAAATAAAACACATATATTATTGACTTCACTGCTTCACACATTATCAGCCTGCAGTACACTGTATCAGTCTTTATTTCTTCTGAAAAATGAAGCTTGCTGACAGTATAAGCAGAGGGGAAAAATCCTTTTAAGCTCTGGGTTTAGAAATATAAGCTTGAAAAATAAGTTATTCTCACTATTCCCCCCTAATTCAGTGTCTTAACAGCCAACATGACGTAAGTATCTGTTCAATATTAGCCTGTAAGCCACTGACTTACAGTATACTTGTTATTTCAATAACAATGAAACCACCCCCCCCCCCCCCCCCCCCCCCCCCCCCCCAGACCACTTTGGTCACACTGACCACCAAGTTTACCATTTACAAGTTCCACAGCAGCTCGGCTTACATGCACTGTGTTCTTTCAAAAACCGTTATCCACAGGCACTTTCGAAAGAAGACTGAAAGTCACACCCATTTCCTGTTGTTGAAGCACACCATCTACTCTCTTCTAAATGTAAACGTAGGGGGGGAAAATCCCTACATCAAAAAATGTTTTTAGTACACAACAGATTAAGTGGGGACATTATTACCTAACAAAATTATTTTTGAGGGATTTAAGTGTTTAGAAAGATTATATTTTCCAAAACAGAGCCTCCTTTCAAAGAATAAAACCATTCAACACTCATGAGATTTTTTTTTTTGTCAAGAAGGATTTAGCTCTACTTTTTAAAAAGCTCTTAAATGTGACAGCTGCTGTATCTGAGTGATATTTCTGAGGACTGACAGACCTTGTTTCTCTCTGGTCAAGATAAATATCTAACACACTTTGAAGGCTTTTGTTTTCTGAAAAGGAATTTCCACATCCAGCTGCCTCTGCCCATTGTAACATTATTGTGCAAAGAAATATACTGAAGAGCCTGTCACCTCACTTCTCTTCCATTTAATGATCAGCAAACTGGTTGTTCGCACACACAAACAGTTATTAGTAGGGTATTGAATCCATTTATTTGTTATTTCGCTGCCGTGCCACCGGTTTGTGGATGGATGAAATGTGCAATTATCTACCAAACCCATCATCCAACCTTGACGGAAACAAGAGAAATCTATACGGATCTCTAATGAGCACTGAGCACCATTGCTGCCATTTGATTAGGGACTTAATTGTGATAATAATGAACAAATACACCCAGCTCTGGCTAAAACGGTCTTGTAAGCATTCAGCTAATTAATGGCAATTTGCCCACTGATGCTGGTGAAGGAGAAAATCACTAGGGAGACGCATTTTCCTCTGAACCCACAGGAAAAACGAGACAGCGCTGTGCTGACCATGAAAACGGTCTGGTTAGCTTTCTATACAAAGCTTGTTGTTCTCACTCCAGTGGAAAAAACCTGATCCTCCACAATAAAAGCTGCTACATAAAAGATGATGTCGTCTTCTCGGGGGGATCCGCCTAAATTGTAGGTCAAATGCTTGACAGCAGTATTCAACCGTCTTGAAAGTAGGCTGAAACCGTGTCACAACACAATAACAACAATGCAGACAGGCCAATCTGCAACGACAGCAGCCGGGCAAGCTCACACTGGCTGTCTAGCGATGGAGAGGAGGAGATAGTTGGCGGGGCGGTGGCAGTAAACACACCCGGGGCTGCACAATGCCAAGAAGAGAAGGAGGACGAAAAAGAAAGATAGAAGAAAAGGATAACAGAGGCAGTGTCACATGCAAAGAGTGCGGAGATAACAAAGACATATGTGGACAAGCCAGGTCCCCCGGCCCCCCCGTAATGTCTTGCCATTACCCTGTGAACACAACCACGCATGTTGTTTCTGACCAATTAGGCAGACATAAAGGCAGGGGGCTGAAACTCAGCTAGGGGCTCTGACAGTCTGCTGGATACATCTAGGCCACTTCTACCCCCCCTCTCCTCATTCAATTTTGTCCAATCAGCCTGGGCAGTGAGGCCAAAAATGCTAGAAGTCCTCACAGTTGGTCACAAACACTGCTTCCACATTGCTCCCTCTCCCTTTGTTGAAGCTAATAATGTCAGCGAGGGCAGTAAAGACAACAGCGTAAAAGCAGTTTTTAACTGTTATTTATTTGTGTCTCACAATAATGACCGAGCCAAAAGAAAGCAGCAACACGCAGCTCATGGCGTGAGCAGGAAATGCACCAGCAATGGAGTAAAACAAATACATCCTGACTCATTCTATTTTTGTATAAATGCAGCTGCTTCACAAAGTAAAAGAATGCTGGGAACACTGCAAACATGTAACCTGAATAGAAAACTGCTGAATAAGCCACCTGTCAGTCAGTCTTTCATTGACTTCCATTCAATATTTACATTAACAAATGAAAGCTACCAAGTAGTAAGTAACATGTTGGTGAGGGGTTTTTGCCACATAAAGGGCAACACAAAATTTGCTGCTGTATCTAAAGTCTGTTGTTACACCTAAAACATATCTATAACATCCGGTGCTTCTTCACAAAAATCTTGAAAGCATCCAGCTGCCTCACAATGTAAATAAACACGAGGAACCACTAAACACTATGAGATGAAAGTCATGGAATAGATACTTCCGGCAGCAAACATCCGCACAGCTGAGCTCAGGTAGCATATGATTGTAGTCAGCTTTTTGTTACAGCATTCTGCCATGGCATAGGTGTCATAATATTGAGTCTGCAAGTCTAGAGCTAAATGAGAACACTGCGTCAAATTGGGACTGTAACATAAATGAAATTTATCACAAAGCCAATGATCGTATCCCAAACGGGAACACTATGCTACTTGAGAGAATTTCAGTCAGAAGTGAATGTTTGCCTCTTGCAGTAATCACAGGCCTTCAGAAACCAGGATTAAGACAATGACCCCATTATGTCAGCAGTGCAGTGAACTCAAGATATATGGGCTTCCATGGAACTTATTGCAGCATTACAGCGAGAGTTGATAGTGTGAGGAAAAAAAGAATGGTTTTTGAGAATCCAGGTGATGAAATATGAGAAAAGTAGAAATCTTGTTAAAAAAAAAACACACACACGCAGCCAAAAACGTCGCCAACTCACAGCTCTTTCAGCTCCTCTGTTTGAGCAGGGGGGGTCAAAATGTGGTCCAGGATTTGACCCTCTGCTTTTACTGGCAATTGACGCAATACCTGTCTGGCTACGGCCTCTAAGGCAAACAGGGGGAGAGGGGGCTCTGGACAAGTACAGCAAACAAATAGATGGTGAAGCAAGATTTGAAGAGTGAGGAGCCAACAACAAGAGAGAGAAGGGGAAAACTGGATTTCTTACAGATGTTTTTTGCAAGATGACGAATACTAATGGGCCCAAGCCAGGATCCCAGGCATTCTTTAGTGTCTCACCATTACCCTGTGAAATCTGTGTCGTTTTAAAGACTCTGCAAATGTGGAAGCGCAAGAGCAAACAACAAGAGGAACATTTAGGGAAAATGGATCTCTACCGTGCAAACCGTACACTAGGGCATGTCATCAGGAAAATATATCACTAGGAGCTGGGCGTAACTTTAAAACTGCATAGGAACATGTTACAGTGCACATACCCTTTCACACATATGGATGTTGAACTCTGGTTCAACAGTAGAGAGTAGGACACTTTAATTCATTCAAGATGTTATATAATCCTTGACTCCTGCCTTTACACACACACACACACACACTAAGTACAGATAAAAGCACATGCTAAAGTAAATGAATAGACCTTAACAAAGCAGCCGATCTGCATCTTGTAACCATCTATAAAGAGAAGTGTATGTGTGTCTTTGGATAAGAGATATGTGTGCACATACACACTACTTGAAAGCCATGCTTCAATGGAGAAGCTTTCCCTTAAGCTAGTGCCCCCACCACAAAGTGAGTGTGGGGAGAAAACTGCCTTGAATGCAAAAGGATGTTAGCAAACATTTCCCCCTTTATTCTCACATACTTCCCTTTCCTCTCTCCATTTCACCTGATCACTGACTTCCTGCAGTGATTGCCAGGGGGGGAAAAGACCTGTTATTGTATAGCTCAATCAGCTTTTATCACCCACAGAAAAACAAGCTGCACTGCTGGGCTCTGATGTTTTTACTATCTCACTGCAGCACACACATTCCTTGGATGTAGATGTCGTGCCCTTTGGGGTCACCCATGTGTCGTGAATTGTTGTAAATAATATAAGCATAGGCAAGGGCTATAAAGAATATCAATATCATAGGTTTCAGGAAGCAAGTTTTTCTTTATTGGTCATCACTGCATCAGCATGCAACCACTCAAGAGTGACAGGAGGATCTCTTTATGTAGAAGTGCAGTGACCAGCACCCTGATATTTTCTGCTTTTCACAGCATGCATCAGAAAAAATACCCTGAGGAGATTCCGACTAGCTGACTGTGAAAGTTTCAGTTTTGTTGATGCACAAGCACCAATCAGCAAAAAGCAAAGCTGAAGTGCCCACACTTGCAGTTCTTTAAGCAGCCACTTGAGGGCTGTTCTAAAACAGCATCAGTCCCATAGAACTCTATGTAAACATGCCCAACTTCACAGTAGACAAAACATATTTATAACTTTGTACAAAAGTAGTGGCCGCCTTAAGCGATAGATGGGTGTCATAACAGATCGATAGCAAGATGGTCACTGAACATCCAAATAGGGGATTAGTCATAAATTAGGCAGAATCTAGCACTACCTGGAAAGACCTGCCAACACCTAGATAGACCAAACAGAGGTCCAATACCACTCTTTGGGAAACCTCTGTGTAACATCACAAAGTGATGATCCAGGCACTAAGCATGATATTCCTACCCTGCAAAATTTAAATTACTCAAATTTCTATATAATATCTTAAATATCTGTTGGTCCATTGTGGAAAAATTACACACCATGTCTGTGTAAAGGCAAATGTAATCTGACATGGTGAATATGGGTCGTAAAATTATACTAATCACTGAGCAACAAATGTACATGCAATAGAAATAAGTAAGAAAGTTGTATATCGTCTATACTTCAGAAATAACAGACCACAAAATGCCACACTCAACATAATCCGTGTTTAAAATGTGTGTTCTGCAGTCAGTACAGCTTAGTTTGGGTTTTAGTACATTTCAACATTGTGCTTTTCATATGGGTTTCATATACAGTCTGTGAATCCAGCTGCAGCAGCTGTCAGTTTTAGTCGAAAAAGGAAACCAAAAGTGGTTTAAAGTCACAATGTAATTAATTCCACTGTGTTGTGCACATAATTAAATTAAATTGAGAAACCTTTATTAGTCCCACAATGGGGAAATTGCTTAAGGCAGCCCAGCAAAGAGCGGCATACACCAGTGAGTACACTGGAAGCGAACATATATCTCTACACTGTGGTTGATGATGGGTTCACTGCAGTCTTCTGTGTAATGAGGAGATCTGATCACTATAGAGAGCAATGAGCTTGAATACGACAAGAACAAACCCATTAGAAGAGGTAACGCCAGCTGTCCATGCATTGTTGGCTGCTCATAGTGTTAACAACTTGGGAAGTTACCCAACTATAACAATTACTGTAAGAAGCCTGGGGTAGGAAACACACTGACTGTCTATGTAAATTTAGCTCATACAAAAGTGTCTGAAAATATCTCTCGTATGGCAGGGAATGCCTGCATTGATGCCCAGCAACACAACCAGGTTGATAATATCTGCCTCAGCTGCCATTGACTTGCACAATATATCAATATCCAGCGGGCCCAGCAGCTCACTCCCACACACAAACAGGCCAAAGACAACGATGGGCTCACATACTAAAACACCAGCCGCTGACATTTGCACAGCATCCACAGAGGAAAGGAAAAGCACAATCGTTCCAGCTCCATGGGAACACAAGCAGAGAGTAAGCCTTTTCTTAAGACTTTGTTCCTCTT
The DNA here is from genome assembly GCF_900634625.1 of Parambassis ranga. Taxonomy (NCBI): domain Eukaryota; kingdom Metazoa; phylum Chordata; class Actinopteri; family Ambassidae; genus Parambassis; species Parambassis ranga. The sequence goes on from NC_041036.1 coordinate 17,586,497, forward strand.
CCGTTTCTTTCTTCCATGCTCAGTGGGCGGCCATTTTCCTGGCGCAGACTGAAGGTTGTTTGGCACACCTGACTCGTAGCAGGAGACAGCAGGGGAATGAGGGGTGGAGGGAGGTCACAGTGCTCAGAGCTGGCCAGGAGGCACCAGCTTAACAGCAGCATTTTATTCAAACGGTCACCCAGCTCAGTGGTCATTAGTGCTGTAAGGGGATTTCAGGTCCAGCTACAAGCTTGTCTGTTTCTGAGGCTTTGTGTGTGTGTGGATGTGTCTGTGTCTGTTTGTGTGTGACGTGGTAGATACATTTCCAATCTCAAGAGCAAATAACATCTAAATCTGGCACAGTGTGGAGGGAAACATCCCCTGATGTTAAGGTCAGATTTCACCAGAAGGGCTTTCAACTACATCTGCTCATTAGTTTCTGCTCTTCAGGTGAACTTGACCTCTGACCTCGCTGAGACACTGGCATGTGAAGTCATAAATAAATCTACTTATAGCTGTGAATTTTGAAGAGCAAGATTTCTGCTGAGTTCAAAATGAATAAAACAAAAACATAAAAAGAGAAACATCAATTTCTTTAAATATTGCTTATTATTTTGCATTACACACACACACAGCTGACCATTAAACTCACCTCAACAGATATGCCTCATTTAATTGTTGTTACACTGCAATGCAGGTGGCCTAGGTTTAATAAGCATGGTGACAACACGTTTTTGTCAAACTCTACATTCATCCACAAAGCTTACATGCAGTTGGTTGAAAACAGACTGTTAGCCAATACACCCAGGACAAAGAAGCCCTAAGGACATTCATTTGCTCCACTTGAGGAGGCTCGATCACAAGAGGCTGCAGCGGGTCACTCCTCTCGCTGCAGTGCTCTTGTAGCTGTCAGCTCCATCTCCTTCCTGTGTTACCTTCTCCCATTTCAAATGCTGCGTGTTAGAACGCATTCCAGATTCCACAAGCAAAAGTGCTCGTTTGACTGCAGCAGCATATCTGTGTTAAACATTAAGCAGACGTCAGAGAGAGCAAATCTCGGTCTTTATTCAGTCTGCCTTTTACTGCACACTTCATCTTTTTCGTGCATGTGATGCTCTGGAGACCGACAGAGGAGAGAGATACTGAGACTCAGCCCTATGAGCTCCCATCGTTCCGTCTGATGTCCTCTTTTCTCTGTGGTTGTGTTTGTTTGGATACGCTCCTTCTGCACTCTGCATCTGGTATTTTAGTACTGTACTCCAAGTTCCGACCTTACTGAAAGGACATCAGCAACAAAATGTGCATGCACAAACAACACCCTCCTGTTGCTCCAGGCGCGCATTTTTGTAGCGGGAGCTCTGCTGTCTAACTTTTTATACCAGAGCCAATGAGGCAGCAACATGGCCATGCAAGCGACTCAGTGAGCCATAACATCACAGAATTACAAATAGGAGGCTGTTTGAAAATTACTCTTCGCCCTGCTTGGGACTTTTGGAGGAGAATGTACTATCTATTAGCAGGGAGTTTCTGGAACAGCTATACAGCACATGGGTGACTTTGGCACAATCTGCTGGTCTCCTGGAGGGTCTCTAGCTACAAGTGGGCTGCTTTTAAATATTTGTGATCCGACAGCCATTGTCCGTTGTTTTACCCTGTCTTGGCAGAGCATGAACACACAGAGGAAGAAGGTGGGGAGTCTGCTTTCTAGTTGTTGGCAGTTGAAAAACACAAAAAAAAGATAGATGCCCATTCACAGTTTGGGCATTAAAGCACTCAACGGGCTCCACCAGACCCTTGTTGTTGGCTTTGGGAGGGGGGACAGCCTCCCTCTGCATTCCATCACAGTGGGAAAAAAGAGACTGCTTTTACAGAGCTGCTTTGTTTATAGACCACAACACTAGCAGACTGACAATGACAAATACAATATTTAGTATCCTAGCACAAGCGATGCAAAACTACTGCAGGGATTACAGCATGAGTGTGTCAGTGTAGTTTTCTTATTTTCAATAACTGTAATTTCTTTTAGCATCTGCTAGTTGGTCACACATGAAATAAGCACAATATGTTCATCCTGTGAACTCCAAGCAGTTTCTGTTGGTTCTCGTGCTGCATCAACTATATAGACAGCTTCCATTATATTATCCAGAACTACAACTCTCAAAACGTGTCTCATTATTGTCAGTTTTCATAGTTTTGCAGCTGTAAATACGCCCCAGTGAGCTCCCTGCAACACTCTGAGCAGACTTCAGAAGGTGTAAAGTAGCCATGAACACACACATTTACGATGTGCAAAATAACCCAGAATCATGTAGTGTAAAGTGAATTTGTCTCTGCATTTGCTGTTCATTCACAATTAATATTAAGCCGCACTAATTGGATGAGAATGGTATGGTGGAAAATAACTTTTCCCCTCGACAACTATGACCGCGAGGCAACAGTTTTGCAGAGCTCAGCTGAACAGGCCGGGCAAGCAAAGTCACACTGACATCCGCTTCATGAAGCGAGAGAGTGAGAGAGAGTGAGAGAGAGCATAAAAAAGGGAAGCTGTGAGTCAGTGCACGAGGGGCAAATAACCCTCCTGTCCTCTGACACTTCAGTCATCATGTACCGTATCACCTCCAGGTATGAGAGGCATGCGAGCAGCGTGAGAGGGTGACACCAGGCTGGAAGTGAGAGTGACAACAGGACTTATCTATATCACATGCCTAGACTCTGAAACCCATCTGTACACGCTGGCCAATGGCTGCCCTACGACACTCCTCCCCCTCCTCCTCCTCAGTTGCCTTGAGTGGGTACAGATGTGTGATCCACAGACGCTCCCACTCTGGAGCCCTTATTGGACCCACAGGGCTCAACAAAGGCTGGCACACAGCTTGGAGAGCTCCTGGCCAAAGAGTCACTGCACACAGTCACATCATTTGCAGGCGATTGTGTGAGGGAGATGCAGCGCTGCTGGATGTTTTGTCATTCACAGTGACCTGACAGAATGTGATTTAAGCACCATTTGCTAAATCGCATTTATAAATGCACAAAGGCTTTAAAAATACATCGTGAAAGAACTTACAAGATGCAAAATCTGCAATTTTTTTTCGCTTTCTTGCAAAATTGCAGCACACAGTGTTGTTATAATTAAACATTAGCACTGTTCATTCATTACTCACTGTCTTCATTAATAGAAATTAAAGAGGAATTCATAGAGAAAGGCCCACCGACATGACTAAAAGGGATTTATTTTGCCTATGTGACAGCTGCTTGGCAGTCAGTTCTGCTTCTATGGAGGGACAGCTTTATTGTCATACCTAGATCTGACTAATCAAATTCAAAACCAGAAATGTAATGACTTCTCTCGTGTACATGCCTGTATTTTATGTGGCTGATATTCATCTGCTGTGTTATCACCATATGAACACACACACCCATGACTTCTTAGTCTATGAGGAAACAATACAAAATAAAAGAAAAAACCCCTGTCCTCAATTCACCTCTAAATTCCCCTTTCTGTGTGAACTTCCTATAATAAAACTTCGTCATTGTTATACTTCCACGACTCTCTGTGTCAGCTATCCACCTTTTAACTTTATGACACATGAAACACCTGCAGGGTCACATCCTTACCTCTTTGACTCTCTCCCGGCGCTCGTTGGTCTTGGGGTCCCCAGGTTTACCGTTGTCTCTTCCCAGCGGGGGTTTCAGGAGGCAACTCTTAAACTTCAGGTAATTGAAAGTATCCGAGTTGGCACCGTGGTCAGTGGAGGTGGCTCTCTCCGAGGCGGACTCCGGTTTCGACCTGGACAGAGTCAAATCCTCATGCGCTTTGCCCGCAGCGAGCCGCTCCTCGGTCCCCTCCTGAGAGACCGAGGGTTTGCGGCTCAGACTTTTCAGCTTGTTGTCTCCTTTGGCCGGGGTCATGGCCTTCGGATGCTCCTGGTCCTTGTTGGGTCTTTTTAAGTGTTCCCTGGCATCGTTCTCTGACCCGGAGCCGACAGTGACTGGCTGGATCTCTGTCTTGGACAGAAAAATGCGTTTTAGTCGGACAGAGTCCGGTAAAAAGAAGAGGGCCCCAAAGCACAATGTTACCAAACCCGAGAGAAAGAGCAGAAAGACGAATTTCTGGGACAGGCGCAGACCCATGCCCGATGCCGACACACCGGGCAACTTTCGGAAAACCATTGAAACTTTTCTTGAGACGCTGCGTTACGGTGGAGACTACACTGACAGCCTGTGTGCTGCCTTTGGGCTTGCGTAAAAACTAGATATGCGGGACTTCAAACACACCCACCCGTGACACTGGCAGAGTGGCACAAACAGCTTGCCAGAGCTGTCTTTATCTCGCTATCGATCGGATCTGCATAAGCGAAGGTTAGGCCTGCCTACATGTAAAATATAGCGAGCATTTCCCAGAGGATTTATCTGTTAAGCGCAATCAGTGCCATAAACAGCCTGCAGATTTAAAATGCAGATGTTCAAAACAGCACAGATAAATGGCAACTGGCGTTTATACTGAAGCGTGTTCAAGAACAACAGGATTACTGTCACACACGCCCGGATGAAAATAAATACACTTTTGTTTTGTTACAGGCAACAATCAAACAGTTCGCGGTCCGCCGGGCCTTTGAACAAAGTTGTGAGTCGCTGCATTATTATCCACGCCGTCCAAATCGTCAATAACGCGCTGCCCTACGGTGCAAAACCTCAAGCGAACAGCAGAGCATCTTTTCCTCGTCTCCGTTCATACAGACCCACGCTGCTGCTGCTGCTGCCGCTGCTGCTGCATCACAAGCGGTCGGAATCACATTTAATCCCGCACACGCCGCTTTGTTTGTATCTATCCTGTGCAGCTGGTGGACGGAAACGCGTGTATATTCATGTCGCCTATCTGTCAAATGCGCTCCTCCGGACGGCAAGCCTCCGTTTTCACCCCCCCTCTTCACCGACTCCTGTTTCCACTGGCGTCAACACGCCGGGTGAAACAAATCGCCGGATGACATGAAAGAAGGCGGGTTCTGTCCCGTGTGAAGTTATCCTAGCTTCCGATCCAAATCCGTGGAATAAACAAATCCACCATCCAGTCCGCCGGTTCCCAACAAAGATAGACAGGCACGCACGCCGCCGCGTCGTCACTCCGGTACCCGCTGTCGTCCGCCTGCCTTGCCTCTCTCTCCCTCTCTCTCCCTCTCTTGTAGTGCGCACTTGTGTCGCCGTGCCGTGGACGTCCGCCTGCTTGCGTAAAAAAAACCGAGAGGAGAGGGGCTGGAAATGTAACATAAAGAGTGGGCTGGGTGAGGAAGAGGTAGTGGGGGGGACGGAATGGTCCGCTGCTCGGCAGTGCAGTGGGCTGCTCGGATTTCTTGACGGATACTCACAGCGGCTTATCAAAACACAGTTAAGCTGTTTGAGCCGCTTGGACAAGAGGAGCAGAGGAGGTCTGACTGGCTCCATCCACACTGCCGAGGAATAGAGTGGGGTTAATCCGCGGATAACAGAAAATAATAAAGTGCGAATAATTACTCACATTTTCATTTTTTTGGAGGAGGTGACGCAGTTTTTGTTGTTGTTTAAGACCTCGGCAGTGTGGGGGAATGTTTTGTTTATAAACTTACACTGTTTGCGTGTCGTGACAAGCGAACAAACATTTAGACTTGAAGATAAAAGTTTGTTGAATCCATTAAAATATTTGACGACATGTTTCTTTTCACGGAGGAGTGTTTGTTTAGCGCTGAAACAAAAATACGAAGCGAAGTTAGCATAAATGCGAATGTCCGCGACCGCTAACAGGAAGTGACGCACCTGTTGTTCGTGTCTCTTTTTGTTGTGATCAAAACAAAAATTAGATTACCACGGTTCCTTCTTTGTAATATTTGGTAATATAAAGATCAGCCACCACTAAAGACACATTATTTATAAATATAACAACAAGGAGTGCTGTGAAAACACCTGAGGGGGTTGTTTGTCTTTGTTTTGTAATGTTTTGTTTCTTTTGGGTTTTTGTTAGTCACTTAGCCTTTCAAAGCCACCATGAGGATTAAAAATGGCTTCCGGAAGCCAGCGATTATTAGGCCCCACATGGGTTCGGAGTGGGCAGCCATTATGAGTCCCAGGTGGGTTAGACTCAGAGTTCATATGGGCAAACCCATGTGGGGCCACCATGGAACCTGCAGACAAACCCACCTGGGACCCATAATGGCTGCCCACTCCGAACCCATGTGGGGCCACCATGGAACCTGCAGACAAACCCACCTGGGACCCATAATGGCTGCCCACTCCGAACCCATGTGGGGCCCACATATAAACGCTGGCTGTCTGATGCATTGACAAGGGTTTGTTGTTATCACTCAGGTTTTTAAACAAATTTGACCTGTCAAAATGCTAATGGTATAATTCACAGGGCATTTATCATAGTGGCTTACAGTAGCCTAGATAAAGGACTAATGGTATCCAAGGTAACCATTATAAATAGTCAAACTTATCTTTCAGCAGTAGGTATAGGTACCTCCTCTAGAACTTCCTCACATCAGAAGGTAAAAAGTTCTAAACTCTCTGACTCAAGTTGACCATGAGTCAAACTTTGATGCTTAATTTTATCTTTAGTGGAATCATGACATTGATATATGGTCTGACTTTGCCACCTTGATTTGTTTTGCAGGATTGTGCTTACATTATGTTGACATAAGCAAGAAAGACGCTGCATTGTAAACACAGTGTTTTCTCCGAATTAAAGAAGATAGATGGGCGAATGGGTCGGCCATTACTGAAGAGCCTGTGCAGCACTATTCAGCTAATGCTCCTGAAAGCAGGAATGAGAAAACAAAGGCGCTAATCTGTTTTAATATTGGTCAATTAAAAAAACCCAGCCCTCAGTGCTATACGTGGGCCATGCTCGTTCTGCTGTCTGAGAGTTGCTGTAGGATAGCTTTGAAATAAAACAAATAATAAAAATCATGACTGTCTGATGAACCTTTTAACCACAGATCTTTGTACATCATTCTTTCTCTGTTGCTGAAATAATATAAAGGTGGGTGCTTTTCTTCCTTACAGGTAAAATTGTCATGTTTTATCATTTCCTGGTAAGCTCTGCCTGCACACTTAATAAGCTCCTATTAACATCTGACGCATTAAAATCCGGAGGCTCTTTTTTTTTTTAAATCATTGTCAGGTGCATACAGTGGGACAAGGCAATTTTAAGGTAATTTGTACTGAATTTGACCCCACATTAAGCGATCTTTCACTGCAACCCTGATTTAAGCAGACTGCTGCTTGTCTGTAATTTACAGAACAGAGGGAGGAGTAGAAAAGAAGACAGAACTGTTGAATTAGCCTTTTTAGTTTTTGATCCAAGAGCATTTCCTCTGAGAGTCGGTAAATCTATGAAGCATTTTATGGGCTTCATCACTGACAAAAGGACAATTTGTAGTCAGAGAGACCGGCTTTGTGATGGCTCAGCGTCTGAGTATAATGAAGCTGAAATTTTATGCATTTTACGCACTACTGCGGACACTTTAAATAGCTGCACCTACCATATAATGCGATCAATATGACTGTTCTGCCATTAGGTAGTACAATATTGATGCAATAGATTTATTCATTAAATTCAGCAGACATAGTTAGTGGTGGTGTTTCACATTCTCCTGTGCACACATGTAAGATACAGTATATAGAAGCTGCTGGTTGTGTATTTAAGTGGATTATTGATATGTTTATGCTGCTGCTACTGACAAAATAACATATTGCTCTTTTGACGATAACTTAATAGACGCATCAAGACAGTGTTTCTCCAAACGCTGAGTTAAACTTGAGTCCAGGCATCGAGGTTGCATGAAGCTGCGCCGGCCACTGACAGCCTACTTTATCACAAGGATAGATAGGAGAGGGCACACACTCTCAGTATTACCAACAGGAAAGGAGGGTGGAACCAAAGCAGAATCTTTTATAGAAAGTAAAAATAAATGGTTTGAGCACACATCCACAAAGGCAGGTCATTGTGTGCTTTTGTGTGTCTTCTTTTTGTCTAAATGGTGTTTTTGGACTCGTAATGACACACACAGCATCCTCATCGGCTTAGAGCCGAGCACGCCGACACTTCTATCCTTCACGTACAAACATAATTTATAGGCACGGCGAGGGAAATGTGGCTCTGCATGTGATGTTGTTTGCATGTGGTTAATAAGGATGCATTGCTCAGCAGGGTTTTTGTTATCAGACGGACTTGGTGGCTTATCAGTTCCACAAACTGAATGCATTAGAGAGCAGAGGCAGCGATTTTGTGCTTTCCTAATTGGCATGTTGATAATGACCAGAGGAGAGATGTGTCGTAAGAAACTTTTTTTTTTTTTTTTTTGCTCTCAAAGTAAAAAGCCAGTTAACTGGATAATCACTTGCAATTAGGATCACATTATGACCTGTGAAGTGTTCGAGATATGGCTTAAACAGATGCCCGTCTCTGCCAAACGTCACACACACACACTGTGATACATCCTGTGAGCCATGACTACTTCTGCTCTAGTATTCAAAAATTCAATTCTTTCCTAACCCTGATGTTTTATTCATCAAACAAGATGCCAATGGAAAAAGTCCATCTCTGTGTTCTGCTCATTCCAATACATCAAACAGCAGGCAGAGATGTATCAGCCTGGGCCAGCACGTCCAGATTAATAATGTCACCATGCCTGCTATTTGTTTCTTTAAGCACCGCTGCAAAGCATTCCCTGACATGGGGAATCATGGCCCGGCAGGGCACTTGATGTCAAGCCATAAATATCAGGAGAGGGCTTTTTGGGGATGGGTTGCTGACCTCGCATGCATGATGTGGGAGATATATATATATATAAATATATAAGTCCTGACAAAGAAGACTGTTGGCAGGAAGCCTGTTTTAATCAATTCTGTGTCACTAGACAGGAAGTGACACCTCAATCCAGAAACAAATTTGACCATCACGTCATAGAGTCTGCTGAACTACAGTACTTTTTATCTCCCCTTTTGAATGTGGCTCTCTGTAATAACTTTATGTATTATTGGCAAATTACATTTTGTTTGAATCCAAGTCTTCAAATCGTTTAGTGTGCAAATACAATGGTGTAACAATGAAGCTGACCTTTGACCTTTCGGATGCAAAATGTCTTCACTTGATTATTTTTAAAAGTTGTCATGACAATAAACCTGTAAATTCTTGAATTATGGCAACGGTGACTTTTAACTATGTGACCAGGTGACTATGTACAAAATTTAAAGACACCTGCCTTTTTCATTGGTCTATGAACTATCAAGAATTATGATGGTCAAAAACATGCTTCATAATGTCAGAGTGACCATGAGCTTTGTCAACCAACATCTCATCTTACCTGATATTTTCTGTCTCCACATTCCAGAAATATCACTTTCACAAAATATGTTTCATGCAGTCAAATTGGTGCTGAGTGAATGTTTTTAACCAAATGTGAAGAAACCCATTAAGGCCTGATCACCTGAAAGCAGCATAAACACACCCAAGTGTAAAACAACACAAAATTGGTCTTAAATATAGTACATGATGCTCTGTCCACCGTGGATGGCAGCTCAGGGTCTGACCCTCATGGTGCTTCTCTGGTCCAACATAAATGGAATCCAGCTCATGTCAGCCATCAGTGCAAATAGTATCAGCGGAACAGTAAGCCCAGCATTATTGCCTCTCTGCAGTTATATTTGTCTGTTCCTTTTATAGACAAAAACAAACAGCAAACTGCAGTGTGCTGCACGCGGCCCTCCGGTGACACTTCTCCAGCAGACTCATGATCAAAACACTTCTTGTTGTGTAACAAAATATTTCCAAAGCACAAGCAGCGCGAGCCGCTGCTAAAAAAAAAAGAAAAGAAAAAAAAAAATCAGAACATTCAACAGTGAGGAACATCAGCGTGTGGCGGTTCAGGGTTTTTTACTGCCAACACAACAATTAGCTATACATTAGACGGGGTATATGGACCATGTAAATGAGAGGGAATGCAATAGCAAACACACCATTAAGCTGATGGAATGGGACCACAGAAAAGCCCGACTCCCGCCTCCCCTCCCAACAGGCAGGTTTCATGCTACAAACTATATTACCACGGTGAAATTACAAAGGTAAAGGCAGCATCTGTTTGGGAGCTCTGTAAATGTGTGGTTAAACAGTGCCACCTGCAGGCAGGAGTGTGTGCTACATACAGAGAGTGATGGGTGCATTTATAGTCACTGCATTGGCACAGACAATAGCAAACATTACACGTTATGAAGTGAGTGTGCAGGTCACTAAAAGACTACTGCACTACTACTCCCTGTCAATCACAGAGAGCTGGCAGACACACAAACGTCTCTGTTCCTCTGTGTAATCAGAGGAGACCGAGGGTTCGAAAACAAATAGTATATAAAGAGCAAACAGGAGCAAAAGAACAGTCCAGTTTAATTGGCTCCACAACGATGGGACCCCAGACGAATTAGACACAGTGATTTAACCGCATCTAGACATAAATACTCTCAGACCAATCCATTTGAAAAGCTTTCAGGCTTATTTCACACTCCACATGTTAATATGTACTGTAGCAGCAGGGAGGACTATTAAATATCTGGCAGTTCAGCATGTGTGTATTCCACTGACTTGTTGAAGTCACTTACAGGATGTGTGTTGGATTTTGTCTGCATTTTAAGATGGACAATTTTCACGGATTTGATCTAAACAAAGACATCAGATGAAGTGAAGAACGAGTGATGACCACATACACACATCCTTCCCCAGAGCCCTTCAAAATCATTATCTTTAAAACCTTTTTTTTTTGCAGTTCAGTTGACTGATATTGGATTGTATGAGTCAAAGCAACTTTTAGCTAAAATCCAACATATATATTAAAGCATATTGCTTTTAGGACGTTGTGTGACTGCCGTTCACTGTGTTGTGTGCAGTAGTAGTACCTACATTTGCAGACTGTGCAGGTGAAGAGCGCTCTGCTGGGTGATCCATAGCTCCTTTAGCACATTCCTACACACACTATCTATGGGTGAGAGGCAGGGTACATCCTGGACAGGTCACCAGTCCATCACAGGGCAACATGAGAAGACACTCACACATACACCTACAGGCGATTTAGAGTGACCAATTGACCTAACAAGAAGGTTTCTAGGACTTGGGAGGAAGCCGGAGCACAGTTTCATGCTGTTGATCTAATTTAAGTACATTTATTCTTTGCATAAGTATTTTTTTTTACTGTCTTTTAGGAGTTGTGATGTTGGGAATCCTCATAGGAAGTTCGGTTTATCCTGTCAGGGGGGAACTATTCCTGCTGTCAATGGATGGGGGACAGGTCATCGGTCTATTACAGGACAAAAAAAGACACAAGGAGACAAACAACCTGTACACCTCCCACCAATTTAGAATGCCCAGTTAACCTAACATCCTTTGTACATGGGAGGAGGCTCAGAAAACTCCACACAGAAAGGCCCCAGCCATATTCAAACTAAGAGCCCTCTCACTGTGAGGTGACACACTCCGCCCTAAAGGCCAATTATAATGGATTTATAAAAAACATACTGCATAGAATCCTCTGTATCTTCTACTTTAAGCCACGACTGCACTAAACACTATGAAGTGCAACAGGTAGTCAATGGAAATGATCAGCTTTTGATATGTATCTATTCATTTATCTGCACTGGAGATTTTTTACTCTTTGTTATATTGCAGCCTATTTGCTAAAAGACCAGATCTGTGCCACAATTCTCTAAGCTCTTTAGACAGTTCCTTTGACCTCATGATCCTCATGTGCTCTAACATGCACTGTGAGCTGTAAGATAGATATATATATAGACAGGTGTGTGTCTTTCCTCATCAAGTCCAATCAGTATCATCAAACACAGCTGGACTCAGATGCAGGTGTAGAACCATCTGAAGGATGATCAGAGGAAATGGACGCACCTGAGTTCAATATATGAGTCACTTTTTCTTTTTAATACATCTGCAAAAATGTCAATTCTTTTTTCATTTTATTGTCAATATGAGGTGCTGTGTGTACATTCATGAGAACATATGAACATGTTATTTTTTTATAATCTTACTTTCTAATTATCCCCAGTTGTTGATCCTGATCATTACTAGAGCTGGACCCAGACTGACATCAGCACCTTATAAATCCAATTTTTGTCACTCCCTTCTATTGTTGTGAAGTAGACACCCTCATCTATAAAGCTGCCTCATTACCATCTGCCTACTCACAGCGATGTCTCAAATTTATAACTTATCTGTTTTATAACCTATGTGTTTGTGATATTGCTGATCTGGGATGTTTAGCCTATTTGCCTATAATTCCTGTGTATGACGCCAACACATTTCAATATAAAGAGGATTTTTTTTTTTTCCAGACGACAATAATTCCAGTAATTGGACTCTTCAGATGTAAAATTAACTTGGCGACCCAGCAGCTCTGCAAGAAAATGATAGAATGCATCAAATTCCATTGAAATGAATATTACGAACAGAGCATAGCCATTCCAAAAATATATCAGTCTTAGTATGTTTGTCACGCCAAGCTGGCTAAGGAGCACACACAGAGTCATTGTGATTTTCCATTTAACAGAAATAGAAGCGAAATAAACAAACTATTCGTGCCAGAGCGGCCGCGGCTCTCCCTCTGCATATATCTCCCATTCTCTCCAAGCAAACTGTGGCACTGCCAAGTCGAGTGTTGCCATTACATTTTAACAAGGCAGACAGTTCATTCTGAGTTTATTACACACAACAAAGTATCCAATTATACACTGTCTCCAAGATACAAATCCAGCTCATCCTTTTTATATTTTACTGTTGGGACTGTTTATTCTCTGACTGCTGCTGAATGCCAACTGATTATGTTTTTATTATGTTGTGCAGCACTCACCCCTTCTGGCCAAAACAAGTTACTGCGGGTTGAAACAATTGAGCCGGTGCCGTAGGGGAGTTGTGTTGCTCTGTCTCTACACAAACACTCGTGGTATTTGGAATACTTTCAGGTTATGTGACTGTTTAGAAGAAAATATGATATTTACTGCATAACACGTCTGCATTTTACACTATTGTAAAAGCAGATTAATGCCTGTAAAAACAAACATACACTAATAACCCAGCCAGCGACACACTTTGTTCCACCTCTGTTAGCTGTGCACCAAACTATAGACTGTAGAGCAGTAGGCACAGCAGAGAACAATGTTTGTATAAAGGGTGGACGGGCTGAGACCATTATTCACACTGGAGTGGCACAAAAACTGATATATTTACATAGAGCTGTAGGCCAAATAGTCATTCAGTTTGTTTTCTTTACGGACGAATAGTACATGTATAATCTCTAAAAGGCCTCACTATGTGCCTCTTGGTCTGCAGCTAATGTAAGGTAACTTGTGAAAAAAATAAAAAAATAAAGAAAACAAACAACAAAAAGCTTCTTTTTGGTCAAATCTCCAATCATGAGACGCAGGCATGCTATAAAATACAGCTTTAATCCAGTATAGTTTCAGACATAGCTTTATTTGTTAGTTGTACGGGTCATTACAGTGGAATGCTGAGAGCTAAAATATGAATCAACAAGAGTGCACACTATGTCTTTCAGATTCTGATTTGTACACCATATAATAAATGTCTCTATTAGATTATCTTTTATGTATATATATGTATATATATATATATATATATATATATATATATATATATATATATATATATATATATATATATATATATATATATATATATATATATATATATAAATATTCCCATTCATAGGTATATAAAATAAAAACAAAAAAATCTGAAATCATTGCAAAATTTTCATTTGCAACAGCAAACATTGGACTGACACATAAATTCAACAAACACATGAAGATAAACAAAAAGAGAAATATAATCCACTCTCAGCCATGACGCTGTCATCAGGTCATAGTGTCTAACTTTAATAGGATGCAAACTCCCAGCGCCTCACGGCTAAAAAACACCAAACCCGTCCCTGGTAATAAGGCCCAAAGTACATTACATGACTTTTTCCCCTGTGATATGTCACCTGATAGCCATGCACATGTGTACACTACATTAAAGCCATTTATTGCTTTCTCTTAACGTCGGTGTTTTCAGATAAAGGTACAGCTTCGTTAAAGTGCTCGGTGTGGTGTAAAAATGTAGACAGGAGGTCAGAGAAACTGAAGAAGGTAAACACAGGAGGAGGAGGAGGAGGAAACAGTCTTTGGGTGGAGTAACGACAGCGTATACAGTCATACTGTGATTATTTTCTATAAGGACTGATCTTTGCCTAATTTTTTATTTATTTAAAAAGGCAAGTACCAGTGTTTCTCCTAAAAACATACATGCAAGTTAGCAAATTAGTGATCAACCTGTTAGATCAGTGTGCATCTTCCTTTAGGATATTAATATAGGACTATTGAGAGATTGCTACACAACCAAACGCCTTTACAGAGATTTATAGTGCATGGAAAATAACGGCTGCCTAAAATGGAATGATTTTTTTTTGTCAAAATGAGATGCTTGATTATTTTTGTCTAATAAAACAATTTAAGATCACTAACACAGATCAGTAGCACCACTGCTCCTGAACATTGCTTTAGTACAGGTGCCTGTGTGGAGTGATCTTACCAGTCAACATGAGATGAAAAACAGTGAAGCGTTCAGTAAAGCACATGGAGTGATGCAATTTGTGACACACATTACAATTAAAGCATTTTTTTTTTTTTTTTTTTACAATAAAGCCACGGAACAAGTAAAGCATTTTAAAATACACTCATATTTCTATATATAGATGACAACAAAAGGCTGTGAATGCTGGTGAGATAACAGTGTTGTCATTCAGTCCAACACATTCAATGAAGGACAGATAGCCTTCATTAAGGGAGTAAGCCAAGAAGACACAGGTGATTTAAAGGTTCTGTTTTTTTTTTGTGCGTCAAGCAAAACAAAGGCAAAAAAAAGATGTGTGTGTTAAACATCACTGAGTATGATCACAATAAAATAGGTTCTTCTATAGGCTGTATGGCTTTGAAACGATACCCTCAGAGGACTGTGAGTGAATTTGGTATGAAAAAATAAACATACATGTGAAAACTGCTGCATTCTTTGGAATAATGTGAAGTCAGGTTACCTCTAAAAATACCTTTTCACAGAGGATTCTCAGAGATCTGACCTGTTTTTTTTATACAGACACACACATTCTCAAGCTTGGGTATGTTTAGAAACATATTACTTGCTATATAGTACATCTGCCCAGCAGGTAGGGTTAAGTGGCCAAATCATGGAGCACAAAGAAATGTTTCCAGCAGTACAGGTCTAAGATTTCTGCATGTAAATGTTGCTGCCATTTATCCAACAGTAAAAGAAATGGATTAGTAGGCAGGGCAATGTTCTGTAGGTTATTTGGTTAGTCAGTTCATTTCATTCTGAAACAGGCATTTAGTCTATGACCACAATCTTGTTGACATTTTCTGCCTGCTTCTCCTCTATCGTGGTCCATCACACATGCTGACATTTGAGAGTGAAAGAAAATTCAATTTGGTCGGGAAACGGGAAATGAGATTTAAGGTTTGACCCTCTGTGCTGTCCTTTTAGAAAAGCAGGAACAACGTTCATTTACATGACAAAAAGAGACCCGCTGCCCCAAGAAACTATTTGCAGATGCTAAAGAGAAGAAGGGCAGAGGGAGTGAACCAGCCTGTCGGGTGTATGTGTTCCTTCCCCTCAGCTGTAATGTGAGTCCTCTTTGTGTAAGAGGATCAGGAAGGATTCAGTCGTCACTAACACGTAGAAAATACCAAGAAAACTGGAACAGTGACTCACTCAGACCGAGTTTCAAAGACCTCCTTGGTAAGGTCGACTCTGTAATGAAGTCAAGTGAAAAGGGTTTAAAGTTATATAGTTTGTTTGATGCAGGATTTGGTGAGTGCTTCTTGAAGATGTTAAACACTAATTTTAAAGGGATAGTTCACAAAAAAATTAATATTTGCTTTGG
The DNA here is from genome assembly GCF_900634625.1 of Parambassis ranga. NCBI lineage: Eukaryota > Metazoa > Chordata > Actinopteri > Ambassidae > Parambassis > Parambassis ranga. The sequence continues at coordinate 17,602,453 of NC_041036.1, forward strand.
TCTGCAATGCTAATTATCCATATAGATTTAGTTTATATTTGCTATAGAACCTTTTGCAAACTTGATTTTTAAAATAACATAAATAGAATAATTCATGTTCTTAATATTAAATAAAACCAAAACATTAAAATGAAAAGAGCAATGTCTCATTTCATATACCATGTCCTAACTATTTAAAAAATACACACTTTTTGTCATTCAGTATCAAATTGGAACTATTTTTTTTACCGAAATGATCAAGTATTGATATTATTTACATCCAGACAGAGTTTCACAAGCCTTGGGCATAATGGAGAGATGCACACTGCCATCAGGGATGTGACACAGTTGTTGGGTAATTTGGAAGAAAATAGTTCCAAATTGAAACCGATCAAAAAATAACATGGATCACTCTTGAGCAGGAAAATCAGTTTTTTAGGGTGAACTGGCCCTTTAAATAATGAGCTGAGCAGCTGTGTAAAACTATTCAGTCTTATCATATGTGCAAAAAAGAGATGGCGTGTCTTCTATAATGCCCGAGTTTGGTTTTAGCGTAGCCTTTAGCAGAGATTTGCGTCAGTGTTTTGCATTTTTACAAGATTAAGACTTTTAAAGGGTATTAATAAATATAGGATATTATGATCAATCTACATATCTTACACATCTACACTGCATAGATTTTTTTTTGTTGCCATGGCATGCCTATGTTAGGAGGCATTAACCCTTACTTGACAAGTCCAGTCCTAGATGATAAGTAGTTTAGTCGATGGGCACTTCATGTCATGTCATGTCATACACACACACACTCCTACATAAGTGGGTTTTGATGGATGTTCTAAAATATAACAGAGAGAAAAAAACATAAATAAGAAAAAGTGAAACGACAACATGTGCTTTCACTTAAATGTGGCAGATGGAAACATCTGTGCCTCCCGAACCCTCTGCTTCAATCCAGGTCAAAAACTCCATGACCTCCTACAAACACAGAGGAATCTTTCACGTCCACCCAACTCTGACCACAGCAATAGAACAAGACCGCGGCCCTGTAAAGCCCGACTATAAACGACTACAGTGACTAAATACATCCAGCTTTTCTCTGACATCCCACAAACATTGGAGCAAACTCCAATTACAAACAGATGTTAGTGAAAATAAAATATGTTGATTTAAAAAAAAACAGACTTAGATTAAAATGCACTGGGTGAAAACGTTTGACATCAAATAAGGCCAAATATCTGATTATAGCTACAGTCTAAATGTTTAGATATCCAGCAATGTGGCTTTAAAGAATGAAAACCACTAAACAAACATAAAGTCAACAACTACGCTATCATTAGGACAGAAAAACATTTCAACGACATCGTCTGACACTAAAACAGTCCAAACCTTTGGTAATGCATAGTTCATTTCTGAACGTCTCTGACTATATATCACAATCTCCACCATCTTCCAGGCAGCAGCTCCAGCTGGTTCTGTTCCTCTCCCGTCTAAAAAAATAAAGAGCAATGACAATACCAAACTAATGGCTCTTTCTTTTCTTCTTTTCTGGTTCACACAGCATCAGCAGTTTTGGCTTGTTTGGTTTCTGAACAGAGCAGTGAAGCAGCCCATTCCCTCTAATCAGTCAAGGCGGGCATGCATGCCTGACCCCTCCGCATCCAGTGTGCAGTCTCAGGGCAAGAAGGGTTCATCCTCGTCCTCATCCGCACTCGGACCGGGGTCACTCAGACACCTCATTAACTTCTGCTGATCTCTACCTCCGTCCTCCTCACCCGACTTGTTATGCCCCCCTGTACTTGAAGGAGGCTTCATCATCAGGCCCTGGTCCTCCTCCTCCTGCCGCCTCTGCTGATTAGCCAGTTTGAACTCATCCAACATGTTAACAGAGTCTGGAGACTGAGGTGAGGCCAGGTCTACCTGGATGGAGGGCATGTTATCTGACCCTGGCTTCATGCTGTAGGTTTGGGGATCTAAAGGCAGGACAAAGGTTTATTATTACACATCTTTAAACTCAAATCACTCCATCATTCCATCAGCGTGCATGAACGGTGGGAGGAAAATCAACAAATGACAAGTTCACTTGCAGGCTGTTTCACGGAACAACAAAGGGAAGTCACAATGAATTGTGGGGAAACACGTGCTGGAACAATTCTAATTTTAGTTCAAATATATACGATGCTAAGCACAAAGTGAAGCTTCTCATATGTGACATGATTAACTCTAATCCAGGACTTTGTTCCTTCGCTGCAGTCTGAAGTCAGCTGTGTCAATCATGTCATGAGAATCTCTTCATTAGTAATGAATAATTAATGAGTGTTTACATAACTGGAGCATGCATGTTAGGATCGCCGCTGAGTTAAAATGCATCTTCTCTACACTCACTACATACCTGAACAGGTATTGTTTCCTTTGAGCTGCTGAGCAGGTTTGAAATCAGTATCTCTGCCTAAAACGAATACACACACGGGTTGATATGCTAACTGGCACATGCAAACATATTGCCATCAGTGGGGAAATATCACTGTGAACAGCAGCAGTGTCCCTACAGCCTTTAACGTACTGCGGATGCTTGTGAGCCTGATAGAAGACGTCCTGTTAGTGACATTATTTCCTATTCATTTAGGTGGCAGTAAAGTGGTCATAGCAGTGAGGTGTGTGGGCATTTTTATTACCTGAGGCCAGTCTGGCTCTGCACATGGTCGGGGAGTCAGGAGGAGCAGCGGGCACCGTCAGGTAGTTACTCATCTCTTTTATCTGAGAAAACACACAGACTTTAGGTTTATGTACAAAGCTCAGTTGGGAGGAAACATACCTTAAAGAAACTTCATTATAATTAGGAAGCTGCAGAAGTCCTCCAGTGTACAGTGGCTTCCAGCATATTCGATTTACACTAATCAGGAGTCTGTTTTCATTATGTAATCAAAGGCTGGGTAAGAGCCACACAACTGCACAAATAAATCAGCTCCCATTTGTGTTGAGAAAATAAATTAAGGAGACTGAAGGTGGATTCTAATTAGACCACAAATCACAGCTTGGCTGACTCATTGAAGCGCAGGTATTTGGTTGAAGTTTCTTGTAAATCATGACTGATGCAATGCAACCAGTGATGACTAAAGGTCTGAAATGCAGTGAAATGAGAGACTCCAAGAGACGACATGTTTTCATTCATTCCACTCATGCTGTGATTCTTGATTTCAGGGGTGTTTACCTTCTTCTCCAGCTCGATCATCCTTTGCTTCTTGAGAAGCAATTCATTGAATCCATCTTCAAAAGGATCGGCCACCAGAGTGTGTCTGTTGTAGGAGCGTAGCTAAGAAATGACAAAAAAAAAATAAAAACTCTGACATGTACATCTATAAAAGTGAGATAGGTCTTTTCCTGAATGCTCATAAATCAGCAGCTACCCTCTGTCGTGTCCTCTGAAGGTTGCTCCTGAGGATTTTGCGGATCTCCTCCTCTCGGCCTTTGGGCAGCTGTGGAAGCGCTCTCTCTGCAGTCTTGGCAGGCGGAGGCTTCTTGGGCTGGATGTTCCTGATAAATATTCACAAAAAACACATCACATGTTGTTCTGACAACACATCTAGAGTGATATTCATCAAATCTGACAACATCTTCCTTGATATTCCCACTGAGACTGTCAAATAGTGTGAGCTGTCAGCAAAAAGAGAAACAACATTAATCTTTGTGTAAAGTGATGTTATGACTGTTCTTACTGAATGAACTTATCAGACATTTGGCTGCTCTTTGGTTTGAGAGTAACACAGTAAAATACAGAATTGTCCCAAATTTCCCCGAGGGACATTCCCAAAGGGATTAATAAAGTATATTCTATTCTATTCTTCTATTCTAGAATTTATGATCACAAAGGATTCCTCCTTACAAAAACAACTTGACAGCGATCAACTGGACACTTCACCCATAACCTGGAGGAGGTTCTGAATGATCTGACACCATTTTTGACATTAGAAGAAGCGGTCAAACTTCTTAATGTAACAAGAGTGAACCACACAGCTGCCTCTATGGCTTCCTCTGTGGTGTAGCTGTGTGTTTGCAGTGAATCTACGTTACTTGTATGCTGTGTGCACTGCTATGCTGTAGAATGTGTTGCAAACACAGGACTGAAATGACAGCTTCAAAGATTCAACCCATTATCTAATAACCAATTCAGCTAGCGATTGTGTGATTGGTGTACCCATAGTCTTACACAAAGTGTATAACTTTTGTTTTTCCCCTCTGACTCAAATCGCTCTCATCAGCTAGATAGAAAACTCCCCGTTGATTTGCACCAGCCCACATCTCACATTATTGTAGTTGCAGTAATCTGAGAGACATAAGAGTGAATAAGGCTTGCTGACACAGATTGGTAATGTGTTGCTTTTCCTTGTTGGAGAGCACTGAAAGAAGAGAATGAGGGCAGACACATGTCACCATGCTGCTCCTGGACTGGTCAGTAAGTGTAAAATATTTAGAGCAGGCTATGAAGCTGTTACTTTTGAACCGTAGAAATTTCTTTGCACTTATGTGACTCTCTCAACATAAGCCTGGGACTTTCCAGACCTGGTGGTGTAATATCTGTAATTCAAAATAGTTACTGATCACATTCTTTGTTTGTTTTTTTTTGTTTTTTTTTAACCTTTCCCCGAATGCTACTTTTTTTCTTTCACCAGCAACTTTTTCTAGCCTCCATCTCTGTCTCTATGGTGGATTTGTGCTGGACTGACACCAGATTTACACCAAAACAAACATTTATTTGGTAGTCTGAGGGTTAATCCAAATTGTGTGAACTTGTTTCCCACACTATAACTTTAACACACTAAATCTGCAGTTGTAGAATATAATGATGCTTAGATTTAATATTAATTCATGAATAGCCCAGTGCTTGCAGCACTTGGGCTGAACAGGAGTCTACTCAGTACTCACTGCATGGAAACAGTGGAAGGCATAGCAGCAGGCAGCTTCACTCCCCCTCCACTCTCCACCAGCTCAATGGCCTGTTTCATCTCCATCTTGTGGTAGAAGGCGATGAGCTGTGGCTCCTTGGAGCGTTCGCCGGCAATCAGGCACTTCTTCACATACTTCTTGTTGAATCGGTTCAGTCTAAGAGTAGGGACAGAGTGAAGCAAAGACCAGGTACAAAACGACACAGTGGTAAGAACAGGACAGGCCAGGCAGTGGGTGAATATTACATGGAACAATAAGAAATCCTAATCTGTGATTAGGATGTGTGAGTACATTGGAAATTATGGAAATATCACAGTACATGTTATTTTAATGAAGACGTTTATTTTAATTATTTATTTATTTTAATAAAGATGTTGTGAAGTTCGTACTTGTCTTTCCAGTGGTGATGTCCATAATGTCCACAAATGTCCTCAATTCCAGTCAGAAGGTGATCCAGGAACTGGGGGGTAAAAAAAAAAAAAAAAAAAAAAAAAAAAAAAAAATCAGACAAACATCAACTCTGCATTCAGCTACCATCACTCTTCACTGAGAGTCTTGTAAACAGGACTTGGAAGGACTTGATCTGCTGTAGCACAGAATATTTGTGTTTGTGTAATTTATGGTTAAGAAGACGGCCTTGGCTCCAGACACTGACACATCACTCAGCGACATTCTGCACCTTTTCACTTCACTGCTGTTACCATTCCTCACGGTAAAAACACTCTCAGGTAAGGCAGCCAACATCATTTCTAAACACAGCGAGCGGTGAGCATTCTGCTACAGAGAAGCAGAAGTGGGTGGGTGATCAATTGGACAGAGTTTATTAGCGTTACCAGAGAGAAATGTACAGATGCACTGGTTGCTCAGATTGCAGCTGGCCTGCCGATTACCCTGTTACTCTGACTAATAAGACTGCAGATGACAGTCTGACAAGCAGTGTTGCCATGGGAACAAGTCATTAAGCGGAAAAGCAGAATCCACTTGTCAGAAGTGAATGATTTATATAAAGACCGCCCCACGCTGAGGAAAGTGGCAACACAATGGAAAGTTCCTCTGGAGAGTTAATGCCATTCAGATAAGCTAAATAATTTATACAATATAATACCTGAATGCAGGAATAATGTTGCTTTTCACACAATTCCTACTCTAATAACATGAAATATAACAAGTAAAATCTCTAAGAGGTGCTTTGTGCAGCAGCTTCGTGACAGGAGGAATAGGTATGTAACCTAATCCCTTACAAAAATAAATAAGAATAAGATGCCAGATGCCCTGGCTGCACTCTCTTTGGATTCTCATTTCCACACTGAAGCCCAGCATGACTCTCTCTCCAGCAGTGCTGTTGCCTATAATCCGTGGCGTTTCACAGTGGAGGAGAAGCCATTAGGGCAGGCTACTCTTCTTGCCCCGAGCACTGGTGACTCACTGCCAAGCCCCAGGGTGTGCGTTTATTGTTTGCGTTGGGTGTGTATTAATAGCTCTAAGGGCTTGAAGACCATAGTGGTTCTGTTTAAGTAACCAAACTACAAATAGTTCAATTTAACTTGAAGTTAAAAGCCACTGTGATGCAGCAGATATCATTTTCTGGTAAAATCTTTGGACTGACATTAAGGGTGTTGCACCACCAGCATACAGTACAGTATACTGATATGAAATACTGCTATAAAGCCAGTAGGTGGAAGCAATGATTCAAATTTGACTCATGAACTCCAGATGTTTTTTTTTTTTTTTTAGTGGAAAAGGTTGTCACATTCTACATGGACATGATTCTTTCATTGGCATTTTTGATCTTGTAAGTATTCAAAAATGTAACAGAAATTTCATTTTTCAAAAGGTTCTGGGTTATCTGCATGTGTGCAACTCGGTGGTGAACAGTTGCTTTACAGAAATGCTTGTACCTGAGTGTGGATCTCTTCGTTAATTGAGCGCTTGGCCTCTTGTTTCTTCTTCACTGCCAGCAGCTCCACCAACGGTTTAATGGTCATGCCCTGCAGGGATGGAAAGAAGAACAGTAATTCACCTTTGCTAAAGGCAGAAATCAGATCTTAACCTTTTAGTCTTTTTGAGTTGTTTTGGTCATGTAGAACAACAGTATCACAATGAATTTTGCAAGAAATCTCAACATACATTTGTAGCCGAAAACTCTGATTTGAGTATGAACTGTGTTGTTGTTGTGGGGAAACAGAAATTGCAAGTCAGCACTGTCTCACAGAAAACATAAGTCAGTACATGTGTCATTCAGTGTGATCACATGGAAAGAAAAATAGACCATGAACGAAAACAACTTTTATATTTGCAGTAGAAGTAGTAGTTACATGTATTTTGGTCAAACATCCAGAAATGAAGATGTCACAGTGATGTAAGGTCATTTTCAGAAGCAGGAACACTCTCCCCGGCGCATATGTGTGTGTGTGTGTGTGTGTCTTTCTGTCTGTCTGCACCTAAAAGCTCAATTATATCATCCTGCTTCTTAAGGAGATTAAGCGGGCCATCTGGACACTGTAATAGCATAAAGAGGATGACAGAAGAGTCCTGCTCTTTAAGAACACCCTTGTGGAACATAACAGGAATAAGCCCACATAAGAAAGGCACATCACGTTCATGCTCAGTTTATTATGATAAAGATTTTCACTTCATATAATCTACACCTAACACCCACTCAGTCCTACTCATACAGGCAATTCTAACTCCACATTGCAGGTAAGAGAGACCTCAACCGCCTGGTCTGCGTCAGTCACTGCATCAGAGTGCTGGAGCTCAATACAGCAGCATGAATAAAATATGTTTCTAACCTAGCCTCTGAAGAGAGTGTTTTTATTTTAGATGCTGCTGTTCTAGATCTAAAGAAAAAAATATTAATCTTCCTGCACCTCCACCTGAAGAATGGTTTACCTCACATGACTGAGCAGTGGACAAAAAATATAAAGCCTTGATGTTAACCATATCCTCGAGGCCTAAACAGATTTACCATGCAGTCCTTCATGTCATTCAGTGTTTTTTAAGTAAATAACTGATGCATGAAATCCCATTTCCATAAGCCAGCATTAAATAAAAGACCCTTGATTAAGCAACTGAAGATCAAATACTCCCCCCTTTTCTAAAGCAGACATGGCAGCATGTATGACTGGTGGCAATGTTCGTTTTGAACAAGGTAAGCTAGATTAAACCATGGTGGACAATGGGGATTCAAACAGCAAGGCGAGGAACAATTCGAAGGAGATGCATTAGTGGGTAAAACACGTGAATGCCATTCTACTCAACACAACAAGCCTGTTCTACTTTTATGCACAATGTACAGAGATTATGTGTAATCTGAGTTTTAAAAACCCCTGGGGGTGGATATGTACTCTTACCTGAACAAAGACAGTGAAGAAGATAACAGTGATGATGGCGGTGAGGAACATATTTCTCTTAGGAAAGTGATCGTTGTCCAGCAGGAAACCAAGAGAGAAAGCGATGGCACCTCGCAGGCCACCGTAGGCCACGATGAACTGATCCTTGGTGGTCAGCTTGACAATGCGGAACTTGTTGATTATGTAGGTAAGACCAACAACACCTGTGAAAGAAATAACAATGTGTACTTAATTTGTGATGCTGTGACATTGAGATATTATCATTAATGAAGAGAACTTGATTTTTTCTTCCATCACAAGGCCTCAATCATTAGATCCTGGGGCTACAAAAAGTAGGACTACATGTCGAGACATGCCACATGTAGGCAGATATTCAACAGAGGGTGTTTTAATGTTAACGAGGAAATCCTTGGCAATGATTCCTCCTATATAGCAGCTGTGTGATACATAGGGAGCACACAAAATATTATTAATGTGAGTAATGCTACATTTATCTCCTTTGAAAAGGCCAAGAAATGTAAAATATGTCAAGGCAATCAAAATAGAACCTGCAGCAGTAAAAATATCCCTCACAAATTAACTTGGACAACAGAACTACTCCTACACTACTTCTCTATATCGTGACAATGCTTCACACCAGAGCAGCACTGTTTTCATTTGAGGAAGTTAAAAAAAAAAACAACTTGTGGGCTGACCTATAACCCGTGCAACCAGACACAGGATGACAGTGACTGTTACGAAGGTCCAGTTCCAGTCATGCTGCCCGTCCACGGTGGCCACACCGAGGAAGATAAAAATGAGCGTCTCACTGACGCTGCTCCACATTTTCAGGAAGTACTTGATGGTGGTGTGTGACTTGTGTGATATGTTTGCCTCCACGTAGGGTCGCATCACCGCCCCACATGCTATTAAGCTGAAAGAAGAGAAGCAAAATGTCAGTTCAACTGAAAGATAAGATACTTTTACTACTACTAGTAGTACTACTACTTTATACTACTTTTGTATCATTATTTGTCATCTGAATTAATAAACAGATCATGATTGTGGACACGGTTTTAAAATCCCTAAGGGAGTCATGCAGTGTGTCATTGTCAAAACTGTGTCAGCCAAAAACAGCCATCGCTAATGTCCCAGCAGCTGCTAACCCCTAATTGTCCTCCATGTAACTGTTGGTTTGTCTTTCAAGCTATTAGAGGAATGATGATAAGTATTCACACCCGTTTCCCTTCTCCAGTATGATAAACCTAATCCAGATTTTGATGTGAGACAGCCAACAGGCATCAGAGGAGTGTCCTTGAAGCTACACACCCTGCGGCCCTGACACAGGGGAGAGACTTCCCGTATATCAGTGCCTTCTGACAGCAGCATCAATAACACCTCGAACTTTAAGGAGAAAACTGATTGCTATGTGCTGGAGGGGTTGATGAAATGGCAACTCAGAGATGGTTGAGATGCCCATAAATCCAGGCTCGGTTTCGGTGGCGTTAGCTCAGATTAATTCACTTTACCACTGAATGTGATCTGCAATGACGTTCAATTGAAATAGAGTTCCCCTGCTGTGGCAAGGTTGTATATGGGCAAAGACATCTAAACACTGATGATTTATATGCCATAAATATGGAACACAAAGTAGCACATATATCAAAGGGCAGAGATCCACCAAATGTATCTTCTCTGAAATCATATCAATCATGCAATAGGAATGTTATCATTATAGCATGATTTAAACACATCAGCTAGATTTCTACATTTATCTGAAAACAAGAGGTCTGGCTATCCTTATATATAAACAGGATGAACAGAAAAGGTTTCGATTTGGCCAGCATTCACATTTGGTTCAGTTAAAGTACTTAATTCAGCAAAATGCAGTTTTGAGTTAAACCATACTAACTATATAAATCAAGACTACAAATGATTCCTTATTTGGTTTAGATTTGGTCTTAATTAAAAATAATCAGTTTCTGGCAGTCCACCTATAGCTTGCAAGATATTTCACTGATAATCTAAATCCTAGCTAAGTAAGAGTATCTACCTTGTAGATGTAAACATACAGCGACGCTACCTTTAACTAGAAAAGACATGTGTACCCACTTTTGTTGGATGGATGCTGCACTTTGGTGTTTGTATTTTTAATGTAGTCTATTTAACCTCCTTTTAATTATACATAAGATCCGATGATATATATTTCAACTTGACAGTCACGATTATTGTAATATGATACATTTTTGAATAATTCAACATTCTGAAAATGTTCTGTCTTCTATTGGTCTCTCTTTCCAAACCAGTCTATATAACCACCCCCCACAAACTTACGCCATGATGCCTGAGAGGTGGAACATCTCAGCTGACAGGTAGGCCATATAGCTGTACACGAAGACAAAAAGTGGCTCGATGACACGTGTGTGTGATGTGAAACGTGAGGTGAAGGCAGCCAGGATCCCGTAGATGGCCCCTACGAGAACTCCGCCCAAGGCAACAACAAAGAAGCAGATGACTCCCAGGAAGCCATCCAACACTGTCACCGTCCCAACACCTGAATACTCCTCAAAGAGGTGGTACAGTACCTACAAGAGGCAGGAGGCCACAGACAAATAACAAAACACCAGTGAGGTAGATAGCATGCTAAAACTATTTTACATATACTATTCAAATGAGGAACATTCAAAGTGGTTTATGTGGAAGATATTAATTATAGATGTGGTCTTGGGAGTGGGTACATTAAGCACAAATGTCACAGCAGAGTATGATCAGTCCCACAAAGCAAGTTGTAGAAATACAGCTGTTTAATACATGTTATTCGTGCCATATGGACAGAAAGAGTTTCCCATTATAGGATGTGCCAACTCCTGTAATACTGGACAGGCTACCTGCCAGATGGTCTGATGAGCTCTGGCTCTCATCAGTCTCAAAACTGTCTGTCAGTGGTGCCCCAGACAATTTATAACTGTGGACTGGTGTCAGACCTGCATCTGAAATATGGACACAACATAGAGACACTGGCCTTTGGGGAATTGGATGTACCGAGAAAAAATAATGAAAATATTTAGCACAGTGTAGTTCAAAAAATGGCGTCAAAGATAGCTACGACACATCATTGTCACCACCAGTAACTTTATACCGCATGCTGTTGTGCTAGAGCGGGCCAGCTGACAGCTGCCATGTGGTAGGCTAAGAATGACAGTGCGGTGACAGAAGAGTCGGTACATTCAATATTTTACTCTACAGACTGATCACAGGACCACAAATAGGGACTCACATGACAGCATATCATGTGAATTCTTTTCTGCCTCTTATCAACCAGTCTACATAATTGATTAAACAAGACATGCAGTCCCTCACAAATCAGTTCCTCACAAATAGCTTGATGAAACTCTGTAAATCATCACCTCATTTCACATTTTGGTCACTCACCACAGTTACAGCATCATTGAGCAGCGATTCACCAAACACCAGGATGTGCAGCAGCTCGTTGATGTGGATCTCCTCAAACACAGCGAGAACAGCAACAGGATCCACAGCAGAGACGATGGAGCCAAACAGCAGGCAAGGGAGTAGCTCCAGCTGATGGAGGCTTGACGGGTTGCTCGGCTGAATCTGACACACAGCATAGAGCAAGCCGCCAATGAAGAAGGCATTCCACAAGGTTCCCACAACAGCAAACATCAGGATGGTGCCCAGGTTCTCCATGAAGGGGCGGATGGGCAGGAAGTAGCCAGCATCTAGGATGATGGGGGGCAGCAAGCAGAGGAAGAACAATCTAGAGTCGAGCACGGGTGGGACCTTCTCTCCAGCTAGTTTGATGAGTCCCCCCACCAGCAGGCCCACTGTAATCAACAGGCAGCTCTCTGGCACAATGCCTGACAGGCGAGGAATCAGATGGAACCCTGGAAAGAGGGGTGGAAAAAACAAAATGCAGTGACAGTAAGACTGATGCAGGTGTACAAAAGTCAGTGGATGCTTGAATAGAAAACAAAAGAGCATCTGTAAATGTATGTGGACATGCCCTGATCTTAACTAGAATTACTGTCTTTATAAATAGCCAACTTTGGAAAAGCAGAGTAATGTGCCAATTCAACATTACAAGAGAAACTGGCACGCCACACTTTCATGGCACGTCAACACAACAATCTCTAACTTCTGCTTTAGTGGCCACTTTGAAAGTGCAGAGCACAGATAAATGTTCAGCAGTCAGTAATGTTTGCAGGAAATGCAGCACTTCTGGTTTGTGTGTAGACATGTGAAAGCAAGCCTAACCTCATTTCATCCTACACCACTGAAGAGCTTAAGTTCTCTTTGTCTTGAAAATGTAGGTAAAAAGTATGCTGAGTGGCTATTGGTGCAAACTATGATCTTTATAATTCTTAATGTAAAAAAAAATAAAAATAATATGCAAAGCATTCATCCTACACAAATTTAATGACAGACCAACAAGCAGTAAAATAAAAAGAACTTTCATCTGTCTTGTTGCTTACATGCTAATCCAGTGTGGCAAGAGCTTTGTATAATTAAAACAACCTTTCACAATTATCCACCACTGCTGCGTGGACATAGCAGAGGCTGTTCTGCAGTGACTGTGTAATGCCTTTAGAAACATTTCACTACTGCCTGACAAAACGACAAAAGCTGTCCGACTGGCCCAGGCACGGCGAAGCTTCGCAAAAAATCAGACAACAGACAAGGTTTATATAGACACAGTGTGGTGACAGGACAACTGCAGCCATTGGAGCCAAAATATAAAACACAAAGTGGATACACTTCAAAGAGACAGCAGCTGGTCTTTCCTCATCTATATTTACATTGCTGCAGCACAGGGGCATGCCATTTTCTTGCACACGAACACAGAGAAATATGAACCAGGTAAGGCTACAAGCTCACATGCAGGCTAAACAATATATATGGGGGTAGATAACATGTCACTGTATGGTGTAAGGCTATTTAGCGTCAATGTAGAGTAACACTGCGGACAATTTCATAATATTCTGTGCTGACACAATCGCCAATTGGTAGACACTCCCATGTGAGAAATGACACCAGCTTCATACTACAGGCTCTTCAGAGGGACCCAGCATAACCCATATTTCACATGTGTGTACTTGACAGAAAGAGAGGGACTGACGTGTTAATGCCCCCTAAGTCAATGAGTCATTTTGCACTTTGCTCTGCTAGTACATGAAAAAAGTGATTCATCCACTCAGAATTAAAAAACCCATGTTGCTGTAAGTATCTTGCATGAAGGGATCCAGCAGCATCACAGCACTGTGTTGGTACACTGACAGCAGTACCATCTGGCACATTAGTTGCAGGATGAGCGCGTGTGTGTGTATGCTCAGGTCAAGGCGCAGGTCTGTTTCAATTGGCTTACATGCCTGCAATGCAGCTAATTAATGTTAACTCGTTAGCCTGGCTTTGTACACATACTTCAACTTCAGCACCGCCAGTAAACAGATCAGATATAATTAAGACATACAAAATTAAAACAATTATATTATTACATTTATGGCTTTGTTTTAATTGATGTCCAGAATGTCTATTTAGATGAATAAGACATCTGTAACGTTGGTGTTTAAAGGCTGGGTGGCTCAAGGACAACACTATTAGTGTTTCCAAACACAAGTTCAACAAGTGCACGTCTGTGGGGTTATGCAGCTGCATGCAGCTGTAGGTGTGGCGCTCTGAGGAAAGATCATAAGATAGGCTTTATATCCTAAAATAGTCTAAGGGGACCTCATTTCCTATCAATGAGATGTCTGAGCCAGAGCTCTCTTCTCCCTGTTCAGAACTTTATCAGAAGCACCACAGAACCCCAGAGGCTCAGTGGCCAGGTGGGGTTAACAAAGACCTTCTGTGATATCTGCTTAACACAGTACACAGAATCCCTTCTCTAAAAGCAGAGTAGAGACTATCTTAAAGCATAATGTCTCTTCAGAGGAAAGCATCAATGTGTTCAGGGAAGGATTACAAATTAGAGCGGAATTAGCACCATAATCGTCACAATATTTCAACTCCCTTAGACAATATTACAAAATGTATTAGGCACATCAACACAACAGAGAGACAGAGAATTTAGTGTGGGGGGGTCGCACAAAGCTGAATGGGTCTCAGCTGAATAGAGGAGAATAAAGTGAAAGGCCCTGCTCATACATGATACCAAGCTTGGCAATGCCAAATTTTATCTGCAGTGTTAACAACTAGAATTCATTAATAGATTATAGAGGCATGTATCAAGCACTGACTTTTATAGGTATTTAGGTCCTCTTTCATGGAAGCACAAGTTTGCACAAGTTGAAAAAAGAGCAAGGTGTTATGGGGGAAAGCAAGTAAGCACATATTTCTGCAAGTCAGACCATGAGGGGTCACATGCTCTTTTCTTTTATATGAGGTTGTGTTACTGCGTAGTATAGTAGGATACCAGCAGAAAACACACATATTATCTATGCATGTCACCCAAGGACTAAACCATGCATTTCATTTTATCACAATGATCAAACAATAACATCCTACAGCATGTGCATGGAAAATTACCGGTACACGTGTGATACTATGTCTGTACATTCTGGCAAAATCCAGCATTGTACTCAACAAAAATGTTAGTTAAGAACCAACAAAAAAAATGGGAAAAAAAAAAAAAAAAAAAAAAAATCGGGCAGCACCGTGGTCTTCTAGGAAAAAGCAAACCAGTCATGACTGGATGGTGTAAATGTATTACTGCTGGTGCCTCAAGGCACACTCAATACTGGATCTAAGAATTGAAGTCTAAATGACCTATTATCATTCATTGGTGACCAGCAGGGACAAGAAATGTGTGAAGAGACAAAAAGACATTTCACTTCTAAACTCTCTACAGGTCCAGGACCTGGAAAGAAACTCTCAGTGCGAGAAGCCTGAAGCAAGCACAATCAGTACTGCGCTGACAGTTAGCACATCTCCCCTGCATGACTCCAGTCATGGCTATGGAAGGCTTTTACATTCACTATCACAATCTTGCACACATACTATCATACTCTTCACATTTACTATCATTAGTAGTAAATGCCCTCCCAATCATGGAATGCAAATATGTCCAACTGTGTGTGCCAGGGAATGCCAATTAAATCTTTACTTCTGGAGGTTTGCCGCCCCAATCTGCACAATGTTTACAGTTGGGTGTAGAGCGACTGAAGTCTTGCCAAAGAAAGGCAAGGTAAATACAACAGATATAATGTTTGTATGTTAATGTTATAAATTAGCATACATATTTTGGAAGCCAAATCACACATTCAGCTGGATGGTTTAACTAAAGTACAATTCTAGTACGGTTATTGCTTTTGCCACAAAGGGAGTCTATTTGTGTTGATGTTTCTCCAAAACCTTAGAGCCAGATGGAATGTCTCGCTCACTTTTCCTCAAACTAAAATGCAGCCATGAGCAGTTACATGGGTCTGGGATCCTATTATACTATTGCATACAGTTGAAATGGTAGCTGTTGTATTTGCATTCTGTGATTAGGATGGCGGAACGTAAACTCACTTCCTCTTTCTCCATCGAAGACAACCAATCAGTAACTGAAAAAATCTTGCTCAAACTCTCCCACATATACTACCACACTATAATTAAAAGTACTAGTAGTTACTATGAAAAACATTGTAATGTGAGAGAGTATGATAGTATGTGTGCAAGATTATTATAGTAAATGTAAGAGCAAGTATGAATTATGTCTTAAACCACCTCCCGTACTGTGGCCGTCAGCACTCATCAAATAAAGAGCCATAACAAAGGAGATAAATGGACATGAAAGGGGAAAAAAAACATTACACAAGTACACTACAGTCAAAGCTTGTGTGAAAGAGGTCAGTGGTAAGTGTACTCCAGTGAACCATGTATGAAAAAACACACAGTACACGCAAAGCTTTATAAGCCACACTCTTAAACTAAGATGGCAGATGGATGTGGCTGCTACTGCGTCTTTGTCTCACTCCCTCCTGGGAACCTTTGTGCAAAGAGGTTATTGAAAATCAGTAAAGGGTAAAAGCTCCTTCACTTCTGCATATGTACACAGTGTCAGCACAGCCTGGTATTTGCTACGTATTATCATTTCTGAAGCCAGGCGCTGTGACTGTTGCCAGGTGACTAATTGTACACCACTGGCAACCAAATCAGCAAGATTAAGCAAGTACAAAAGAGAGGTTGAAACGGTCTCTTTGTTAAAGATTGTGGCCAATTCATGTGATACTTTTCCTAGAAATAGTGATGTTAAACTGGTTGATCGGTGTTCCGAGAGCATGGGTGTTCACAGAGGAGTCACAAAACACATTCACTTCAGGCTGACACAGTGCTGCATGACAGATAAGCTGCTGTGAGTCACTGTTTGACTGCTTTATGCAGACTATTGTGCTCCTCCAGTTGCTTGTGCAAGACCAGTGTTGGCTATAGCCACGTGCTACTGCATTTCAGTATGCAAGAGTCATATCTGCAGAGAAACCCTGTCCATATACTGGTGTATTCTCACAATGACGTGTTTTTAAACTGTGACTTCAAATATCTGTTCTCTTCTGGTGATCAGAGTGATGCTACAAATGGGCAGAGAGTAAACAGACAAAGAGCAGTGTCGACTGAAGTTGTTTTATGACTGATAAGAGTTACCTGTTTCCCAAACGTTGCTATCTTGGATAAGATAATAATTCCTGTTGCCAAAGAGTCTACTTCAATAATTTGCCAATGTGGCAATAAGCCACCAGAGAGAGGATAATTGCTGACGTACTCCTTGCCTATGACACCTAATAAGACAGTGATGCACCATCGAAGCAGTCAGTATTCAGTTCAGTGGTTAAAGACTGCGGGTAACACCTTCAATATTGACTAGAAGTGGAGTAATCTTATTCATGCAAAGCAGAGAAATGTCAACATTTGTCTTTGATAGGACAAACTTGAAATCTTCTGTGCTGAGTATTAACTGAAATAACACAAAGATAAGGAGCATGCAGTGACTCAGACATTGCCAGGGCTGTGTTTTCTTATGATGTACTGGGCATTTTTCCCACAGGGGTAACTATAGATAGGAAATATATTATGGCCCATGTTTATGAAGGATCTGCCAAATTACCCATTACCATACATGTCAATCCTAAGGCAGATCACTCTACTAGATTTAGTGCCTGAATAGATAAACACTGCAACTATAGACGTACAAGAAGAGTCAGAGATAAAATCAACTCTTTATTATACATAAAGCAATCTTTTAGGGTATGACTCTTGGGTAACTATTTATTCAGCAAACAACCTCAGCATTCCTGAAATAGTGCTAATCAAGACATAATAGAACCGACTTCTGTGCAGCTTACAAATTAAACTGCAGGCTGTGAGAATGACCTACCACAGCACAAAGTTGAAAAAGAAACATACTACCCACATCCTTCCAGTTTCTGAGATTGCAAAAATCAAAAGTGGATGACTGCAGTGTGTAACACTGTTGGATGATCATTCTGTGACTGTGATTTCTAACTAATGACAGATTTTCAAAACTACACACACATATTCACAAGCCTGGTATGGTCTGGTTCCAAAAACTAGCTGTCATTTTACAGGCTAAATCAAACCCCTCTGTGTGAAGCCTCTGTGGTTTATTCTACCCTGGAGGTACCAGCACCAGGCTGTGAAAACACAAATGGCGCCATTTTTCAAAGCAAGGCACATTCACTGAAGAGGCCCCCAGTACTATTATGACAATGCCTCTAGTATATGTTGTGCATTAGTTGCACAACATATGGACAGTAGCCCACACTTCAAGACAATGTAATATGGTGTGTTTTTGTCCTGATGATAGTGATAACGGTGACAGTGTCCTTCAGAGGATACGTTGGGGGGGCTATGCAGACAGCTTCACCAGCTGTCACTACAGCAATGCTATTGTCGCCTAGGAACCATGCCTGCTACAGCTAACGGATACATTTAAAAGTTTACTGCTCTGCCACTAAACTTCTGCTTGTGGTCTGTCGCCACAGCCAGACATGAAATGAAACAGCCTTATTATACTGCAGTCAGTCCAGCGCGGCCTTTGAACGATGCAGCCTCTGGATTAAGACACAAAACCTGCTAGTTTCAATGTTGTAGGTGGGGAACCCTGCGCTGTAGCCTGACATGCACCTCCGCCAGAAATATAACTAGACTTTCCAGCAACAAAGACTTGCTAGACCTCACGTAGTGACGTTGGACTGCTAAGTAGAACAACATGTCCTCCTACACATTAGAGGCTGCATTGAGATATTACAATGATAAAACCTCGGTCAGTGCGGTGAATTTTCACATTATCTCTTCTGATATCCATCTGCATTGCAACAAAGCTGTTCATCATATTATAGTTGCAAGATGAATAGAAAGTAAACAAAGGCATAAAAACCCTTCTGTGAATTGAGGTTCTGACGACTGTAATTACAGATGGAAGTAGACAAAGTACAAATGTGCATGTGGAATGTCACTTGCATGGGCGATGGCATAAGGTCAACACAGGATAACAAACTTCACCGATGGATAAATAAGTGTTCATTTTGCACTAAATTTGCTGAGTTTTTCTCTGGATGCAAGGTCGCTGTAACTAGTCCATTATAAGAGTAACATGTTCGCCATTTCACCTTACACTTACGCCCCTGTCTTCCTCACTCCTGTACATAAGAATCGATGTTTAGAGTTCAGTCCTACTCCCACTGCAAAGAAACCACTCAGATAACAGCAGCTCTGCATGTTATTGTGGGTGGCTTTCATGAAGTATGTAACAATGAAGTAATACACACCTTTTCGTTGAAGTGTTTGGCCAGTTGTCAATAAATGAAAGGTGATACAAACTGGACTTGTTAGACAAGAACCTTTGCTGGAAGAAGGGAAACTTGGAAATCAAGCGGCTTCACGGTAGGGCTGGGCAATTAACCGAAAATATACCGAAACCGACATTTAGTTTCGCTGCTGAACATCGGCAGAAGCAGAAGTTTGGTGAACGTTTGAAGCGGAGCTATTTAGGAAACAAGCAAAACCAAGAAATCCCAAATAGTAGCAACATCTTCCTCCTCCCCCGCTAAACATGTTCACCTAAACTGCTGCTTCTGCCGTTCAGCAGTGTAACATCAAAACCTGTGTGTGTGTGTTTGTGTGCGCTAGAGTGGGAGGACTGATTGAGGAGTTCTGCACACATGTTTCTTGTGTATTATAAAAAAAAAGTCCGGGCCAAAACGAATTTTGTTTTTGTTCTTGCCACCTCAGAACCACCAATAGATGTCTCTGTTCTAGTGGAGTATGTAATGTTGGCTCTCTTTTCTCTAGTTTGCGTTCGCTCAAAGCGAAGCCATGAGTCAAAGTAAGAATCATTCATTAATCGTTAATCGAGGAAAAAGCTTCAGTTAATCGTGATATTGATTTTAAGCAGTATCGCCCAGCCCTACTTCACGGCCATTGTGCTAATTATCAAAGGGTGTGCCATGCACTGCCCACTCATGGATTACTAGTGAATGTTATCATACTGAACCTCATCGAACGTTCATTCATAAGGTCGGTGCTTGGTGAATATTTAGTGAGACGATTAAGTATTATAAGCACTACAACCCATTACACCTGTAGTAAAAAGCTGTTTATGTTTGTATATTACAATCACAATCTTATCATGGAACCAGGGGTTTTAGATAAAAGCTTGTTGCTGTTTTGTTTCCTGATTATAACAGTTGGTTTCAAACACACCCTTCCTCTTAACTCACAACACAAATCACTATATGAGGGCTATTTAGCACACTTCCAGAGCCCATTGAAGTGCCTGAGGCACAGGATGATAAAGAACTCTTGTTGTGCAACACTGGTCTTTAACACAGTTACACAAACATAAGATGTCTCCTTTAACACAGTTAGTGCAGGTTTTCAGTCGAATTACATCCTCAGGTTTTGATTTATATGAAAGGCTTTCACACTGACTGGATTTAATCAATTCAGGAAAAGTACCTGTGTGAAAAACCACAGGGCGCCATGCACAGGCACAGATGCTTAAGAGATAAATGGACTGTGCATCATATACTTTTAGTCTTGTAAGACAGAAAGTCTATGAACATGAATCAGTGACACAGCCAGGGCTGCGCAGTGTAGCAGCCACATTAAATTACCCACAGCCCATTTTCAGCAGTCCTGGGATAATCGGAGGCTTAAGGTCACTGCTGTCTGCGGCTGCTTCTGCTGTCAGCCTTACACATTCGTGTCATTTCTTTTTTGCCTGCCTATACTTTCATCATCCTCTCAACTCGCTTACTCCTAATGCTCATCTCTCATTTTCTGCTTCATCGTCCTTGAGCTGTGTCCTACAAAAGGGAGCCACCCGAGCCAGGTGGTCCCTCACTGCCTGTCCTTCTCTCCAGAGACACTGGGCTCTTCGCCCAGACAGAGAGGCTGTATTTTGCTCCCTGACTACAGGCTGCTGCCCAGTCAGGGTGTCCCTAAATAAAAAGATGCTGGTTCTTAGAAAAAAAAAAGATAGCTGGGATGGGACAATGCGGTGGAAAAGCAAAAAAGTGATGGACGATTGAGGGGAAAATGAAGGAGGAGGAGAAGCACATACAAACAGCAGAAAGAGAAAGATCTAAAAACAGCTGATCTCTTGACACATTTTAAGATCCTGTTTCAAAACATTGTAGCAAGAAGGCCCTCGTGTTGAAAACTTGCCAAACAGCAGCTTGAGTTTATCATCACACTGCTGCATCAGGCTGCTTAGTCATCACTGTAGTAAGCAAGACTCCAAAAGATCCTCTCCACATGAAGCTGACAGATCTGATGAGCAATCCAGTAATATAGATTGACCCTGTAACCTCCTGAATTGAGCTATTCTGGTCCAACCTGTAAAGTCAGCATGTCAGCGTCATCTTTAATAGGAATGCAGATAGGAAGGTGTCCTGTGGTTTGATCCTTCATGCCACTTACTGTGAGTCAGCTGTTTGTATGGGCACATGACCTGAGGGACTTGCATTCCAGCTTACCTATATGTGTCTGTTCATGTGCAGCATGCAGGTACAGACTGATCAGACTGAACCTGCAGCCAGGAAAAGGCTAAACATAAAGACACATCCACATCACACTCACCTAATTTCATCAAGGAGGCGAGGAGCACCCATAGTGAGATTTCAAAGGGGGTCTGTATGTGGTGGTAGTCGAGGCTGAGCACTGGGAAAGGCTTTTTAGTCGTGACGTTGTGTCCCACGTTTCCCTCGTTGTGGTTGTCCACATTTCCCTGGTGGTTTGTATCCGGGGAGCTGGCGGCTCCGAGAGGAAGCACGGAGCCCTCCAGAAGCACCAACACTGCGAGCAGGAGCAGCCCCCTCTCCGGTAAACTCCTACCGACACCAGCCGGGCTGTGGTGCTCTGTCCTCGAAGGCATGTTGTTTGAAATGAAGTAAAATGAAATAAAGGCGGTGAATGTTTTGAAAGGGGGAAATTGGATGAGGGGAAAAGTTAAAGGAAGTTGAAACACAACTTCGTAGTGTTGCGTTGTTTAACCGAGTCTTCAGCCGCTGAACATCCTGACTTCTCACGGTCGGTTCGGTTAGCTTAACCCGAACCAAAGCTCCGTTCAGTCCGACAGCTAGCTTGAGTCGAGCGCCGCTGCGTGTAACCAGGCAAACATTCACACCGAGACAGGCCGACGGTGAAGAAAGCAGGAAGCGCCAAGATGCCTGCAAGAGTTCCCAATACAGTGAGGGTGAGCTCGCTGTTCCTCATCAGCGTTTCTGTCAGCGACTGTCAACGTCCTCGTCGGTGAAACATGTCATTGTTGATGCCGGAGGCAGCGAAACACACTTGGGCATCCCCTCTTCTTCTTCCTCCTCCACTCCTCCCGAGTTGCCCACCGAAACTCGGCGTCTCGTGGGGCGGCGTGAGCCTCAGATACTGACCTTGAGGAGAATCCACATCGCGACCACATCTCGTGTCGCCCCGCACCCCAACTTTTCTGCTGTCTCTGTCCGTGTATGCGGCATCGTCGCTGTACTAATTGTCGGTCACCGCCAAAGGGCTGCAGGGGAGGATGATGCCGGGTAGGTGGCGGCGGAGGGTGGGAGAGACTTGGGGGTTGTGCTCCGCCCCGTCTTCTGGAGGTCTGTCCCGGGCTATCAGGCAAAGTGGCGACTCCTCTTGTCTGCAGTGCTGTTATAGCTCCGTACAACCTTCAAAACGCACACCCTTCCGCGGAGCTCCAGTGGATGGGAGGAGGAGTGGACTGGGAGGGGTGGGGATGTCCGACTACTCAATTCAATTAGGCTATTTATATAGCACCTTTTTTTTTTACAAGCAACATTGTCTGTGAGGCTTTACAGAAACCCAGTCTGACCCCCCCAGGCAACCCTTTTAACAGGAAGTAACCTTGAGCAGGTTCAGGGTAGAGGAGGAGGAGAAGAGGTAGACAGGATGAGAGAGATGCATGCAGTAAACATCACAAAGTACAAACAGGGTGGTATGGTTGGAATGCTGTGAAATGAGGTATTGGAGCCTACTTATTTGGTTTTGTTTGTTTTTTAGCTGATTTGTTGTTCCAGTAAATGAGCACTACACAGATGATCGACATATGCAGGTAGACACTGGATTTATCAGAGGGCCGGGTTCAAGCATGCAGATCTGGAGGGAGAGAGACCTGTAGAAAGATAAAGAGAGCGAAAGAGAACTAGGAGGAAGACTGAACACACAGTTAGTGACGTAAAACAATGGATCATAGGTCGACCTGATGAGAGAAGGAGGGGGAGGAAGCAGAGGAGAGGAGGTGGGACTATAGTGACACCTATAGGAATGGAGGCTGGGTGATGAAGCAGCCTCAAAACTGCTGCACATGTCTCTGAGGTGGTAGTCATCTGATACCGGTCTCACAGAAAGGTCACATGGAGGTCAAAGGTCAGCCATTTTGACTCAAGGGTGTTTTTTTTTTCTAAATATTAATTCATTATATGAACACAGCAATTCTCCATACTTCTCTGCCTCGACCTGAACGTTGCATTCCACACATATCAAACAGTGTTTTGGTCATTTCTGCATAGTGGCTGACTGGTGTAGGAGGCGTATACACATGAGGACAATGACAGTTACAGTCCTCTAAGGATTTTCTAAGAGGCCGGTTTCAGCCACATCCCCCTATAACAGCTCAATATTGTTCAAGGACACAGTGCATGCATGATGGTAATGGATTTAGTGGAGATAGAAGTCAGTGGGAGTGGCATCAGGAAGAACACTACTTGTGATTCAATTTCAAAATTATGACTCAAAAGCACCATGTGAAAATCGAAAACAATGCACGTTCCAGATTTACTAACATATGATGACAAAAGCAATGAGTAGACGCAGGCCATCTGTTTTGCAATGATGACTAAACAAAAGCTGACCCACAGATAAAGGAGAGTATTTTAGATCTAGTTATAACTTGTGTGTGTTTTTATCTATAAACCCCACAACCATTAGAGCACTGAGATACGAAACAAGGAAGAAATGTGGGTTGATTATAGATTAAGCAGACATGATTGCTGCTTTTAGTCAAAACTGCTAAAGAAAAATGAATTAGATGATGTCTGTCTGAACAACCTGAGGTGCACCATGATTAGGGTACGGTCATTGTAGATTACAGTGTACTGCAAAACATGCACTTAAATGCTGTTACAGTCAGGCGACACACTGTCTATGTTGTTAGCCATTTCTGTCGCTCTGTCTTTGTGTCACTCTTTATGACTGCAAGGTGATTTTTTTTTACAGATACAGACCTCTATACACACTAAATGTAAGGGGCAGTTGATAAGACTGAGAGTGATTAAGTAGGAAGATGGAAGTCTAAAGCTTCTGTGGTGTCTCTCTTACAGATCATAGAAAGTTGCAAGTCACCACTACCTGTATTTGTGCTCTCTCTCTCCCTCTCTCTCTCTCCCTCTCTCGAAGGCTAATTACTCAGATGCTCCTTCTAGCAGCATGCTGAAGAAGTGGGCTGCAGAGTTCAAACCTAGCAGAGACAGTCTTGCAGATGAGTTCCCCATCCTGGAAAGCCAGTTCGCACAATAGTGCATTCAGACAGAGCTGAGTAATGTTTCAGCTCACCGAGTCGTGAAACTACATGGGATGTCCAGGGACAATCTGGAAGAGACTTCTCCAGCAATTTGTAATTATGTATGAGACACAGGACCACACTTAGACATAAAAGAACAGTTAAGAACGATGGACTGTTTGGCTCCTAAAACTGCCACGTTACAGAGGGACAATATTACAGCCCTACCATTATGATCTCTGCAGAAATAAAGGGCAATATCGAGAATATTTAGTATGAGAGGCTGACAAGAAGTGTCTCATTCCACCAGGACAACACTCCAGCCTGAACAGCTGCAGTGGCGATGACTGCCAACCAGTAATGTGGATATAAACTCATCCAACATCGGCCCGGTTTCACCTGATTCGGCACCCTCTGCTATTGTTTCCCTTTCTTCCAGGACAGTACTTACTACAATACATCAGTAGGCTTGGGTGTTTTTGACACACATGTTATTTCCAAAATGTTCCTTTTGCATGTTTGTTCCTCATATTTTGGCCCCTCAGACTGTGCAACAGATCTTCTATGCCATATCAGGCATTTTGTAAATGGCTTCAAACTTCTCATACATGCATAACCTACACTTGCACTCTTCGGCTCTGTTGTGGTGAAGCTGTGATGCCAAGAGCTTTGCTTTTTCTACAACCTGATTTCAAACAAATGTCATCAAAACCCTTGGAGAAAATAATAGGAGGCATGGTGCTGTGGTTGGCGGGTATGAGGGAAATTACTCACTAAGACGGAGCTAAACACATGGCTGGCCTATCGTATTTATGCTTATACTACTACTTATAGCAAGTAGATATGCTCCTCAAGGCCAAATGAACTGAAAGCCCCATGGGTTCAATGCTGTAGTGAAAGAGCACCCAGCAGCCAAGGCCAACAATCCAGATTTGATCAAAGATAAGTTGCTCTCGACTGAAATAAATCCTGAAGCGCGGTGAGCCATATACTGAAAGCTTTGTATTCATCCAAACAAACAGTTTTATTGAACCCTACTGACCAAGCCTGCAGTCCAGAGCAACCAGGAGGCTTTCTGACATATTCTTGAAGCTAAAGAAAGGACCGTCTCAATGATAGAAGTCCATTTTTTTTTCATCTGAACTGTGCAATTACACAATTTCAGATCATAAAAGTCTACGAGCACAACCTGCACCCAAAACGTTTTATATGTCTGCTTTGATGTTTCTATTTTCTGCGTTTATCTGCAGGGAGTTAGTCACAGTGTCTTCTCCCACAAACCACGCGATGTGGAGCAAAACAAGTCAATTATCGCCAGGCTGCGTTTGAACCTACAAGAAAAAAAAAAAACAAGCTGGCTGTAATTTTTACTATTTCCACTGAATGAAAAAAGGCAGTTAGCAACCATTGTGGGTACTTCTCTGTTTGTTTCATCTGGAAAAAGTGACTCTAATATTAGAGTAAAATTAATTCTTATCTTAAATTACTGTACATGTATTCAGTAAAATACATTTCAAACGTAACTCTCCTGACACTATCTGCAAATTATTTTGTTCGGTCCTCTGCTGAGAGACTGTCTGCATCAGTGGTGGGGTGCTGGCTAACCACCATCTGTGTGACTTTTCATTAGAGGCTAGCTGCAGGATCCAGGGCTGTCGCCGTTTGGATTTGTGATGATGAGCCAGCAGGGCTCCTGGATGAGCCTTTCGAAAAACACATGGTGACATGACGCCACCTGGTATAAGCTCTGTAAACGGTGACGAGCTCTGACAGCATGTCTGTCAGCAGGGACAGGAGCACAAATATTTTGACAGCTTTAATCACACTCTGTAAAAGGCAGTGGTTATTTAAGGGGTGGTTATTTGAGGATTTTCTGACATTGAGGGAAAGCATGTGGATAATGTCCAACTCTCTCTCTCTCACACACACACACACAGTATGGGTCTTTTGCTATCAACCTCTTCACCCCTATTTCCTGCAAATATCACTGCTCTAACTAATCAGATCATTCCTATCTAGCTCTTGTCCTCAGGGTATCATGTCCATCTTACATTAACGCACAGACATGTTCTTATAATCATGGCCATGTGGTCAGGGCCACTGTAATGTCCTGAGTGCCATTTGCTGGCTGCACTGAGTTTACATGAGCAGAGTGAGCACAGTGGCTTGTTTTAGCCTTCATTGTTTGTAACTCTCTCCTACTCTGAAATGAATAGGAGTTTCCATGTCATGTCACAGGGGCTCTTTAATGCACCAGTAAACACTGAGAGCTAGTTTAATAAGGAGTCAGCCTGGGGTCAGATGCTTAAAAAATAAAAAGGTTCATGTGATTAGTTTGTTTCATATTGTCACGTGTGGCCACTGATTACATGTAATATTTCCATTGTGGCTCCCCTTTGACTGTTTTGTTGCTTTCATGTGTTTCATGTTGCAGATATGGATGTCACAAATCACACAATTCTGCAACTCTGTTAAGAAATCAGAGTTACGAAACGTAGGCTGAGACACACCTAAGTAATAGAACAATGCAATAGGAAACTCTTAAGAAATATGGACATTTATTTAACAAACCTATCGTCTAGCTATCTTTGAAGAAAAACTAAAACTTTTATTAGGATTTTATTATGGACACAAGGCTTGGTTCTCCATCTGTGTGAAACATATGAGTGGAAACAACCTTATACATGAATGCTTCTGCTCACTGCCTTCACATGCTGGATATAGTGTTAACCATGGGGCTCTAAGAGTCATAACTAACACTGGTTACCCTCACTCACCATTGTGTACTTTATTATAAAGTAAAGTACACAATGTTGTAAAAATCGGGACGCCCACGCCACGTCATTGGTATGTGTTCTTTCACAAAACTTCTGGGCATCACTCCTCCCAATGTCTCCTGACTTGACAGAAACATGGACGTCATAATCTCAGTTCTTTGAAAGTTTTGCAATTTTTAGTCCCCAAGGTACGACCTGAACCAGGCAAGAAAGGGTTTAGGTTTTCAGCATCTAATGCCTGGAATAAAATGCAACCCAGCTTTGACTGCAAGTACTTGTTACATTGAATTTGTTTAGGGCTCTGGTGAAATCATTGCAGTGTACAGTGTCTGTGTGCAAATGTTTTATGTGAGAAAGTTTTAATGTTGTTCATTTTAGCTGTTGTCTATTGTCTTGCCCAGGTCTCCCTTGTAAAAGAGATCTTTGATTTAAACTAACCTGGTTAAATAAAGGCTAAAAAATAAAATAAAAATAAGGACGTCACTATAACACAAATGATTGTGGCTGATGTGCAATCAAATATATTAGCCTCATCTGCTTCCTCTTCCTGCCCACTTCTTCTTTCCTCTACACTTTATCTTTAAACCATCTTCCTGGCTAACACCTCCCAAAATCAACATTACATCACTATTTTTGTTTGTTGCTGTGAAAAAAGGTGCATTTACAAGTGTCTGCCTGAAGGTGGTGCCATCACGTCAGGAATGTTGGAAGCATGCACACCAAACTCTTCAGATCACATTTATTTTAATATGTTTGTAAGTTTGTAAGTCTTCAGGAATCACAGACAGTTTGTGGAAGGGGTTAACTAAAGAGGTCAAAAACAATTTCTTAGATTATCTAAAAGGGGACATGCTTCAGTCTCCGTGGTGTTAATCAGTTTTAGGCAGCAGCCTTAACCCCAAAATATAACATCATGCTGTTTTCCTCCTATCACACACACACACTGTTTCAATACAAAGTTTTAAGACAGACTTTGCTTTGTTGCTGTCAGGTCAAGATTTCTAAGGTGTTCCTCTCTTTGTGTTCCAGGCAGAGCCTATTTGGCTCCAGGGGGACCCATAACTCTTACCTCATTACCATGAAAGGTGCGCTTACTCAACAATTCTGCTCAGGTCACATCTGGCACCACCCAGAAAAGATGAAAAAGGAAAAGAGAACCACTTTGAACTTCAAAGTGGGCGGTGAAATTTTGCTTGGAGGTATTGCACTGTATACACATGACATTATACATTGAGCCCCAGCGAGGGAATGTGCCTCACATGTGTCACTATCAATGAATAAGTAGTACACTGTAATGTACACTGATTATCTTCAGGTATGTTCTTGGTTTATTTTAGCAACTTTTGTCAAGTTGGGTTTTTCTGCTTCACCTGTAGAGGGACGTATTTATTACAGTGATGCTGAACATCTGCTAGACTTATGGCTTCATCTACAAGGCCAAGGATGAGAGAGACACAGCTTACCGCAAGCTGCACTATAGCCAAGGCCAGCTGCAAGATGAGCCGTATATCACAGCAAGTGCTCTACAGGCAGGGAAAGAGAAATTATGGACCTCCACAGCATGAATTCTCTCTATCTTATCCAAATACACACACACACACACACACACACACACGTATTGAGCCGTGTCAGCTGCTCCCTGCATACACAGATCTTCACCCCACCCTCAATCGGTACACCATTTAAAACCTGTTGAAGTTTAACAACGTTCTGACTCAACCTTTGCCCTCACAATCTCCGAGCATAAACACAGATCATCCTCTCTGCTATAGGTGCAGCTGGCCGGGATGGGGTTGTTTCAGCGTGTACCTTTACAAGGCGACTCTGTAATTCACCACCCCAGTTTTCATGTATAATTTACTGCTGCAAGAAGTTCCTCTTTCATGTATTATTAAATGAAATAACCAGTCATTTGGACTCAGTGCAGTGTGTTTTCACTGTGACACCAGGAAAGGAGGAGAAGACATGAAGCAATGTTTGTGGACAACAAGCTCCAGAGAGGAGGCATCATAGTCTGTGTGTGTAGACATGACAGCTTTCCAAAGGTGACAACAAAACAGCCTAATGGTCTGTTGATTGGCTGGCAGTAAACACATTTCGGAGATGGTTTATACTTTCCTTATTAATCAAAAGCTGGCTCAAAAAGGAAGAAGCAATGTTGTTCCTGGCATAGACTTAAATAAACCACTACCACAACATTATGTGCTGCATTCCCCTTGTGTAAATGGGCCTTCTATGCTCAGACTGTGTCATAAGGTTGTGAGAGCAGCAGGAAAGATTTCAGAAAATGGAACGACTTGGTTTGCTATGCAACACGGGTGAAGTGGGCGAGTATTCAGGTGGACCACAATTATGCATTGCGACTTATACACAGTCTCACACAGTCTCTCATTCTAAGATAGCATTTCTTGCCTCTTGCAGCCTCCTGTGGTTGTACGGATATAGTGCCTGTGAAATGTCATCAAAGGCTCTCTCTTAAGCCAATCAGAAGTTTTTTCTGACCTAGCCAAGTATTTTTAATGACCAACAATGAAAATGAAAGTAAGATGCCTCTTCCCCAAAGCCGTTTCTTTGTCCTAATTAATATGAGAGCCTTTCTGAGTGTCCGTAATGAGACTTTTACTGCCTGAATGCATCTTGT
This sequence comes from Parambassis ranga, assembly GCF_900634625.1. NCBI lineage: Eukaryota > Metazoa > Chordata > Actinopteri > Ambassidae > Parambassis > Parambassis ranga. Next base: position 17,632,150 of record NC_041036.1, read on the forward strand.
TCATACACTCACTCATATTTTTGGGCCACTGTGGCATCATATTATACAACACTGTTCCTCTTTAATAGACTTCTTAAAAAAGAAAAAAACAAAACGTTTACATTTGCTTTTCTAAATCTGTTACCAGCACCATCACCCTCTTTAATCAGTCCAACAGTTGTCAGTTTTAGTCTCATAAACCACTGCCACTCCGTCAGCAAGGTGTGACGAGTCAATTCCAGAGTTCACTGCCACTGTGCCCTGTAGTGAAACCACATTAGATGAACACAGAGGCCATAGAGTCTATAAAAGGAGCAGCCCGTTGTTGAGGAAGAACCACAAAACTCCGTCTTCAGAGCAGGAATGACATAAATATAGGTCCTCTTAAAATATGCAGAGAACTATTTCTGGTAGAATTTCTACTAACGGGAGCTATGAGGCCTATTGGGAGTGTGTTTAAACTGCTTTATAGAGTCACAGCTACAACGTGATGACTTGTTTTATGAGTGAGAGAGAACTTGAAATGGTATAACCTTGCCTGTGAACACACACACACACACACATACACATATACACTCAACAAAAATATAAACGCAACACTTTTGTTTTTGCTCCCATGTTTCATGAGATGGACTTGAAGATCTAAACTTCATTCCAGATACACAATATTACCATTCCTCTCAAACATTGTTCACAAATCTGTCTAAATGTGTGATAGTGAGCACTTCTGCTTTGCTGAGATAATCCATCCCACCTCACAGGTGTGCCACATCAAGATGCTGATCTGACATCATGATTAGTGCACAGGTGTACCTCAAACTGCCCACAATAAAAGGCCACCCTGAAATGTGCAGTTTGTTTCTGCTTTATTGGCGGTCTGGGGACTCAGAACCAGTCAGTATCTGGTGTGACCACCATTTGCCTCATGCAGTGCAACACATCTTCTTCGCATAGAGTTTATTAGATTGTCTATTGTGGCCTGTGGAATGTTGGTCCACTCCTCTTCAATGGCTGTGCGAAGTTGCTGGATATTAGTGGGAACTGGTGCACGCTGTCGTATACGCCGGTCAAGCACATCCCAAACATGTTCAATGGGTGACATGTCCGGTGAGTATGCTGGCCATGCAAGAACTGGGACATTTTCAGCTTCCAAGAATTGTGTACAGATCCTTGCAACATGGGGCCGTGCATTATCTTGCTGAAACATGAGGTGATGTTCATGGATGTATGGCACAACAATGGGCCTCAGGATCTCATCACGGTATCTCTGTGCATTCAAAATGCCATCAATAAAATGCACCTGTGTTCTTCGTCCATAACAGATGCCTGCCCATACCATGACCCCACCACCACCATGGGCCACTCGATCCACAACATTGATATCAGCAAAGCGCTCACCCACACGACGCCACACACGCTGTCTGCCATCTGCCCTGAACAATGTAAACCGAGATTCATCCGTGAAGAGAACACCTCTCCAACGTGCTAGACGCCATCGAATGTGAGCATTTGCCCACTCAAGTCTGTTACGGCGACGATCTGGAGTCAGGTTAAGACCCCGATGAGGACGACGAGCATGCAGTTGAGCTTCCCTGAGACGGTTTCTGACAGTTTGTGCAGAAATTGTTTGGTTATGCAAACCAATTGTTTCAGCAGCTGTCTGAGTGGCTGGTCTCAGACGATCTCGGAGGTGAACCTGCTGGATGTGGAGGTCCTGGGCTGGTGTGGTTACTCGTGGTCTGCGGTTGTGAGGCCGGTTGGATGTACTGCCATATTCTCTGAAACGCCTTTGGAGACGGCTTATGGTGGAGAAATGAACATTCAATGCACGAGCAACAGATCTGGTTGACATTCCTGCTGTCAGCATGCCAATTGCACGCTCCCTCAATGCTTGTGGCATCTGTGGCATTTTGCTGTGAGACAAAACTGCACATTTCAGGGTGGCCTTTTATTGTGGGCAGTTTGAGGTACACCTGTGCACTAATCATGATGTCAGATCAGCATCTTGATGTGGCACACCTGTGAGGTGGGATGGATTATCTCAGCAAAGCAGAAGTGCTCACTATCACACATTTAGACAGATTTGTGAACAATGTTTGAGAGGAATGGTAATATTGTGTATCTGGAATGAAGTTTAGATCTGCAAGTCCATCTCATGAAACATGGGAGCAAAAACAAAAGTGTTGCGTTTATATTTTTGTTGAGTGTATATGGACAGGAGCAGGAAGAAAGCACAGCGCAGGACAGAACACATCCTTCCTGGCACTCTCTGTTCAGCATACTGTACATTTGAAAAGTGCTTCCTGTGTAGCTTTTTTGCAGTGTTGCACAGAACCTCCATGCTCATTGTTCTCTTATCTCTGATATCTGATATCTAAATAGCTGCTGCCATACTTTTAAAAAGGAGCAAAAGTGATTTCATCCAACATTGACTGAGAATCAAATTGTTAGTTATTGCACATAGGTCATTTCTAATGATAGTGATAATTAAAGGATCAGATCAAGAAAATACACCTGCTCAGATATGACCACAAAGTCAAAGCTCTCCTCATGTTTTGGATTGTTCAAAGGCCCAACAAAGCTCCTTCCTAATGTTAATGGCTGCTACAATATTCAAACTAAAGGACTCATACTTGTGAGTATCCTCGGCATGATCCTGGAATCACAGCCTAGAAAGGATCCTTCTTTAACTTTAAGAGACACCTGTATCTCAAAGATAGTTGTTTAGAAGTCAAAGGCCCTGTTCACACTGGAGAAAGTCATTCCAGCTAGAGTAGGATTGAGCCCAGACAGCCTTTAAGCTGGATGTGTTCAGACCTATTTTCAAATCTGGCTAGCACACACTTGTGTCCGCACTCAATCCGGCTTCATCCAGCGTGTTTGCTGTCCTCCAAACCACTAGATGGCGCCTCGTAATATACAGAGTCAGTTTAGGCTGCGGTAGGACCGCGTGTGCGCATGCGTCGTTGTTGTTGGTGTTTTGTCCCTGTCAAGCCCTGTGAACCAGAAGTAGCACATCGCTAACCAGAAGTAGCATGTCGCTAGCCGGATTTGCTAGCCACATTTGCGTTCACACCTGAGCCACATTTGAGCCAATTGAAATCAAACTGGATACTGCTGGATTCGAGGTGTTCACATCTGGATAGGCCCGAATCCCGCTTTAGCCAGATTTTTTCCCCCTGTGTGAATGGGGTAATAATGTGACAGGACCCCAGTCTCATGATAATTTGGGTTTGTTTGCTCAGGAGAGATCATAAGTTCTCCACAGTTGTGGACTTGCACTTGTGTTTTCAGTAATTACTATGAGTAAATGCTCTGTTGTACTTCTCACCACTGCATAAAACCTTTCTGTTATAAAATTATTATATGGTTAACATACATACTCTTTGCTATACTATAAATGTACATCTAATTGGGTCTGCATGTTCATGTTTGTCTTACATTAGCATTTGTCCCCGTTCCTGTGTGCATGTTCAACCCTGCAGCCCTCAAGCAGTACAAAAAATGTCAAGAGGCTGTGGAGGCAGTGGCTGCGTGGGGAGCGTGACTCAGCATGGATGGTGATTAGAGAGGACAGCTTTGCAGCAGCTGGGTACGCTGCAGCATCACACACAGGCTGGATTTGAATATTGCATTAGAGCAGTGAGGCTGTCTTCCCAAAACCCCCTCAAGGATCTGTGGAGCTGCAGCCCAATCCAAGTCCTAATTCTGGTGGAAGTCAGCCACAGTTTGCTTATGTGCGTCTGTCTGTGTAAATGCGATGACATGTTAGGTAGGTGCTACTGTGAGAACAGGGAAACTGAGCTCCTGTTTCTCGCAGCCTGCCCTAAGTAGTGGCTGACCACAGAGTTGCATTTTGGACCAAACCCAAACCCACAAAGCCCTGTGTGTACAAAGAGCAGGGGAGGGTGGGTACATACAGGCATGGGCCGTGCTGAACTCTGCAGGACCGCAGAGCAGGGATAAGGATCTGCCTATCAAAATAAGAACGATGTTAGGAATTCCTGAGGGAACAACAACATCAGCGAATGATATTCAGATGTAGAGAGAAATGAAGTCAAATCTAGCTTATGTGTAAAAAGTTGCCAGTGGCCTAATGTGCGCCACAGAAGGGTTCGGCACCTTTAAAAATGATAATGAAGAGGGAGCCCGAGGCACATGTGACAGCTTAGCTCAACATCTTCTAACAAGAAAACAAAAGCCACAACACAGGGGCCGAAGCCAAAAATACAGCAGATTAAACTATTAACAACAGCAAAGTGTTACCCTCACACATGATAAAGCCCTTTAAAACAACACTGCGATGAGTGTTCGTCCTGAGTCACAGCCACTAACAATGCCTACTGAAAAAGCAGACATGTTGGCAACCAGGGGAACAATACAATACACAAACAGTGTTCTGTAATCATCCCACTGATGAATTCCAAATGAAGACGTCATGTTTTACACAAGTCTGGGTGGAAAAAAAAGAAGTAATGTTAGCTGATACAATATAAACAGGGGAAGTATGATTAAAACATTGATGATGTTTGATGTATTTAATTCCCAAATTTTGTGAAAGACATTTACAAGACACGTTTCATCTTTCCAGCAGGATTTATCCAGATGTATTTCATCTCAACACAGGGACACAGGAACCTTTCTTTTTGTCTTGAACGCATTGTCTACATCTTGTACAAGAAAACATACTCACAGGGCTTTTTTTCCCCTGAATGAGCCATTGTCTTGTGTCTCCGGACCACAGCAACAACAACAGCAAAGGAAGATGACGGAAACAAATAACAATTGTACTGTTTTTAGGAGATGGGGAGGGAGAGAAAAAAATGGATTGTGGAGCGATCACAAGAGGAAGAAGAAGAAGAGTGGGATGGAGAAACAAAGACACATGTCACAGCGCTCATTTGGGATAGAACCGCAGTCCCTAATATTAAAGAAACAAGAGCACTGTGATGTGGTGTCTGTGTGTGTATGTGTGTGTGATCATTGGTGGGTGTAGAGGGGGTGTGTTTTTTTTCACTTCACAATGCACTAACAACAAAAAAGAAAAGTTCATAGGCCTGTGTTTGCGTTAAAGGATATAAAATGTGTAGGAGATTAGTGCTCTGCCAATCTCCATTTTAAATAAATTTAATGATATTTATAGCAGCTCGCTGAACTTTGGCTAAGAGTAAAGTTCTCCAAGTTATAATGTATTCACTAAAGATGGCTAAGGGCCTTTGACTAATATATATATGCAAATATACATGGATGAACATTAAATAGAACTTAAATATTACATATGCACAAGAAACTAATGCTCCTTGATGATGAATGAACTATGATATACACAGAGTAAGGAACAATGCTGTAAACTATAGCATAAGTAGTGAACTGTGTAGCTGATTAGTTGATCAACTACTCCACCAGCAATGAGGTAACTAGAAACTGAGTCAATGTGAACACTTGTACTTGCTTCACAATTTCTTTTCCATGGAACACACATTAGAATGTGAGGGTTTGTTTTTTGATTTTGTAAAGCCTCTACTTCCTTGTTGACGTCACCCAGCGCAAGTAACACTAAAGACTAGAGGCAAGCAAAGATTGGGTTCCTTATCAGCAGATCATCATACTGGTTGGTTGTTAGCTGATTTCCATGTTAGACATGCATTAGAATATATAATCTGCGGACATTTGATTTTCACTTTTTCACATTTATTTGTTTTTGTTTTGTTTAATTGCAAACCTCATACAGCACATTTTAATGTTTTAATTAAAATCTTCATCTTTCATCTTATTTGATGAGAACCAAATAAGTGATCAACGAGAAGATAACTTTCTGTCTTTCTGCATGGCTGCAATCATTTCTTGGAGATTCCACAATTCCACAATCCAATTTCATGGCAATTTACACAGCTGCACTGTGTTTTATGTAGTATTGTTATTAAAGGAGGATATTATGGCTCAAGTTTTGAATATGAATTTGATGTTATCTTTTAAGGTAGTTGACCAAATGCAGACATGAAAGCAGACTGAGGTGAACTGAAGGTGAGTAAGAAAATAAGAAAAACCAAAATCCAGAGCATGAAAACCCAAAAAGGCAAAGTACCAACCAAAAGAGTAAAAGGAATTAACAAATCAAAAAAGTCAAAAGAGTAAAAAACACCAAACAACAAAGGATATCAAAAAGGGAGGACTCAGGAACACAGAGAACACACACAACAACACTGCGGATAAACTGACAGACTGACAAGGGCACAGGGAAACACAGGACTTAAATACAAGAGGATAACAAGACACAGGTGAGACACATTAGGGCGGGGCAAGCAATCCCAAAGGCGGGAAACACAAGGAAGCAAGACACAAAATCAAAATAAAACAGTAAAACTGAGACAACTACAAACACACAGATCACAGAATCACAAGAGGTCAGGGCGGGAATGAAAACTAAACAGAAAACAAATCAAAGAAACGCAGAAAGATAACAGTTGGCGTAATATCAAACCACTTGATATCACAACAGATAAGATGTTTGTTAAAGGTTTGATAGTGTCATTTTACACATATAAAGGTTATTTCTAGGTTAAATAGTTTGGAAATCTCTATTTAAAGATGTAAAGAAATAATAATGTCAGACTCAATCATAAGAGTTATGAGTCATCCAGTTTACTGATGCCTGACAGTCCCACTCATGTCGTCCCACAGGGGCCTGTCAGTTATAACATTATCAGTCCCATTAGCACTAGCCTGCAAACACTGACTCATAAGAAAATGTGGGGCAGGTAGGGCATACTGTGATTCAGGTATATACAACTCAAACACTGTGACACATTCAGCACACAAAATCACATTTACGCCCAGAATATCCAGGAAAAAAGTCCTGTGTTGCCAGCCAACACAAACACTCTTCCTCTTATCTCCTTCCATGCCTCTGCCTCCATTTCTTCCTTTTTTTCAAACTCCTGCTGACACAGCTGCAAGTCAGTCATGTTGGACTCCCACTCGGATGATCTTCATCTGTATCTGTGCGCGTGTTTGCTCAATGATAGAGGCTGAAAAGGTAACGATTGGTTGGAGAAACACCCAAATTCCGTCTGTTAATGAAAGACATTAAATCTGCCATTTGCTATTACGATGGAAAGCTGAGTAAAGGAATCATTCAAAGTGTGTAACAGCATCTATGCAGCATATTTCCTCTGGTTTTTCCAAATATTATGCCCTCAAGGAAATGTTTACCACCGATTCAAATGCAGGGTATTGTCCAGATTTCAGAATATCAGCTCCAGACTCAAAAGAAAACAGGTGACGAAGTAAACAAGGAAGTGTAGAAATAACAGAACTTCATGAATCATCTCATTCCCACCATCATTCCTCACCCTGAAAAATCAAGATTTACTGTAAGCCTGTCTGACATCCACATGCATCCTTTTAAGGAATTCTCAGTGAGCTCAGTAGTGGTGAATTTCCACTCACCACGTCAACAAGTGCAGGATTAAGGTGTCAGGTAGGTAAATAAAGCCTGATACTTGATGGATGGTTTGTGTTTGTGTGTGCTCTGGGTTGTGTCACTCAGTCTCTGAAATGGGGCTTCCTGTGAGCAAAGCAGAGAGGGGAGGGCCTCTGTGTCCTGTTTATGGCTTGTTAATGCTTTGTCTCTGGAGACAGCACAGAAACCTCCAGACTGATAAAAAAAAGAGCAGCACAGGGGTTAAGAACAACAACAGATTTTAAGTTACAGTGGTGTTGTTTTTGTCACAGATTATCTCCTATTAGTGATATCAAGAAGGGTAATCTTGGAGTGCTATCTGTAAACATGATGCTACTTGTAGAAACCTTTATAAGGCCTGAGTGTGTGTGTTTTGAAGAGTTTCCTCCCTAATTAGCTTTTCACTATACAACACTACGAACACGGTATAAGCTATACCTATACACACACACACACACACACATATATATATAGGTAAAGGTATAATTAGCTTTTCACTATACAACATAGGTATAGCTTATACTGTGTTTGTAGTGTTGTATAGTGAAAAGCTAATTAGGGAGAAGAATATTTTACAAGCAGATTCATAAGAAGAAAGAAGAATAGTTTGGTCAAGGGGGATGCTCCCACACAATACGACCGAAGACACTAACCAAGGCAGACTTGTGACCTTTGAAAACAATCCAGTGAGTGGGAGGTCTAAACCAAATAGCAGAAACAGAGGGTCAAGCACCATTTGACATAGTTTTGAGGGCATAAAGGTCCCAGGCCTTTAACCAAGTCCAAACTAATTGGCCCGTGACAACACATGAAGGCGAGTGGGAGAGATAATCAGGTTATCACCAGAAAGCAAAGGCTTTAGCACAGAAGCATAATCTCATGCGTCACTTTTGGTTACTAAGCAGTTTGTCTTAACAGAGAATGGCTCAACTACCATTTGTCTTGTTTTGAAGTTTCAACTGTATCGCTGTTTGAGACAACAACAACATATATGGCTGTTTGGGAAACTTATATAGAGCTACAGACCGACAACGCCTGCAAATAGAGCAGAGGAGGTGGAAGATGATAAGACTGAGGACTGTGTCCTATATACAACAAGCTTCTCTGCCATTTTCTTATTGCACCTATTGCAATAGTCTACATGCACATATTCATAGGAGAGTGCTAGCTATGAAAACATTCTTGTTAAGCGCATAAATGCAATGTAAATGATGATAAACTAGAAGTTTAACAGCTGGTGCTTTCCTGGTGAAGGTCACACACAAACATTCTGTTGTCTCATGTTGGCAGCTAGCATGCTCCAACTTGCACTTGCCAGCCATTATTATTAAGTCATGTCAAACTTTTCTTGACTGTTGTTTTAGATCTAGTGACAGAGAAAACAATCTGCGTTAGACAAGCAACACAATATACCACGCTATGAAGTTTCCAGTCAAGCAGGAGAGTGTTTTGTAGGTTTTATCACTGCCCTGCAGCATTGTCAAACTCCCCCTCTCTGTGTGCATTGGGTAATGGTCCCTATACTGGTCACATAAAGGGTGTAAGTGTGTCAGATCCTGGCATCCAAAGTAGCTGTTTCCAGTTTAACGGAGGCTCCTTGATTTAATGACGATGTGACACCGGGCATGGGAGTACCCTGAGGTTATCCATGGTTGGAGCCAGACTGTGCGTCTGCCAATCTGGGCCCGGACCCCCACCTTTCCCTCCTCCTTCAGTCTTAGCCCTTTTAATGCTCACATGACGGGTCAGTCCTCCCTTTTGCACCCCTCAGGGGAAGCTTGGACTGTTCCACAAACTGCTGATTAGGGCTACTAAAGCTTCCTGCGAGAGCTCTAGCAGATCAAAGACTGAGGGATGTTGGGCAACTCAATCTAAAGAGCCAGCCTAATCAGGGTTAAATTCAGCATAAGCCTCCAAATTTCACTGTGGGCCAATAGCTACAGAGAATGTGATTTTGATTAAGGCTGATGGAAAACTGGGAAAAATCTATTCTCTTTGAAACTCCACAGGGTTAAAAGCCAAGACCGCCTGTGTGACTGACAGCCGTGAAACATGGGAGCTGCCAGCATCGAGGTGACATTTGCCAAAGAGTAGATTCAAAGATCTACGAGCACGGTGTGCTTTTACAAAGGTTACACATAGTTTCAGCAAAGTGGGAAACTGTATGAACTGCTCTCCTCTCTGTACCTACATATAAACATAAAATGTTTGTTTGGGACCACAAACTCATGACAAACAGACCCTTTATTGTCACATAAAGCACATAAAGCACACTCAGATGTGTTCATTTAAAATCAAGCTAATGTGAGGGTATGACGTGAAAGAGTTGCATGTTTGCACACTTGGCTTTAATCCATGACTTGTAGTTTAATGATCATTTGAACACTGGTTGAATTACAACCCAGGACTTGGCACAGATGCTGGCTGCCTGTGACTGTCCTTAACATAAAGGCAACAAGCACTTTAACGCTTTGGCCTGTCAGGCCGCTGAGCTCCAGCTCTTGTTAGCAACGTTTGGTGAACACATGGCTGATCCAAATGGTTGCAAGCCCCCATTCATTAAATCTTGAACCCTATTTAAGTATACCACATGTTCCTAATTATATAATAATGCTTACTGGCTGACTTTGGTACCAAAAACCATCTGAGTATGCAGAGCTCTGCTGCAAATGTTGTGTTAACGTTCAAATCCACTGTGTCTAAGATCTACTTGTGTGTGCCTAATAATTAACAAACAGGAGACCAGTTCATGTCCCTACAAGGGACGCCCACTTAGCCTCATGTTTTGGGACAAGATAGGTGTTGACAGGTTTATTCACATCCGACCACCCAAAAGTTCAAAAAAGCCGAGCCGCTACACAGGTTAAAAGTGAACACACACGTCTCCACAGGCTGAAGGCCCTACACGGTAAAAGGTCTGTGTCTCCTGTTGTTGAGGGACGAGCACAAAGGAAGACCAGAACTTCCATCCCTGAGGGGACAATAGAGCTGCTCGCAGGGACACTTATATGTTCCTCAACACCTCCGCCACGGGACAGGTGAGGAGACTCCCGCCTTCCTGCTAAATCACAAAGAACTATTGGAGCACAGAGAGACGGACAGCATCGTCTTTCTGCTGCCCAGTGAATCACAACAGGAAAAAGTTGTTTGAGCATGACGTTCATTATCCGAGGCTTTGTTTGACTTGTTCACTAACTGTGGGATTCAGGCTCAATCTGTAAACCATCTCTCCATGATGACCTTTGTGCTTGGTGCAGCTCATTAGCTAGCATACAGGAGCCATATATCACCAGGTGACAGAGCTTACATGTGGGAACCATCTTAGTTTCAGCTGGTCCCTCTGCTGTAGGAGTACAGATAAGTGGCCTGTTCAGGATGGCGAGACCTCCGTAATGTTGCCAACTGGTGGTGTAGGTGTAGCATATATGCTTTAGTTTATAATGAGCTCCTCTGACTTTATAAGGAGACTGGAGGCAAATAGCTACGATCAGAATCTGCATCTGGTCTGCACCAGCTGTTCAACAGATTCTTTGGTCCTGCTTCCAGTAGGATCCCACATGAGTTCTTATGATAGCCTGAGAAGTGTGAAATATAAATTGCTGGGTTATGATAAGCAGAAGTTAAGAAAACACCATTTACTTGAAGGGTAACATATTAGCTCTGCCCAGACAGCTATGACTACACTTATAGTCTGTCAATCATGTTGACTGACAGGTTGACACATGGTTCGTGAAAACATGTGAGCCCGTGTGTAACTGACTGCAGCTACAGAGATGCTGATACTCAGATCACTCTAATATCAGAGATATCAGCGCTGTTACACCAAAAGCATCACAACCTTATTCTGAGTCTTGTTCCGACAAAGTTTTCAGGTGTGGAGTATTATTTCAGGTGGCAGAGCTGCCATCCTGACATGGCAACTTTGAGTGTCTGACCCACATTTATCAAGTAATCCCCTTCTTTCCACTGTTTGTTTTCATAAAAAAAGCCTGAATGTGTTAGTTTGGGTTGTGTTTGGTATGTGGGGACCGATTGGCCGACTGACCTCTAAGTATCACTGTTGCATGCTTTTCATAATGCCTGCTCTTCCTCTGGTGAGGCCCATCAACTGCTGGTATTGTTTCACCGACAGGAAAGATGTTCTGCCAAAGGCTATGAACCCCTGAGCCAAATATGCAGAGATGAAATAGCTGCTATTCTCTGTACTTGCACAAATATTGATCTTTAATATCTGGAAATACTAAACACACTGCATTCTTGCCATTCTCACCTTATACTATGGATTACCAATATGTTATGACTGTCAGCAAACAGTACCATAGAGCTCAGAAACATGTCGGCAGATGGCTGCGATCAGCAACGCCGGTCTTCAGACTTCGCCAGACATCGATCAGAGCGGTGGCATGTCAGAGCTTAAACAAAACAAGGCTTCGAGTACGTCCAAACAACTGTGGTGCTGAGTCGACAGTTCACATGTGACATGTTCAAGACATCTTCCTTTCTTCTGTGAGAAAGGCTGCGAGCACTAAAACAAAACAATGCAGGGGCATGGTGTCCCTTCACCAGATGTAAACTCCAAACAAAAGGCGTCGTAACTGGTGGGGGTGAGGCGAGGGGAGAGGGGTAAAGGTCGGCACAGAGAGAAAAATAAACGCAGGAGTGTGAGCGTGCTCGGGTCAACATACAGGTCAGAACCTTCACTGTCACTGTGCTCATGTAGGAATCAGGAGAAAAGGGAAGAAGATGTACATATTTTTCACTTACAGTAAGAAGCTAATACAGCAAACTCTTTCAGAGTTGTGCATGAACTGACTTTTTCTGTGTTTCTATTGTAGTATTGGATCTATCAGGCTCACAAGATGATGAAATATTGGTAATAAAATCAATTTAGTTTTTCTTCCCTGAAAACAACTCTGAAGAAGTAGCTGTTGTGGGGCAAGTTCCAGTGTACGCTTCCTGCAACAGCCTGGTAGCTATACAGCCTTTTTTTGAATGTGGGAATGGTGTGCCTATAAAGCGCCTCTGTCATTCAGTGTGAAGCTCCTCTTAGCCTGCCAGCCCCAAAATGACTGCAGTGAGAAAGTGCAACTGTAAAAGCAGTCTTGCATCATCTTTACTGAGCATCTGATGCATCTGTGTGACGGGGCAGGTGTCTTCATAAACAAGAAAAAGCATTATAGCCCAAATGTTGGGTTAAATCAAGTTTCTCACAGCCTTAGTGGGTACAAGAGATATCGAGAAGGATGATATTGATGTTGTAGTGTACTAGTTTTATTTGTCAGGGAGATATGATATGAGATATGATATATGAGATATGATAGCACAGTATGATGACAAAACAAGAGGTTGTGTCAGACTAACATATTCACTAAAGGAAAAGGAAATAATCTGCACAAGATTCTACACTTCAGAACTAAAATTACCATTAAGTTTGAGCGTTATCACAAGTTGCCCCAGGCCCCCTTCACCGCTGAACTTAACCTTGCAGCCTGTAGCAGCAATGGGTACCTCAGATGATTACCTCTCTGCCATCAAATAGCCACCACATGTCCGCAAGGCCCTCATCAGCCACTGAGATACCAGCAAATGGTCCAAGATGGGCAGGAGCAGGAAGTCAGCCACAGTAAGGCTTCCTCCCTTTGAAGTGTCATTAATCCTCAGGCGCATGTGTGTGTGTGTGTGTGAGAGGCCCAACTTAGTTCATTTAGGTGACTTTGGTTTAATCACATTGAAGTCTATAGGCTAACATGAAGCCAACATGTAACTGTCATACGACTAAGGGTGGAAAGCATCGTCTGCGTTGCTGCGTGGAAAGATACATGAATAATATGACAAGCTCAAGTGTAATACTTTCTTGATTCATCCAGTTACTTCCAGTTAGATAACACATGTAAGCACAAGCTGCAGAGAAGGTCCTGAGGGAACTAGATCAGAGCTGGCTTATGGAAAGATGCTGAGCTATTTGAATAAGTAGAGGTAGAAACACATTTAAACTGTCCATCAGTCCCTAAAATGTGCAAAAGAAGATAGCTGAAAAATCTTATTAATGCAGAATGTGAGCTGTTTTTAATTAAGTCACGTCATGTGGATATTAGCATGTAATGTCTCTGCCATACAGACTTCCATCTTATTAGGAACAGTTACAATATGTGAATAATGTGTATTCACTTATTGATCATAAAGAAGCTCACTAAAGCTGACTGCTGTTATGGTGTAAGTTTGAAGGTAGGACACAAAAGCAGGTGAACTTTATGTAAATAAATCCAAAAACAAATGAATAACCAAAAAAAAGGAGGAAGGAAGTAACACAGTACAAAGAAAAGATCAGAAAGCAGACAAAGACAATATGGAGACATGCTGGGAAAACAGACGAACTGACAAACACAAAGGAGAAACACGGACTAGCAGCAGGTGAGGAGACACAGGTGAAAACAATGAAGGCGAGACAGCCAATCACAAAGAAGGGGGAATGACAGGAAGTAAAAGAGGCTGAGGCACACAGGGAAAGTTGGCTACCAAAATAAAACAGGAAGTTAAGAGAACACCAGGAAGCTAAAGCAATAGGACAAATATTTCGAAAATACAAGAAACCAAGCTAATTAACACCATGCAGCAGGGAAACTACCAAAATAACAGGAATGGGAAAGGGATCTGTGTGTTTACTGTGCAATGTAAAAGCAGTTGTAGTTTAGCTGAAGGCTCAGCTCTGTTTGGTGCCACCAGCCACTAGCAGCGTGATTTTTCACAGCTGAACCTCTGCGGATGCTTTTGGATTTAACCCTGTCGTCTCCGTCACCTGCACAGTACGTGATGTTTCACAGCTTTCACAGGATTATCGCCCCCTTGTTAACAGGCTCCTAAATAACTGACCGGCACCAGGGATTGTGCCAGGAATTAGCCACCTGCTATAGTGGTCATGCGCAACCACACACACAGCATTAGAGACGTGACGACGTGACGTCTTCCTGTGGGAAAAGATGGCGTCAAACAAGGCAGATAGCTCGCAAGGCTCCCGCAGCAGGAAGCACGGCTTCCTTAAGTTAGGGCTACGAGGGCAGAGGTCATCGATCGGGATCAGCAGATCACGTTACTGGCCCCCAGATGTGGCACGGGACAGCCGTGGCTCCAGTCCAGGAGGTGCCCCAAATGTAGCGTGACTGTATACTCGATCTTACTCCTGCAGAAAGTAGAATTTCTATTCTTAGAGATGCCATCGTGCCTTGATCTCTTTTTAAAACCTGTATTCTTCTCAGGCTTTGTTAGGCCTATTTTTACACTCCTCTCCTACTTTTGAATGTCACATTCTGCTATGCTGCGTCACTGTTTGGTCTGTGAATTATAAACTCAAGTTTCTGAAGGGTAACACTGCAGGAAATATAGAGTTTGCATATGATTTATGGAGTATGTATGGATCATGTGAGCCTTAACGTGGCTGTGTTTTGGAGTCTTGTCAGTCAGTGGCTCTTGTGTGCTGTGCTTCCTCACTGGCCTGGCCGCCCTGTCAAGAGTGATGAGCTTGAGAATGAGAAACAGGTGTGTGTGAAATGAGGGGATCACTACTTTATCTCACTCCCCTTCCCTCTCTCTTGAACTTTCTGAACCAGTCGTGTTGACTCGTGTTATGACAAAGAGCGAGCTGAGAAAAACCAGAAAAAGATCAACATTTAAATCTGGTGTTTTTTTTCACGATCAGTAAATCAATCATGTTTACCAACAATTACAATATATTAAAGCATTACAAAATTCAGCCCACAGAGGGGCCATTTTCCCATGTTTAGGTAACTTTCTTGTTGTCATTGTTAATCAGCCTTCATTACTGTGGCTTTAACAACATCAGTGGCTGAGGGTGTGTGGGTCATGTGATTAATTATGAGGCCATTAAAGCTAAAAGTCCAGAAAGATAAAGTGTGAAGTGGACTATTTAAGACCTATCAGCCAACAATAGGAGAACAATACTGATTAACAATCAATCAAATAATGTTAATTGTTAATGACACTCAGCAGACTGAGCACCGATCAGATAATAAAGCCTATTGGATCAATACTGATTTCAAAAATGAGGCTGACATTTGCTATTTAAAAAAATATTTTTACATGAAAATATTATTACCTACTATTTCATCACAACCCCCCCCCCCCCCCCCCCCCCCCCCCAAAAAAAGGGTCCTCCACACGTTTTTAATGCTTTCGACGCCCCTGCTTGTGCCTTATAAATGAATGGAAACAAAATTTACAGGCTACAATTCATCCACAGCCCCACGCAGCCCCACTCAAGTCCCTGCCTGGAGTAAGTTTACACATGCAGCTTCATACCTGCCCACCCCCCTCTCCCCTCCTCCCTCCTCCGCTGTAGGGAGGTCGGGACTCCCCCCTCTTCAGCGCTCAGTGTGCCTGTGCCAGCAGTCCGCGCAGAGCGCAGAGCGCAGCGCCACGCTGACCGTCTGTCACAGAGAGGATCTCCACACCTTTACTGGATTTGACAACACGAGTGGATAAACGACACCAATAAGGTGAGCACCAAGCGTTGTGTCATTTGTGTTTATATACTTATTGTAACATGTTTGAGGCAGACGTATGCTCTCTCTGGAACTTTGATTCGGACTCCGGCTTGGCGATCGTGAGTGATTACTGTACACTTTTTCTTTTCTGGCTGTGTTCTCAGCGCGTGGCAGCGGTGTTGTATACGGTGTGCAGTTTTGGACACGCGGGTGACTGCCTGAGAATAATCACGTATTTGTATGTACGTTCCTACGGGTGAGCGTAAAGTCGTTCTACTCTCTGACAAATAACTAATCTTTACTTTAAACTGGGGCGGGCCGATTTGTGGTTAATCGATTGAAGTGATTTGAATTCCTTAGATAAATAAATAGTTCAGCATGTTGTAATGTTCACCTCAGGGTCTGGATTTTTTTATGCTGTGTTTACAGCCTGCACCATGTAAGGCAAATTCTCCTTGGCAGCCTGTCTGTGATGGATGTCCACACAAACAGCAGACCACAATTTAAAATCGATCTAAAACAGTTTGATCACTTATCATCTGCCATGTAACACTATATACGTGGAGCCCCTGGTTTAACTCAGGCTTGAAGCCCAAGTCCAGTTGATGATAGCAGAGGCTGTGCTCTGATTAAAGCTGCTGCTGCTGCTTAATGGCCCTGCAAGTGTGTACCATCTTACATGAAATATTTTCATCTGGATGAAATCAGTGAAGTAGACTGAAAGAGTGTCAGGTTTCCAAACAGCTAATCAGAGAAGAAAAATATAGGATCTAAATGACCAATCAATAGATGTCATGGTGGTACTAATAACAGCATATACACACTGTGTTACCTGAGAACTTTCAAAAGAACAAAAGTAAATTGGGGAGGGTCGTTATGCAATCCACCCACTCTAATCTCTTCCAAAGAGACAATCATGTGCCCTCAGGGTCAACTCCACCTTGACCCGCCTCTACCCCTCCAGCTCCTCCTCCTCCTCTTCTCCTCTCTGAGTTGGATCAGCGTGGGGGTCAGGAGCATAAACAATTTAGCAGTCAGACTAAACAGACCACACATGTCTTCTAAACACGTTCATAGGTGAGCACGCCGTGCTGCGTTTGTTCCTGCGAGCGGCAGCAGGAGGTTTAATTCATGCTTTTTGATGCAGATCATGGACCAGCCGTGATGCTGGGATTTAAGTTCCTGCTGCATTAGCGCAGCTGAGGGGGCGACGATCCCACCACGAGGTCCATGTTAGCAGCTCTTCTGAGTCCCGTCCTCCTTACCTCAGTGTATGTTGAAGCCTGACCTGTCTGAAAAGCTACAATGAGTCACCATAAACACCTATTTCCAACATCAGTCTTTGAGATTGTTGCACTGCAAAACCAACCAGCGAAATTACAGTGTGCCACAGTCATAAACAACTGCCCCCCCATCCTTTCTCCCCTCAGCTTCACGTCTCAGTGTGTGCTAATTTTCCAGCAGTGATACAGCTGCATCTGCTTTTGATGCTGATCCCAGCGGAGCAGACAGGAATACTTCTTCCAGCCCCCACCTCACCCCCCACCCCACCCCCTGAGGGCGCAGAGCTCCTCGCTGCAGTCTCTGTCTGGGGTGTTGACAGGAGCTCTGACATCATTAACATGACTAAATGAAATGTAATTCAGGTCTTCATCTCGCTGCTTCGGCTCACCAGTGGGGATGTTGGTAGCTATGATGTCAGTGATGCAACGCTGCCTGCAGAATCATGCCGGCGTTATGACTTGGTCTGCACTCACTCGTTCTTGTGCTATAATCATGTAACCAGGCGCAGGTCAGAGAGTTCACAAAGGCTGAGTGATAAGTCGATGGAAAGAGCCTTTTTTTAAAGCTTATCATGAAGGTTCATCATGATGTAGAAGTCCAGTTGAGTGTTGTTCAAAGCAAAATGGTGACCAGTCAGCTGCAGTGCAGAGGTTCTACCCCAGGCCACAAACTTATCAATCACCCCACATACACCAAGGTGCTTCCTCTTTGCGTCTTGTATTCAAGCATTTTTGTGCATAATCTGATTAGTCTGAGCCACATTAAGTGCTGACTTCAGAGTATAAGCAGCAGCCGCAGGATGTTTCATGGTTTTACTCCTCGGTGGGCCACTCATGTGTTTCTTATCACTTCAAATTTCTGCTGCACCACAGCAACGATGAAGCCTTGATTCAGCTTTCCTGCAGCGCCCCTAAAAGCTTGTGTTATTTTTTTAGAAAGACACCTAACATTTGTTTTGTTTGGTTGCGTAGCTGTATGTAAAGACCCACAAGTTATGGCGGGAAGCTCGAGTTTCTAATTAGAGGGGAGAATGTACCATGCTAATGACATCATCGTCCCCCCTGGCATTGTGTTAAAAGAACGTGTCTGTGTGTGTGTGTTTTGTGCTGCAGAGCAGCTGGTTTTAGACGTTCACAACAGTGTGAGACTTCAAACGCTGACACACAAACCGTCAGGCTTATAATTTAGCTTTATTGCTCCTTGTCGCCTTTTGAGGGGCCGTTGTGCCAAAAGTCTCTGGGAACTTCCTCGCTGACCGTTTGCAGGAAGAACTATTTGAAAAAGAGGAAGAACCTGTCACACCAAAACAATGATGAAGTTAAACCAACTCTTTGGCTGAAAGGAGGAGCAAAACATCTGTGCACTGAGCTACTATTTCTTCTGTTGTATAAACACAGTAGTGTGGATTGTCATATTTAGTAGATGAGCCAATGCAGCTCTTTGGACTGAAACTTTGTTGGAAGGATCTGTCACTCAGACTCTCTGGTTTGTTCCAAGAAATCAAACATTTGGAGCCGATCACCCTGATGATCAATCTTTCTCTGAGACATTCTCTGTTACATCACTGCCATCTCCATGGGCTCATAACCCAATTCATAATTCATTGTGAGCAGCGGAGTCATGAAACCTGATCTGACAGATCTCCATCTCCTGGCAGTCCCCTGTGTGTGGGTGACAGCTGTGTGAGCAGCTCTTCTCGAAGCTGCTCTCACATCCCCGTAATTGTTCACAGCCTCTGTAGCTCTGCCACATCACATCACGCTCAGACGTGCCACGCTGCGTCCGCTCAACCGTGAGGAAGATGACACAGGCGCTGGACGTAGCCTCCGACGCAGGAAGGAGACCATGGCTGCAGCTCAGCAGACTCTTCCAGATGTTTTTTCTGGTTCTGAGAGAAGTAAAGGAGGAGGCGGAGGAGGAGGAGGAAGAGGAGAGGGACAAACGAAGGGGTCTCTGTCCGTGGCACTCGGGGGTCTGTTAGCGTGGAAGCAGGTCGGATGAACGGTAATGAGAGAAGACAGCTGGCAGGTTCAGCGGAGGTTAACAGCTAAGCATAGATGGCAGCAAGGAAAAACACAGGAGCTGAGTTCGGGGAGAGTCAGAGGGTGATTCTTTTTTTGGGTGTTTGAGGCTCAGTTTGAGGACAGTTAACAAAGATTAGAGTTGGATTTTGACATGTGGCAGCCTCAAAGCAAATCATCTCAGCAGGAATCATCTGACTTCTTTCTTGTTTTACTTCCAGAATTATTTGTCTTTTTTCTCACTGTATTCTCACTATATTTATACGTGTAGCTTTTGAAGTCACATGGTTGTTAGCATTTTAATAATGTTAATCGGATCAGCTGCATTAGCTTGGTGACTGCTGATAACTAATAGTCACCGTTATGGAAAAACTGTCCGTGACATCACCTATAGGTTTCAGTGGAAGGGTTCAACCGTTGCCGTGTCAACAGTGTTTGAGTATTTCAAATAATAGAAAAGAGGTGGAGCTGAGGTTGTCATGGAAGCAGGCACCCACCTGTCACTCAAAGCAATCATTATTATTATGTAAATATGTAAGTAATGTAATTAAAACAAGTTGGAGATTTTAACATAGCGATTGACTCACTTTAGGGACCAGCCCCTAGAGGCCATGATTGGAAGTGCACTTTTTTGCACTTCCGCATAAGCTTAATTTCTCAGACACTTTAGTTATTTATTATTCAACATTGTACCGATTTTAAAAACATGAGTTTTATTTCATTATTATTCTAAAAATAGGATGATTCATGCCTTGAAAGTAGGATCAGATCACCATCCACTTAGCTTTTTATTGGCTTTACCCTGCAGACTGCTGATCCATGCTGACACATTTAAAGTGGTAAGAGAGAGTGTGTGATAGCACAGGAGGGGGTCAGACATGGTCAGACACCACACTCACCACAGATGACCCAGCGTTTGGGGACACAGCACAGCTGGAGCAGCTATAAGCCTAACTAACCCCAAACAACCCCCCAACCCCCGTCACAAGTTAGTGCTAACACTGCTAACATCAGCAACATGTGTTTGGGATACTGCTGCAAACGTTGTGTGAAACGGAATCACGTTATTGTCCTGATCATTATAGGAGACAGCTGAAAGGGTGGCTGCACAGGTGTGTGATTTAGCGCCGTGTTTTGACGTTTCACTTGCAAGCCTAAAAGCCCTCATCCACTCCGTCGTCTTTTATCACTTTGTTTAAAACAAACACCGTATGCCTGGCAGAAAGGAAAAAAATGCGCCGACTAGTAGAAATAAAACATCTGCCAGACAAAGCTGTCTCTCAGAGCAGTCACACCAGCTGAGAGCTTAATGAGGGTTCACAGTGTGAGAACAGAGCTTCATAATTTAAGACTCTGAGAGATCGAGGGATGTGCCCAGATTTATGCCTTTGTACAGTACTGTACAAACAGCCTCGGGGCAGGCTGTTTTTGGTGGAGGGTGTGTGTGTGTGTGTTACCCTGAGTTGCACAGTGCATTCCCAATCCAGGGGCTGTATGTGCACTCACACAGTAGGTCACTGTGGTTTGTATTGCTTGGTCGCATAAGCCTGGGCTGGCATGTGGAGGGAGCAGCAGCGGCGGTCATATTTTACAAAACAATGCCGTCCAGAGCTGGGATGTCGGCTTGATGTGGGCCAAATCTCCTCTGGCACAAAGGACACATGTACAATAGTCCACTAAAGAATGTTTAGATTAGATTTGATCAAACAAAGCATGGCTTTAACTGAAAAAAAGAAAACTTTTCATGTGATTCTCTAGGGTTGTATTTTCTGGCCTAGTGGCCACACTGCAGGTCAAATGACATCAGGAGCCAGAAGCATCTGATCTGTCTTTTTTAAAGCTCAACACAGACATCAATTTAGAAAGAAAGAGTGTTCAAACACATTTTGTCATGTAATATAAAATCAGCCCAATTTGTTGATGCTTGGCCCTTTTTTTGGCGACGAGTTCCTGCCCCTGTGCTGAAATATTGTCCTCATGTTATGTTTTTCTAGTGAAGCATTGTGACAAAAGTCTGACAAAGAATTCAAACCCCAGCCTCCCCTCCATCTATCTTTTAGTCTATGTCAGTACCACGACCCTCTCTGACAATCTGACATCCACATGTGAGGACCTGTTGCACAAAAGATGTAAAGGAATAAGTATATTTTCTGCCTTGCTGCTCAGCTGTTCCCCTGCCTTCAGTTTACACACCATATGTGCTGGGAAAAAAACTGGGCTGCTAGACAATATTGTAATCTTCAGCTTCATATCAGGGTAAAAAAGACATCTCACACAAAGCCATGAGCATTGTTGTGCTGCCTGTAATAAATATTTAAATGACTTGGATCATATACAGTACTGCCTGAGATTACAGGAGTCTATGTCATCTCCATGTGAGCTCATGACTTCAGCACAACACAGCTTAACATTCAGCTTAAGGTTCGGGTGTCTCTCCGTTGCAGGTGTCACCTGGCGATGACGTCATAGACATGATAACGACTTTTGTAAATTTTGATTAAATCAGGAAGTCAGTTTAAACTGTATATTTAAATGTCAAATATACTTTTAGATGCAGACGTTGACAAGCAAACTGGAGTGCAGTAATGCTTAAGCTGAGAAAGCAAACAGTGACTCATAAAACTTTATAGGTCAGAGCTGTTAGTAATCTGCAGCAGTCTTCCTGCACCCTTAGCCAAGAAAGAAAGGGGAACTTGCCCAATGTGTTGATAAAAGCAAGGATAAATGTGAACATGTTATCTGAATAGACTTTATCTGGATACGTGCAGCCTGGGTGTTACAGCACCGATAAAGGCCTGACTTACAGTAAAGTAAAGAATGTGATAGGCTGACTGCATCAGGAGTTAAGGCAATCACTGATTATTCTCTTAATTATTATCTCAGCTTAGAGGATTATAGCAAACTAATAATGAATTATTTTTGCATAGAGGAACCTGGTGATTTTTTTTATTTTTTTTATCACATTGTTTTGAATGTGATGTACTTCCACACACTGCTGTATTTCCCACTATTGACCTTCATCTTTATCTAATTATATCTATCCTACATGCGCCACTTGTCTCGGTCATGTCTTTGTTGTGGTTTTGTGCTGCTCAGCTGTCCCTGCCTTCATTTGCTTTGAATGACAAAAGAGCCGCTGCAGTAAACTAAGAGCCCATCTTGTCCATTTTTTACGGTTTGGGAGGAGGTCTATTCAAGTCGGGGGTCCCTTAAGTCGTCCCAGGTGGCCTACACTGCTGCTCCACATGAATGTGGAGAAAGCCCCTAGTTGGCCTCTAACCGTAGATCAACTGGCTGAAGGCTGAAGGCCTTACAGTGGTGATAGGTACTATAATTGGCTAGCAGGCTTTGTTTTTGAGGGAGGGCAGTAGTCTGTGTGTCCTGCGGCTGCATCACTTACATTTTATTGTCACCGTGTTGTTATTTGTTCTTGTCCCTCCCTGACTAATGAGGCAGAGCAACCAGGTCAAACACTTATCTGTAGACCTGAAGGAGGGCCATTGTTGTGGTCCATTAATAATGCAAAGAAAGGCTAGTGTGTCTCTTTGTTTTCGGGGGGTAGAGAGCAGACGACACAGACTTCTAGGGGTCTGTGTCTGTAGTAATGACCCAACAGGACAAAGTCACAAATCGTGGCTCATTAGTGGCTTTTCATTCAAACTGTAGGGAGTCAAAGTGTGTAGATGCTTCGTCATGACATCTCTGAAAGAGCTTTGGTTAACGTTTGAACATGCACTGTGAGCCTGCCTCATCTTTAATAGATGTGGCAGATGTTAGTATAAAGCACGACAACAGAGAAAGAGAGGAAAAACGTTAGAGAGGGCCAGTTGGTCTGTTGCCGGTAACAGATGCCCCTCATCTGTCTGAAGACTCATTTGACAGGTGAGCGTGCTGAATACACTCCCAGGAGCTTCAAAGGTGGTCCTCGTGAATTTATTAACCTCTTATCTTGTGTTTACCTCACTGAATACATAATTCACAGGAACTTCCTTTCACCTCCGGATCCGAGGCAAGCTGGCGTTCCTTTGGATACGCCCTACATGTGAAGCAAACACACACTTCCTGGATTGTGTGTGTGTGTGTTTAGTTTCTTTCTGTGGCAGCACTCTCACATCAGGAGAATACCTGACGAAATTTCATCACAAAACCTGAAACATCCTGCTCTCACAGTTTTGATTCAGAATTAGAAGTCCCTTCCCATGACAGGTCTCTGTCAGGACCGTCTTAGCATCTTGATATGGCATGAAACAAAACATCTGGTTTCTCTTTAGCTGCATGGGGGCGACTGCTTAAGCCTCCCCTGCAGCCTGGGTCATCCTCTACATAGGGAGGACAGGAGGGAGGAAAGCAAAGAGAGGAGCTCAGACAGACCGAGGAGTTTCCTTCAGAGAGAAGTCATAACCCGGTCAGGGTTGTTGGCAGTATTTTCTGTGCTACTCATCCATGTATACGGTTGTTGCACTTTGCAGCTGGCAGCATCTCATATGCATAGGGGGGTAATATTGCAAACTACCCTTTAACCTCCAGGCTGGTTGTCCAGGATTTGGGCTTCTCTTTATGGATCTTTTTTTATTCACACAGCGAACATGAGGACTTTTTTACGTCTCGCACAACCTGACTAGTGAAACTGTCCACGAAAAATGACATAACCTGACTCTACTGAAGAAGGATCGGCCCCTGTAGGTCAATGCATAATATATATATACTCCCATTTCATAAATAAGACATTTTGTTTGGAAACGTTGCACAATGTGTGTTATAGGTTGGACTAAAGCTTTTGAGGATCACACTGATATACAAGGGTGTAACAGTAAATGGAAGAGAGCAGGGAAAGAGATACAGAGAGAGAGAAGGGGGGCAGATATACAGGAAGAGAGTGGTAGAGAAGGGAGGGAAATGACGGGGCCTTGGAGCTTATATAGAAGTGAGGAGCAGGAAGGAGGGTGCAGCGGGGAGAGAAAGGTAGCATTAGCAAGGAGAATGTGGGGTGGAGAAGCCAAGGGTTTAGAGGTTAATGACAACCTACAGCGAGGGAGAGATTCTAAAGCCATCTCACGCTTTTCACAAGCGCTGAGATCACAGCAGAATGTGCGGGGTGCTAATTTAACTCATTAAGGTCAATGGAACTAATGGTGGCTATTGTTCTCCGGCTGCATGCGTGTCTGTGTGTATATGTGTGTGTGGTTGTTCAGCTTTCTCTGCATCATGACTGCGTTCTGTAGCACAGGTTTTCATTAAGATATCATACACTTAACAAACGACAGAAACGGCAGCGCCGAGTGGTAGAATCAGCGATGTCCAAGATAGCACTCAGAACGAGAGATAACCTCAGAAAAGTGGCTGGTTCCCTTCAAGCTCTTAATGTCAGATTGAATGACTGCACGCTAGCGTTAAAAACAGAGCCAAGGAAATGCATCAGAAGTAGGAGAAGCACAGATAGTGCCCATATTATCATATTATTGAGTCGTTCAAGGTTATGACGGTTGGCTCAACAGGGATTAACCAGTTCCTGTATTTCCCCACTTCATGTGATTTTTTTCCACCCCACCCCCCCACCCCCCCTTTCAGTATAAGCCAAAATCGGCTTTAATGACTTTGTTTAGGCTCCTATGGCGATAATCTCCTTTAACGCTTCAATAGCATTAGCCTGCCACTTTTTCATTATCAGATGGGGAACAGATTGTTCCGGAAGAAAGATGTCTAATACTGTAACCCCTTACAACCATTTTTCATCATGTTTCACACTCCTCGGTCTCTCTCCCCTTCTTTTTCCACTTCCACACCTGTTGTGAAACATTTTCTTTTTTCCCGGAATCTTACAAAAACAATGTCTGACTTTCCCGAGAGCTCCCAACAAGCAGACATCTGGAAAACTAACCAGTGCTGCCACCCCACCCCTTCCCCAGGTAATTTATAGTGGTCTGCCATTTGAAAGGCTTTGAATGGGGGTGCGGAGGCTGAATGAGGTGAAATGTTAGCCCACCTTCTTGAGTGTCAACAGCAGTTTCATATATGGGAGCTTTACTAAAGTACATCATATATGTCAGTTATACCACACTCGGTAAGAAAATGTCCTCTTATACACATTTAGGAACAAAATAACAGGAACTTTTTAGAAGTGTAATTATGAAGCTACAGTTGTGTCTCGCTTTAGAGGTGATGTCCTTTTGTGGTTTGTGAAGATGGCATCAGTGCTTAACATTCACTCTTTATCATTGCTACTGTCACCTAGCAACCAATAGTTGGTACTGAGACATCAGCTGTGTCCCAGGTGAGGGGCTACATCCTTCAAAGGACGCAAGGTTGGATTCTTTTAGTGATGGAACACAAACTAAACTTTTACTGCCAAAGAGTAACATTTTAAATGTAAATATTAGGCTGGGCGACATGAGCAGTGCATCAGGATAAATGGTCTTTTACAGAGTTGTCTGTTGTTTATTAGAGTTTGTGCTGAAGAACAGACAAAGGTCCAGCTGCTGCATCCTTTTCTACCAGGAAAAAAAACATTTCAACAATTTAAAGTAGGACAGTCTTGACGTCTTCAAAGGGTGCAGCCCTTCATTTGAGTTCTAAATTAAATGATTTATTCATTGATTCTTTCAGTTGGATGAATTGTGTTTTCTTTACTTTCTTGCACGCTGTTCTGTTGTTTATTCAGGGTATTATAAAGCTGTGATTTATGACGGAAG
Source organism: Parambassis ranga (assembly GCF_900634625.1). Lineage (NCBI taxonomy): Eukaryota > Metazoa > Chordata > Actinopteri > Ambassidae > Parambassis > Parambassis ranga. The sequence continues at coordinate 17,658,083 of NC_041036.1, forward strand.
AGGTGCAGCCAGGCGTGGGTTTGCGTCTATCAGTGGCGTCGTGCAGTTCATCTTAACTGAACTTAAATCCGTTTTCCTGTCCGTTCATTGTTTTACCTCTCGTGAAGGAAAAGGCTAAAATAGCAGTTGATAACACTTGAAGCGGACCGGAGGGGACAATAAACACAACAATATAACACCCTCCTGCTGTCCGGCACAGCACAGCAAACATTCATCTCAACAGTTTGTGAAGGGAGGTAAATGAGAAACAGGCACCACCACCACCTGTGCCTCTGGGGTATTTATATAACAGCGTCAACTTCTAAAGATGTAGATCTTTGTCTGGCTGGTGCGCACGTGCTCACTGACATTTTTTTTAACCCATAGAAAACAGTGCAGAATATTGAAAAGAAAAGCTTCTTAATCTGCTTCCCAACTGTCCTTACAACCCTATTTTCATTTACCGGGACTTATTGCACAAAACTAGAGCAGACACCCATGCACATACACACATATATGTACGCTAACATGGACACATGATAACTGTGCTGCAGTGTTTTTAAGCTATAAATACTGCTTGGGTAGAGACTGCCAGTTATAGGCATGTGCACCCTCCCCCCTACTAAAAATCTTTACATAGCATAAATATATAAAACGTCTCGTTTAACTTTTGTTGTGGCTCGTTACTTTAAAGAACACACTCTATAACTGCACCTATAAAAGGGTTAATAACTCAGAAGGTTAATTTAGCATGCTCAGATTACAGTATGTTTGTTTTAAAGTTAAAAAGAGGTCAGCTACGTTGGTCTGTCAGAAAACTGTAATGTGCCTGACACATTTCTGCCCCTTTAGCTACTTGTGGTGTGACAGGAAGACAAATTGGTGCCACAGTAGAAACAGTAGCTGCCATAAATAAAGCAGAAACAATCAGCCTGATAGAAGACAATAATGAGTCTTGTTTGTCTTCCTGAGCCGAGGCAGACGTGTCATCATTCTGTCTGGATAACTTGGTTTTATCCGGGACACTGTACTGCTTGCAGGATCAGTATTTCTCGTCATCATAAATATGTGAAATAGATTGCAAATTCTCATATATGTCAATTTTAGACATACAACCCCCTCCAGCTTGAAGCACAATCTGAGCTGAGGACCACTGTCCTCCCTGCCATCTGGTCTCTGCAGCCTGCCCTGGAGAGTAACACTAACTAAACCACTCTTTCTCTCTCTCTCTCTCTCTCTCCTTCACAGGTGAGGTAAGGACAAGGACACCATCAACCTCTCCACCATCTGTCCATCACCATAACCAAGTGTCTTGGTGCCGACCCCTCCTCAAGTCAACTCAGCTATGACGGGCGACAAACAATAAAAGTCCTGACCTGGCATCCCTTAAAACAACCAGCGCAAGACAAATATTTGAAGAGGTTATATCTAATTTCTCCAGGCCCACAAAAGATCAACAGTGAAGAGAGAGAGAGAGAGAGAGAGCGGGGGTGGAAGAAGTAACCCTTTCAAAGCACACCCTGCCTGCTATTTCTGCTGCGCTGTGGGCAGGGAGCATCTCATTTGGGAGTGCTCTTGGCTGACAAAAAAAGGACTTCCAAATGCCTGCGTAAACACTGGATCGAGATATCAATTTGTCTTGGTTCTAACAACAAAGAGACTGTAAGCTATCTATAGAAAACCTTACAACAAACTTGGGACTCTGTGGTCTCTTGAATTGCTACTCCTTAAGAAAGATTGTGAGAAAAGGAATGAGAGTTGCCACTGCCCAGGTCTGAGAATTTCACAGGGCCTACAGCAGCTCCCTGTAGGGACACCAGAAGCTGTTAATTAACATGAAGCCTCTAACACCTATTGGATCCCCTTCCCCTCTGAGGCTCCTTAACAAGGGCCCGGACTACCTGCGCAGGCAGATCGACGGTGGAGGTCACGGGCGCTCCATCAGTGCCGTGGAGAGGCTCGAGGCGGACAAAGCCAAATATGTGAAAAGCCAGCAGGTGATCAACACCAAGCAAGAGCCTGTGCTCGTGCCCTGCGCCACCCCGCCACCACCACCCCGGCGAATGATCACTGTTCCAGGATGCCCATTGACGCCTCATCTTACCCCGCGCTGTTCATCCAACACCCCCTTCTCCACATTCTCTGACTCCTTCACTTCAAGAGATGAAAATGAAAATGATGACTCTCGAAAGGAGAACAGACGCACTTCTGTCGATGTTGAGGCGCATAACAGGAGCAATGTGAACAATGTGACACCTCCCAACCCCAGGGCTCCTGGCATTAACACCTTGGTAGCGCCACACAGTGCTCCTGTACTCAGAAGGAGTACTGGCAAGCGCATGCTGAGGCCGGACTCCCTCCTCATCTACCGGCAGAAGAAAGAGTGCAAAAGCCTCAGCGGTGCTGCAGACAACCATAACATGGACGTGAGGGGCTACAGTTTTGTACGTCGCCTCTTCCAGGGTTCCATGAGAGAAAAGAGCAGCAGTGGTGAGGCCAGGATCCAGAAGATGGTGATGGGTGAAGAGAAAGCACCGTCACGAGATGGCGACTCACGTATGTCTTGGACCAATGATAAAGATGCTGTGGATGGTGGACCAGGGAGCAGGAGGTCCAGTAAAACTGACCAGGAACACAGCCCAGGGTCTGTCCCCAGCTCTAGCTTCAGCTGCACACTTGAACAGACTAAGAATGAATTACCAAATGAAACCAGTGACGGGGTAAACGGCAGGATCAATGGCAACCACTTAAGTAACCACGAGGATGAGAACGACCCGTGGAAGCGGGCGTCACCTCCTGCACGCAGGAAGCATTTGGGAGGGTTGCAGCGCTCCAAGTCAGACTTACAGCTGCGCTGCTCTGTAGCTCTGTCTGAGCAGGAGCATTTCTTTGACTTCTGTGGACTAGACATGGACATGATAGAGCGGCTTGGCCGAGACAATTTCCTCTCGGGTGCCAGCTCCATAGACACGCTCTCTTTGGCGCTCCGCAGTGTGGCTGGGGACGAATGCGGCGCCTCTGAGCCCAGCGAGTTCTCCCGCCACTCAGGAGATGGACTGTTTCAGGAAGAACTTGCGGAGCAACTTCCCACTGGGGTGTCAATCATTGAGAGGAACGCTCGCGTCATCAAGTGGCTTTACGGGTGTAAGAACGCTGCTCGTGAAGGACCCAAAGAGTCGACTGTGTAATAAAGGGATAAGGATCTGTGTGCCATGGGGTGCTGAGAGACTGCAAGTGTTAGGTAGTGTAGTTTTTGGTCCACAATTTCTTTAAGCTGGATTAGCTGTGGTGCTGTAAGGCAAAACGTATGGACTCGGTTCTACTTTTGAGTGTTGAGCAGCAGTAAACGTCAGAGCAGCTGAGCTGTATCTGTGATTTCTTCGAGAGTTCATGTCTGCACGCTGGATTAGCACTCCGTGGCACAGAGTTACCTCTCATCCCTACAATCCAAGACTCAGAGACTCAGATTAAATATACTAGTTATATCCTGTCAAATTGATATTGTATTTATAGATCCTATGGAAATATGTGTAGACTGACCTAACTGGCAAGCTGAGCTGTCTCTCCCAGCAAAATGTGTGTATGAGTGTGCGTGTGGATTTGTAGCTTCTCTTCAGTGTCGGACTGATTTGAAGTCAGCTCCCTGGCACATACTGCAAATGTGCAGTTTAGAGTCCCCGACACTCTCACCCTTAATGACTAATTTAAAATGGAAAACCACTAAGCTACGTGCGTTTTTTTCTAAACCGGAAAAGTGTTGTGTGAGCGTGAAGTGAACCATGAGTACCTCATTCGAATCTGTCCCAGTTTAGTTTAGTGTGCGTGTGTGTGTGTTTTTTTTTTGTACTCCTGAAACGCAGGCGTTGGAACAAACATGTGAGGCACCCCTGTGGGGTTGTTAATGCACTGAACTGGACACAGCGAGAGGAAATGGAAGATAGAAATAAAAGCTTTCCAGAGATTCATCTCATATGATGTTAAACACTGAGCTTCTGCATCTTGGGGGAAAAAAATAAAAAATAAAAGATGAAGCTGTGCCTGGCTGAGAAATGTATTTTAGTTTTCACACCTTAATGAGGGGCAATGTTCAATAATCACTTGTGACATCGGGTCATTGATCGCAACAGACAGTGTTTCATGCCTGCTGTCTAATGGCAAACAAACCTTAGACTGTGGAAAGTAAATATGTTTCTGTGGGAAATAAAATAAAACCTGTAAAAGTAAACGAGTCCTATGTCACTCTCACCATCTGTCAGCTTGGAGCCACCCTTCTCTCTCTGAAAACCACTGATCCTACCTCACTTCATCCATTCTTCTTCAGTCATCCTCACTTTATCTCCATAGAAGGTCATTTCCATCGCTCGAGCCCGGAGGATGCGGCTGAAATGTGAACAGAGGGTCTGCTGAAGTATGTGGGCCGAACTCAGGGGCATGTTATATTTGTAGGCATGATAAATGAACACAATTACTTACAGCCCTGAGGTTTTATTTTGTTCTGTATTTATCACAAGCATGGCACCACCCCTGAAACTCCTTCCACTTATGTTTTTTTTTAAATCTCCTCTTCGGTTGCATGTTTACAAAATGGTCCCATAACTTCTGATTCCCCCATTTTTTATTGGTTATATATGAGAGCTTTTATTCCAAAGATGTTTGTGTATGGTGTACACAGCAAATAAAACAAAAGAAAATGTTATCAGCGTTGTCTCGTCCTTGACCGTTGGTCGTCTCCCTCCACCGCGTCACGTCTCATTTTTCACATTATCTCAAGTGGCTAGGCGATAATCCTTTTAGCATTCCCTGCATAGTATGCTCTTAGAGCTGCAACAGGTTGGGTTCAGAGACAAGGAAGCCTCTGTGTGGCTGTGGATGTCTACACACACCCTCCACCCTCTTGACTGCCTTTGTCTTTTCTCTAAGTCAGCATTTTGGTTTTGCTCACAATGGATGGAAATCTAGAGTCAGACGTTGAATTTAGAAGGATACACATTTATGTGACCAAAAAAAAAAAGATCAGACTTTACAGGCTACATTTAAAAGTGTTTTCCATTTGAGGAAAATGCAAGTTTGGTACCATCTAGCACCTTATAGTATGAGAACTGTATCAACAAATTAGTTACTGATAGAGCTTACAGCTGTTAATTAGAACAATGTTTTCACCGTGTGCGCCGTGCTGTGCAGCTGCAAATTGTTCTGAACTGTCTGTGGAGCAGCTCCGGGATGTGTCTGCAGATGACTCATTCAGCAGTTTGGGGATGTAATCAAATTCACAAAGGGGGAAACATTATGTGATTTCTATTTTAGGAAGGACTTTCCCTTTAAAAGAAACACAAAAAATGTATTAAGGACAGACGTCAGAGAGTCCCCGGGCTCTGCTGTGCTGGCAGTGAAGATTTTGCTTGAAATGGCAGCACATATTATATATATAATTTGCTTTCCTCCACTATGCCACACTTCCTCTGCCTGACTGTCCCAAAGTGGAAGAAAACAATAGCCCTCCTGTGTGTGTCTCTCTGACCGGAGGGCCTGCTGTGACATCCTGTTTTGGGTTCATAGGACAAGGTTTAAACATATGGTCATGTTTTGGGTTTGGCTTTTTCTTCCTCAGTCTGCCTGGAAATAAACAGCTAACAGCTGGTAAGGGACAATTCAGATCTTATTATTACAGGGTTGATGGAGTGCTGCTGAGCAAGCAAAGTTTTCAGGAGGAGGAGAAAAGTTGAGCTGGTGTACCTTTTTATAAAACTTGCAGGAGTTCACGTCTCCAGGCTTTGATGCTGTTGATGTGGTTTTATACATAAAATAAAAAAACACCACAGGGGACTAATGGACCTCCCACCTTATACATTAGCCCACCAGAAAGTAGCATAGTTTTGACCCTTCAGAATAAAAGCAGTGGTTGCCAGCACCACTGAAAGACCTGTTTCACATGCTCGCAGCTTAAAATTGACTCACGTTACAGAATATGAGCTTCCGCACAAATAAATCCTGTTTTATAACAACTCAGAACAAATACATTTTGTGCCTGAGTGGCCTCCAACTCTGATGGGTTTGTAGCTGAGTTTTTTTTTCCCTCTCTGTGCTTTGAGAAGCAATAATGTGTGTCAGGGTTAGCATGGGTTGTGAAGTGTGTCAAATCTGGCCTACTTCTTCTGTGCCAGCAGCATCGGCAGACTGCGGATGTCTACGCTTGAGAGAAGCTCGGTTCATGACTCAGTGACAGAGAGGCTGAACACACACACACACACAAACCTGCACACATGTAGGAATGAATCAACTGTTTTAGCCAATTAGCAGCTGCTACCAATTCACACTTTGATCATCAGAGAAGTGAAGGGTGGTGAATGGAGCCCTAAAACTGGAGGTACGGGCTCTGTCCCAGTTCCATATTAAATTCTGATTAACTGTTGGTGGCGTAAGATGCATCAACTGACAGATTCTTGGGCTTAGACTACAAATCATACTTGGATTTCTTTCCATTGCCTTCATCCATTCAACATCTGGGACCACTACCTCCCATTAATGTCTCCAATTGCCATTTTGTAGCAGTTTAGCTGAGAAGACAATGAGCCCAATGCATTCTGGGTGCTAAAGTTTTATCACCTGTTTGTTTTAGACAACACGAGTCTACATAAATGCGTAAGTATGCATGGACAATGGGAACCACATGATGAAGAATGTTTTTTTCTTGATTGGAACAATATTTTTTGATTAATTAGCACCTTTATTCTGCATGTGAGGCATTCATGGAACATCTGTAAAATATCGCCACAGAAAAAAGCACTCATTCACTCCCCATTTAAAGCAGATCTATGTGAATCTAAATCACACCACTCACAACAAGTATAACTGTGGAAAACACAGAGATGGGATAATACTGTGCGAGCCACTGAACAAAATCAAACAAAAGCCATAATTGCCTATGAGTTTTTTTTAAATTGCTTGATTTTTAAGTGTGTGTTTGAAACAAAAAACAAAAGTTAAGGAAACTTTAAAAGCTGAAAGAAATAAATCATAGAAACTGCTTGTAGCATCATCAAACCTGTCTGGTTTAAGAATTTAAGAACTGTTATGTCACTCGGGGTGATTAACGTGAAAACATGATGGATTGAAATAAATGACGCTGTTGTGGGAGGCAGCTGAGGTCAGAGCGTGTGAGGACACCAGAATGTGACCTCTTGGTTTGATATGATACAGACTGACTCCTCCTGACAGACTAAAATAAAATCCTCACAACAGAGTCCAGGGAATGACTGGAATCTTCCAACTCAGCAGCAGATGAATACGCCGTTCCAAAAATCTCAACAGCTGCCGTACATCTGTAAACGCAGCCCTGTACCTGTTTTTTGTCCTTAACACTTAAAGAGAAATCAACAAATTGACTCAGATTGCCAAACTTCTTCTAAATGGCTGTCAGTTTACACCAGACCTGGCAGGAGGTGCCTGCTTTGGGTGTACCCCCACCTATGTAACAAAAACCATCCCTGAGCTGAAGGTATCCTATAGCTACACCGGGCCATAAATCAGAGGAGTGGCCCTTTTCATTCCTCTCTCTCAAGCGTGACCTCTGCTTCCCGGGGGGTCAGGGTGATGGGTTAAAGCCTCCTCGGCCCTGTGGGAAACCTGACCAGCAGCCACTGACCCTCTTCAAATAACCGTCTGACGTCAGGAGAACGCAGAAGAACAACGGTAGGAGTGCTGGAGGGGGCTCTGCTTCAGCCCTCACTGAAACTTACAGTAACAGGAGATGAGACGTTTATGTGTTTTCTTTTCAGCGTGCAGTGAGGTCAGTTGACCCCCTTTGTAGAACAAGAGCAGGGATTGAGCTGGGCTGGACTGAAACTGAGTATTGAACGGCTATTGTTCTGTTTTCATTCACGGGTAATGCAGCTATTGACCGTTTCCTGCTTTGGGTTCAATGTGAGTTGAAGGGAACAATTTGTAAGAGTTGAACTAAAAAACTACAATTTTAGGCTTTAATGGCAAAGACATATATAGATATCAGCCCTCTGTCACCTTGAAAACAGAGCATGTGAGTGAAGACTCATTGCAATGCAAGTCAAAATGAAACAGCTCAGGATGTCAGGGGGAGTCGAACCACAGACTCCTGTGTGAAGCTTGACAGTGCTGTCAGTGCCCCCCCACCTCCTCAAACCCTACCAGCCTGGGGTATATTGTGGCTGTACTGGTCCCTTGATTAGATGATGGATGACATCATATGTTGTATGACCTGAGATTCTGTGGATCAGAATGAAGAAAGGTCGTCAGGTGATTTCTGTGGAAGGTCTGAAGATGGTGGACGCAAACACTCAAAGACAGCAACCAGTTATTTTTGCTTGTATGCTTTGTTTGTTGCCAAGCAAAAGAGTGCACGTTGGTACAAGCTGAATAAACCAATGAGAAAACGTACAAGAAAAAGAGTGAATAATGTTTTCACTGTGTAAAATAAAATCCACCTGGTAGAGCTCCATACACTGAGGCTATAGTCCTCACTGTAGCTGCCTAGACCAGGTGGGGATCTGGTCTGTAGCCCTTTGTTGCATGTTGCATACATGCCTCTGATGCTTCCTCTCTCTCTCCATTAATAATTATAAATTACAGGCACCTATACTGGAAGTGCAGCTGTGCAGGTTTATTACAAAAATATGCCTTTATACCCCATTTGGTGGAAATGATAACGTGGCAACTTTATTTTTGAAAAAAAATATATTTTTTAGCAATTGGAGCATCCACAACAATGTAACAATCCCTTACAATTAAACTTGACATTTTGAGTACTACTGTGGGGTTTATTTAACATCACTTCTTGAGAGCAGATGTTCCTAAACATGAGAAGTAAACAGATTTATAATGAAACTACACAAGTATATAAAAAATATATATAACCATCATCATCATCATCTTTGACCAGTTACAGATGGTGATGTTGGTAAACAGGGCGGCGGGGCTGATCAAAGTTATTTTATTTTGGTCGCAAACCAAAATGATGGTTTTAACAACTGGCTGAGTTTAAGTGTAAACTACATCATACATACGACGCATTTAACGTAGAAGACAGTATCTCTGAATACTTCCAGAAACAGTAGTTCTAACACACTTCCTATCCATCTTCTGTCTTTCACTGCAACATTCTGCAGTGTGTTCCTCACTGTCAAAACATTTTAGGCCACTGCTTATAGCGAGAAAACAACCTAATCACATAGTGGGATCTATTCCCAGTCATGTGGGAAGAAGAAAACATCAGGTCGACAGCTGGTCCTCGCTCCTCATCTGCATCCATGCAAACGCTCATCTACACTTCTCCCGCTCTGATATCCGACCCCCACGAGGGCAGGAGAGAGTTCAGAACCCAAAGTCCACCGTACAGTCCCTTTATTGCTCCCCTATGGTTTTCATTTACTCTTTCACTTTCAGTTCTTGATGTTTTTCACTAAAAGTGTTTCCTGGGACCATGTGTGCACAATATGTCCACAGCCAGTGACGGGCCCTTTTATTTTTTTTGCATCATTTTTTTTTAGATCGGTGGCTTTGATGTGTTCAACAGCCAGTTAAATTTGTCTGGGAACATTTTTAAATCCTCCTCCTCACACAAAACCTTCAGGTCAACAACAATATTTGTAATGCATATGAGTATCACATTAACGTTGGGAGTAGATTAAAGCTGCTGCTTGTCCTGTAAGCTTTCAACTGCAACTTGACTTTCGTTAAGAGGATTCAAGTAGGAGAATAAGAAGGAGAATCTTGATTTGTGTGCATGTTGAGTGAGCAGCGAGCTGATGAGGGGTTTGTACAAGAGGGCTTATAGCCATGGATGTGGGTGAGTCCATTCAGGAGGGTCAAGGTGGGCGTACATACAGTCACATATTAGCTAAAAATATTCCTAATAGTTGAACAAATGAATGCGCCTGAAACCAAGTGAAAGCCATCTTGAGCTACAGATTACATTTTTAAAGGGGCAGCTTCAGTGCAGACAGACTGAGTCCAGGCTCAGACTGTAACCTGGAGGCCAGAACTTAAGCAGCATCACAAAACAGGCAGGAGGACAGTAAATCACAGTCTGGTATTTGTGTCTCTTTTTGGGACATATACTTTGCTGAAATCACTCTAATCATTGCATAGGTTCCTCCTTTTGAATTTAGAGTTGCCCGTTATTCCTCTGCTCCACCTCAGCTTTGCTTGGCCTTTGCCACTTTAGAATAACTGGGAGTTAGGTGGAGTCTGCCAGTGCCAAGATAGCAACAGCTAAAGCCAAACCGTTCGGTGGTGGTGGTCCATCTATGTTTATTTCTTTTATTGGACATTAGGATGTCATGGAAAAGGAACAAAAGGAAAAAGCTCCTATCTGTTCTGATGGCTAAGGACGAGCGGTGACATGAGACATATGCCCATGCATCCTGCTCAGCCGCATGCACATCGTCTCTAAATCTCTAAATACACGTGCCCAAAAGGAGCAACGTTAGTGCCCAGCGGCACTCGAGCCGCCCTCGCTCTGCCGGCTCCAGATGAAGAGCGTCCGTCTGCTCCACTCCTCCAACCTCCAACCATCATCAAAGCAGACCAGAGCGCTTGACCTCGCCCTCATCTCCACCTCAGTTCTGGGGTTTCCTAATTTTAACCCCAGTCTGGTCTGCCTGGGCGAGGGAAGGCCCATCACCGTGGCGCCACACTGGGCAGGACCTCCCCTGAGGATTCAGACAAGTGACAGGCCTCAAAACCCACAGAGGATCCCCACCTGACAGATCATCCTCTGTGGGATCTAATTGCAGGATTCCCATTGAGGAGAACAGCTGCCAATCAGAAGCAGGGTTGGAAGGTTTGTGATGATTAAAAAGGTTTAATTTGATCAAACCAATTATCAAAATGACTTATATCTACTCTGAAGAGTGAAACATATTTACACCCGACACCGACAAATGATGATACCTGGCAGAGCAGACACTCAGAAACAAATGATCTGTCAACACATTGCATGTGAGCTGCCTGCTGACCTGTTGGAGTCTAATGTGATCTAACAGTCTGTTTCCTCTAATTATGTTCTTCAGTCCGTCAGCATGAGCTCTCATGACTCGTTGCCAAGATTCTGAATAATGCTGTGCATAGAGAGGAATTCAGCACTGTTGTGTACACACTGCAGAATATCTGAGCTATGTCAAAGCAGATTTATATATTAAAGAAAAACTTTGTACAACAGCATCTCTGTAATATCCTCTGTAACAGCATGAGTGAAAGCCACAGCTGAATCCAGATTGAATTGTCCAAAACATGATATGGTGCGTGTATCTGACACTGATCTTTGGGACAAGGTCGTGCCCTCTGACAGGGTCTGATTCCTCCTCAGGAAGCGTGGGTGATCCAGGTGTTTGACTGGACAGTTAGTATGTCACTCACTAAAAAAAAAAGTGCACTTCACTGCTAGTGAAGACAATCCCCGATAAACAAACTTCTCACTCACTTCCTGTTTACTTTCACTTTCTGTTGATTTGATTAGGCTGAAAAAAGACATCATGGTATGGGTGACCATTGCAGTGGTGAAGACTCCTGACACAGCATGGCATCTCTCCCTGCTTGTCGAATTCCTTACAACCCTTACAATGTGTCTGTCTGTGGAGTGAGACAGCCCTATGCAGACAAAGGTGTCAATCATCCCGTGTACTGCTCACCATAGGTACCATGAGTGCTTAGACACACTTTAAAAAAAAGTTTGTATTTTGTCAATTGAGAAGCATTTTTAAATAAAAATCCACAAACTGGATTTTTATACTTGATTGATTTAATTATGACGTGCTTCATGCGATGATTCGCTGCCCCACAACAACCCCATCCAACAATAGCTCTGCCTCCAGACAGCCTCCATCAACTCCTTATCAAGTCACACCGTCTCCCCCGTCTACCTCTCCACCCGGACAGGCTGCTTCACCCCCTAGATTCCCATGTCAGAAATAGAGATGGACAGAAGGAGGACAACGACTCACAGGAGGAGTAACATGCAAAAGAGCGCAGGAATTTCTCTTTAAAGGAGGTGGGGGGGCCAAAGGACCAGCCAAAGGAGAGCCGGAGTGAGCTTTAATGACATGTTGATGACAGGCTGGATGGAGGGTATGCAGGGCTCCTGCAGGAGAGGAGAAAGAGCAGGGCGTAAGACGAGCCGTACGGGCTTGTATAGCTGTGAATAGACGTCTGCTGTGTTACCCTGAAAACTCGGCATGTCTCCATACCTGCACTGTTCATACATGATGAGAAACAGGAGCAGCGAAGCCTCCAGCTGTGCATCAATGTGTAATTTCCGACTTGGCTCATTACGGTATGGGCCACTGCTTCCCTAAGGGCTCCATTTGCTGGGCATGGATGGATGAGCAGGCCAGGATGTTGATGATAAAGTTTTTAATCACTAATCACAATCAAATTATGAAAGTAAGTTTTATGGTGTTGCTCTTGTGATGAAGGTTAATACTTTGGTATTGGTTTCATGTTCAGTGTTGAGATGAGACATAGGCTGTGTCTCATTTCAGGGTCTGCATCCTTCGGAGTGCGCATTTTAAGGCCGCTTACGTCACAAAGCTGCGCGAAGGCTGTCCCAATTCGCCAAAAGTCGAAGGGTCCTTCAAATGCGTCCTCCAAATGCGTCCTCCTTTTGCCTGAATTTGGAGGACGCATCGCTACCATCCTTCGTGGCCTTAAATATCCCACAATGCTTTGCGGACCTACTTTTTGTCCAATAGTACGATGACGGACCAAGCGAGCGGCAGCGGCAGGAGTGCCGAATTCACATTTAAATGTAAGTAAAGAGCATTAGTTCGAGAGTTTTAAAATGCTAGTAGTGACAGCGGCATTAAAAAAATGAGTTTTATATTTACAAACATGACGTCCTGTTGATACGAGGCGCTGTAAAATAAACGTTTTGATTGAATGTTGTTTCTGGACTGTTTACTGTAGTATAGTATAAAGTATAGTTCACGTGAGGAGCAATATTATCGTTATTATATCAAACGGTCATTCTGCCTGTTGTCATTTTGTTGAAGGAGGAGCAGAGAGAAACAGAAGAAATCTGACAATTGATAACGGAGGAGATGAGACTGGAGAGGGAGGGAGAGAGAGAGAGAGAGAGAGAGGGAGAGAGAGAGAGAGAGAGGAGAGAGAGGGAGGGAGAGAGGGAGAGAGGGAGAGAGAGAGATAGAGAGAGGGAGAGAGAGAGAGAGAGAGAGAGAGAGAGAGAGGGGGAGAGAGATAGAGAGAGAGGGGGAGAGAGAGGGGGAGAGCAGAGAAAGAACGGACAGACCTCAGCTCATTGAGAGGATGTTGGACAGCAGTGATTTTATGTTCTGTGTTATTTAAATGTTACTTATTAAATTGTGTATTAAATCGTTCTTGTCTCTGTGTTCTTAAACTCTTCTCACCTTGTTACATTATGTGTTTCTTTACCTATTTATAATTTAAGTAAACTTTTGAACAACTTCTCAGTGACCACAGTAAATCATTTATTGTGTGTGTGTTGTGTTATGTACAATATTTACAAAGACACAGTTTGAACATTTCTAACTATTTACCAGTGGGCATTATGAAAATGTACAGTTTATTATTTATAAAGATCAGCAGAAAATACTATTCACAAAGAACATATATATAAATGTTTGGCTGAGCAGGAGTCCTTGGTGCTGCTGGACTGGACGATGCCACGATGAAGACCTTGGAGTCCTCTGGCTGTGAGTGGGACATCATCTGGGGGAGGGGGGTGCCTGTCTCCTCTGTCCACCACATCGTCCATCAGGGTTTGCAGAGCGGACGATCGGCGGCTGCCATGTTACTAAAGATGTTTTTAAAAAGGGCAAAAATAAAAATAATAACTTCAACAGAGCGGCTTCCAAAGCAGCTTAAAATATGAAAAGCTATAAAATATGTATCCTCACCCTCCAAAGGTGATGATGGTCAGTACACCTCCTCCAGGACAGACAGCTGGTCCTGCAGGGAGCCCCACTCTCCTCCACCCAGCAGTAATTCTTTGGTGCAGTGACAGACCTGATGCTTAATGACACATTAAAGCAGTGGTTTCAGGGTTATTTGCAGGGTTCTTACACATTTAGCTATTTATTTAAAGTATTAAAATTACAAACAGACCCTGTATCAAGTCTTACAATTGAATCAAATATAAATTACATTTAATCATATTTGTCTATCTACTGGTTATATATCTAGCGTTTGCTCAGTAACTGGTTAATATTAATTATGATCAATAATATGGTTAAACAGCAGCTTACCGTCACCTCCCCACTGCGCTCTCCCAGCCTGAAGAAAATGAGCCGTCACCGGTTTTGCTGCCGCTGGAGCCGCCTCTCCTCTTCCTCCAACAACAAATAAATATATTAAAATATTCCAAATCCACACTGTTGTCCCGCTTGTTGTGTAGTCCGTGTTGTGTCGCTGTCGCTGCTTTTGTTTTTCCCGGGGCAAAATTTATGACGTCGCGCCACAATCAGGAAGTGCTTTGAAGGCCAGACCGTCCCATTTACCAACGGTGGAGGATCCTCCGGAGGATCCTCAGGAGGACGCGGCCTCCTGAGACCGCGTAGGCTGCGTCCTCCGAAGGATGCAGACCCTGAAATGAGACACAGCCATAGATCCAGCCTGTAGCTGATTAGCTTAGCTTAGCTTTATGGCAGCATTTTTGTTTTTAGGACGTGTTGTGTGTTTTCCACTAAAGATTTGATCAATAATGATTTGGACGGCTGTAAATGGTGCAGCATGATGTTGCTCTGTGTGTAATACCTGCTCCAAGTGTATATAGATATGAACGGCTCCTAATGATACACAAACAATACAGCTCTCTGATTCCCACACACTGGCACTTTGACAAGAAGTATCTTGTGGTATCAAACTTTGATACGTCTCTGTTATTATCTTCCAGATACACTTTTTAAATGTCTTCTCACTATCTCGCCACAGTCAGTTTGTTCTCACGGTCGGCTCTTTGTGTGTGTGTTTAGGCTTAGAGGTTGTAGCTGCAGGTTGGGAGCAAAAGCAAAGAACAACAACCCCAAACAGCTGTAGAAACAGTAACATGAGCCTGACAGAGACACTGTGGAAGGCCACAGAATCGATTTGCATTCCAGCGACAACAATACCCGCACAAAATAAAGATATCACTTAAAAACCTGTGTTTTTTTTTTTTATTTTTTTTTTTTTTTTTAAATTGTGCAACCACTGAGTCCATAGTGTGACAATTCATGCTTGTAAATGTCTGGCACACTGTAACTCATATTGTTCCGTTAAAAATAACTCCACAAACTATAATTTTGGAGTCGGAAACATCTCAGCTGCTCGGTTATATTTTCTGTGTCACGTATGGAAATACCGGGGTCATGTTCTTACAGGGTCAGCACTCTTCCTGGTAGGTGGCCACAATAATCAATATGGCCAACAAATACAAACACGAATGGAGGAGAAAAAACAAGCACAAGTATTGACTGAAAATGTATTGTGTTGTTGTCAATCGTTTAAGCCCTGAGCTCTTGTTAGAGGGTGTCAATGACTGTAGAAAAATCCATCTATTTTTACAGAGGCAGACCCACATGTGGAGATGGCTGCTCAGATTTCAGAGATACAGACAGATGATGGGTGGCAGGACATTTGTGTGTGTGTGTTTGCGTGCCTGTGCCTGTGTGTATTTGTGTTTTTGGGTGGGTTATGGTGTGGCCAGGGGGGTGGCTTAGTAGAGAGATTACCCCACTTCTGGGAAATAGTTGGGGGAGGTTTTTTTTTTTTTTTAAAAGGGGTCCCAAATCTGTTCCTAAAGAGCTGCAAGATTACACAGTCAGGACTGAGCCTGTAGATTACAGGGATGAATCATCCAGTGAGAACCTCCTTAATGTGAGGCGATGGGAAGGAGGATGGTGGGCTCTCTAAATAATTCACCTCCCTCTGCCTCCCCTCATTTAAAACACTGTAAAAAAAAATAAAAATCAAAAATTTAAGAGTGCAGTCACAGTGCCATGTTTCTTTAAAAAATGCATAAAGACAGACTGTTTAGCAGCTCACAGGGTGAAAACTTTTATGAAACCTATTATTTCTTTGGATTAAACCAAACTTCTTTCAACACATCCTCACAAAGAAAAACACATTCTGTGAATAATACATCCCCTAAATATTATATTAGATATAAGCCCAACGTCATCTGATTATGGGACAAATACAGCAGCAGAAATCTCAGTCAGGACAGATTTTTTTTTTTTTCACAAAGGAGCATTTAACCCTACAAGCCGTTTGGTTTTCGTTCACTTCCCACTAATATTCTTTCCATCGCCAGGATTAACAAGGCTACGGGTTGCCAGACAGAGGTCATAATAACCCTGTAGATAGTTACTTCAAAAAAAAATCAAGTCACCCAGGACTTATCTCTACAGACACTCTGCAAACAAGCAGAGATTAACACTGCAAACTGCTTTGGCTGTGTGTTTGTTTGGGGGATCTCCAGCTTTTAGCTGATAAAACATCGGTGTGATGTCTAGTGCAAAGTTACAGCTAATCTCTCAAGTCTTCAGCTTTTAAGTGACCTCTGTGCACAGATACGGAAAAGTCCACTCAGTAAAATATGAGCGAGTGAGTGTTATTCTAGGACATTAGTGCAATTATTGTAAAACAAGAAGGTCCATTAGGAGACATAAGCAGATTATAAAGGACAGTTTTTATTGAGTGTTACTGGATCTCATCTTGAAATTAATAGCTTAATATATTTGATGCATTTACTGCAATAAAAAAGTTCAAGATAATAGAAATGTTTTGCTATATTATGCCAAGTCTACTGTTGTAATGTCCCCGAACTGAATGCCACTGTATCCCCCACAGAGTACCTTTAATCTGTACTGAAAATCATCACAATAATCCAGAACAATTAAAATATAACCAGTAAACTATTAAAGCTATGCGCCCTCCTGTGGTTGTGTGAATAAGTGCAGGTAGAATCTTCCAGTTTTGTGACATCTGCATAAAAAGTGTTGTGTTTTTTTGCTGCTCCACATTTGTTTATGAACAGAGGGTTGATGCTTCAGAATGTGTGCTCTTTATGGGGTGACAAAGTCCACTTGTCTTTTGACTGGTCCAGTGATGTGACATGTCAGGGACTAGAATAAAAAACAAATGTGGTCTTTAGTCTTTCGATGCACGTCCACTGCGCCGGAGGGGAGACAAAACACTGGAAAAAAAAGTGTGTCACTGTCTTCTACGATTTTTGCATTTTGTGCTTTCCTCAGACAAGTTGCCACATTCTTGCCTGAAGCAGATGTGCCAGCTGTAGGTAAAAGTCACTGAAGAGCTCAGATGGTGTTTTGTGAGCTCCCGCAGGTCAGTTTCCAGATGGGAGTGTGTGAGTCACCGTGTCTGTTGAGACGCCCGCCGCAACTTCGTCATACCTGAGTGCTGCCAGACATGTCTGTGGGGCTCTTCAGTCTAAGGAAACGTCTAGTTACTGCTGTGTGCTTTTATTGCCCGTTCCATAATTTCACCTGTAAATCTTTGTCTCTGCTTAACGTTTGATGTGTAATTTTTCTTAGACAAAACAAGAAGACAGGCTCTCTGAAGGCTTCAAGCTGCTATAATCTCAACCTTTCCCAGAAATCTGGCACAATCAGGTCACTTTGACTGCATAATTTATGGCTAGTGTTAGCCAAGGAGGGTCAGCGACAATAAAAATGCAAAACTTAACATAATCACATGGTGGGTTATGCCTCCTAACTCTACAAAATCCACGAAGAAAGGAGTTTCTGTGGATAACCACACTGAGAAAGCATCTACATAAAACACACATCTAAATTTGACTCCTCTTTTGTTTTTCTTGTCTAAACTTATTTCAAGATTGTTCTTAATTGTGCTTAATTGTCCTTAATTACCACTGATTATTGCCATACATCTTCATAATTACAAAGGTGATCCCACCGCAGCAGACGGTCCTGGATATAAACAGGATTAAATTGTTATCTTTTTCCGTTGATGAGCCAGCAGAGAAAGAGAGAGAGAGACGTTGAGCAACAATTAAAGCAGGCTCACACACACACAATTACAGTGTGTGGAAGAGGGCCCAAAGCAAAAGGTGTGAAGCAGTTTTGTTGACATCAGCAGAAAAAAAGAGAAAATACTGTGTTTGAAGGGTGTCTGTGCAAGAGGGGGGCGGGCGGGCAAATGTTGTGGCTCCAAGAGCAAAAAGTGAAGCAAATGGCAAAGGTCACAGGGACAGACAGAGACAGAGACAGAGACAGACAGAGAGAGGGGGTGTTAACACACACACACACCTGAGTGCAGAGTGGTATTTATGAGTTTGTTGTTCAACACAGTCACAAAAGGCATTCTGATTCTTCAGCTTTGGAAAGTGTATATAGACTGAATTAATTCCACTAAGTTTAGAATCATCAATGAAAACGTCCTGCAGCTTTACTACCCACAATGCAATCTGCCAACCAATGGTCATATTGGTGATGCATGTGTGTTATGCTAATAGCACAATGATGCAGTTACTAGCCTGATGAGAGTGAGAAGCTAGATGCAAAAAAACCACCTTAATGTTTTTTGTTTTTTTAGGGTCAAAATAGCAGATTTATTTGGTTATTTTCACCCAAAGCTGTAGCGAGGTGCAACTAGCATTGTTAATTGTAGACATGTGTGTGTCTCTACCATGTGCACCCAGATTTAAAGTGCATCGTCCTTCCCAATGAGGGTGCAAATAGTACTTTTAGCTACAAACACGTGTGTCTCTGCCAATCTGTCTTTACCCATCAGCTCAGGTGAGTGTTACATGCCATGTGTGTTTTGTTTTATTGTTTTTTCCCCTCTCTCCTCCTTCCCTCACCCCCGTTCTTCTAAGTTTCAGGTACAAATGACCAGAGTGGGTCCAGCTGTGTGGGGGAGTGGCTGCTTTGCTGTGGAGGAATCCGGCCAATCGCATGCAGGAAGGGGGAACACTTTTAAAAGGACCCGCCTCCAATGGATCTCTCTCTCTCTTTGCCTAGCATCTTCTTTAATGCTTTCTTTTCAATATTATTCATTTAAATTAAAGGTGAATATACCGAGAACACTTTGACTTTTCATCCATTTGGTTTTGTCTCTCTCACCACACTGTCTCCCCTGCACAAACTGCCAACCATCACTCTTCAGTTTCTGATGCTTTCACGCTCTACAAACCCCAGCTTCCTCTTAGCATGTCATACAACTAGTCAAAAGCAGTCAGCTGGACTCATTCCCCCCACCATGCATAAAAACAGCAGTTTTTTCCAATTTCTTGTTTTGTGAGTGACTTAAATAAAGCTGAACATGTCATAGAGATGTGAGTAATGGGAAAGATTCGTCCTGACAACTGTGGAAGTGTGGACGGACTCACGGAGCTTCACAGGATTCATGCCGACAGCCTGAAATCTGACTGACATGAGGAGCACATGGAAATAATGGAGGTCAGCCAGCTTAAAAAAAAAAAAAAAAACAAAGAGATCAAACTGATCTCTGGGTGTATTCACTCATGTAATTTTCACCTTTTATATTATTTTATATTTATACGGTCAAATTGAAATGAAAGCCGCCTAAATTGAAAAGGAAGCTTCAAGGTACAATTGAAGGAAACATGCTACGGTGAGAGAGGAAATGGGTGTAGATCAGGAAAAAAAAAACATTAAGGAAATGGTATGAGTGGAAAATTATTACTTAACAGTGAATATGATCAGATCAGAGAGAGAGAGAGAGAGAGAGATGAAGGCACCAAAAAGAAAGGGTGAAGAGAAAGGTGGACATTCAGAGGTAACGGGAGCCCCCTGCTGGTGTGGGAAGGAAGGTAAAAAGCAGCAGTTTAAGGCAGCGGTCCCCAACCTTTTTTGCACCACGGACCGGTATCATGTAAAACAATACTTTCACGGACCGGCACAGAAAAAAAAGTGCATAAAGAGACAACTTACTCTTATGCTTAATTAGTGGGGGCCTTTGAGCTTTCTCAGCAATGAGGCGGTCCCATCTAGGGATAATGGGAGACATGACACCCGAAGTGTGTTTCTTATGTCCAGTCCACTCCGTAATTTTGTTTTGGCCGTCATTTATTGCTTCTGTCCTTCTTGTTCACGTTTTCTTCCATGGCTTGTCTTTTAATGCAGGGTGCTCGGTCTCGCAGTTTTGAAGGCTTCGCCACATGTCACTCAGAGCGGACTTGGTGTGTGAGAATCACCTGTTGCAATAAATCTGTACTTTAAATAGGACTCCTGATATAGTCTTTTAAATGCAGGTTTCCTTTTCTTTGAAGGGGCAGGCTCCTCTTCTTCTGTCTCCTCGTTAGGCCTTTTCCCCTTTCCGAAGAAGCTCTCCAAAGACGTTTGTTTTTTATTTATTTTTGCTGCTTGTGGGCTTAATTTTGGGGTTCCGTATCCCGTGACCGAGACAAGCGTCTGGGCAGGTGCTTAAAGGCACAGGCGGATGAATCTGATCGATTTATAAATGAAACAGCTTTCAGACTCAGATAATGAATAATATATTTTTTGCTCAGTCTTTCTGTGCGGCCCGGTACCAAATGACCCACGGACCGGTACCGGTCCCCGGCCCGGTGGTTGGGGACCACTGGTTTAAGGGACTCAAGCAGAAACCAGTTTAAAAATGTGAGAAAACAAATCAAGCAACAGTGAAAAATGTTAAACTCAAACAACAGCAATAACCTGCGACCCACACCAACATGACAGAGCTACAATGAAAAACCTGTGTGTGCTTGTGCTCCACCTTTATACAGCCTGTGGCATCAGTCAGCACAGGTGCAGTCCATTTGTCCATCAGGCCACAATCAAGTAGGAGGAGCACCAGCTGAGGGAGCCGTGGTCTGCATCCTGTGCACCTCCCGGACTTATTAATGTCAGGAATACTACATACCCAAGAAGAAAATGACTTATGTCATATTCAAAGCTTCATATAAGGGGGGAGGACTACATTTAAAATGTATTTCATGACAGATTAGGTGCAGATTATGCCTCTGAATCTAGTTTCATCTTACATTTTCAGCATGCTATCTTCTATGCTATGAGTTGGGAAAGGGTCATCGGAGTGTGACAAAGGTTACACCTTTGAAGGTGTAAAAAGGGTCGTGGAGGCTCCTCTGGCTTCACTGCAAGTGGACTGAGACAAAGTAGAAGTAGAGTGACTTTACATTACACAGATGGAACTAAACGTGACAAGTTTCCTTGTGAGATGTGTTAAATGTTAGGACTTTGTGTGTGTTTAAGATAATCTTGGCCTAACCTCTAACCTAGTTTTGAACATAACTACGTGTCATATTGACCGACTGTGTTGTCCATCACACTGTGTTGTGTTTTGTGTTTTCTTCCTTTACTTTTTACCTTGTTGAGCTGAAAAGAGAACATTTACAATCATAATCCTACTTTTGTCAAAACGTTTTCTTTATTATAGCATACGGCAACAAAACAACAGGAAAACAGAACAACAACCACAAAGGACAAACATAATAACTTGTTTTTTTCCCCCAAATCACAAATTTAGAAATGTCATTAAAAGTCACACTTTGCGCATTTCCGTCTCAGTCACAATCAGAAAAATTCAAGTCCTCGTATCTCACTTCAACACACATTCATAATTTATACATTCCTGATGAGTGAGGAAAAAAGGCTCGTAGACTGTTATGTAATGGTCACACTGAACTGCCAAATCTCCTGACTGTAATCCTCTCCCCTGTGAGCAGGTAAGATAGATAATCCTCATCTAATCCAGCTATCAGTGCCTTTAATCACTTAATCCAGTTTAGGTTAAAATACAAGATTAGATCCTGTTTGAAGGCCTCCTTTCATGGTCTGAGAATAAACCATACAGCTCTCCCCAACAATACACTGCATGCTGTCAATACAAGGAATCTATAACTCTACATATGCATCCAATGTTTCACTGTTGGCGTCATAAAGAATTTTGTCAATTAACATTACTCTCTTTGTACAAGATAAAAGCTTCCTTATAGGGAGTGAGACTCTGTTTGGTCCACATTGTGTTTGTATTGTGAGTGTATAGATGGTGGGTCAATCATATTAGAATGTCTCCAGAATACAAATCTATATGGATGTAAGATTAAAATCATCATTTTGCATGTCTTTACAAGCTATGTATAAGGCCATTGATACTGTATATAAGATAACAGATTTGAATACAGTTCCAGTGACGGGAACTCCTGTTTCAAACCTTCCTTCTACACCTCTCACACCACACCCCCCGTGCTCCTTTCCTCTAGTTAGTCTTGGTCATGCCTTTGGTCTTCAGCTCTGCCAGCTTGCTGGTAACAAAGTTCCACTTGAAGGATGCATCTTCGTTGCCTCCTCCCAGCGAGACGTATTTGGAAAAGCTGTTGTTGCTCCTTCCTCCTCCTCCTTCACCCACCTCTCCCTCAGTGACCTGCCCATCCTGGATGTCCTCCCCTCTGGCCTCCGTCACCCCTTCATCACCTTGCTCTTCAACTGCTTCATTAGCAGCAGCGGCAGCCGCCGCGGCTTCGGCC
The DNA here is from genome assembly GCF_900634625.1 of Parambassis ranga. Classification (NCBI taxonomy): domain Eukaryota; kingdom Metazoa; phylum Chordata; class Actinopteri; family Ambassidae; genus Parambassis; species Parambassis ranga. Next base: position 17,680,560 of record NC_041036.1, read on the forward strand.
TGCTTCTTGGCGGCCCAGTTGGCTGCAAAACTATCCCAGAATCCTGTGCGCCTGGTGGGTCGTGGAGGCTCCTCTGGCTTCACTGCAAGTGGACTGAGACAAAGTAGAAGTAGAGTGACTTTACATTACACAGATGGAACTAACAGGGACTAGTGGGCTAGTGCTAAGATATAAGAAGCTAAACTAGTAGCCAAGCTGTACCTGTTTCCTGGTTGTTAACGCTATGCTAAACTAACCATTTTTTCTTGATTAAGATTAAAATTAAGATTAGCTTGATTAGTCCCTGTAGGGATTAAAACTCTGACCGGAAAGAAAAAAAAAACAACTGATGATCACTCACTGATCAGCGACCGGCGGGCTCTCTGTCTCCTCTAGAAGCTGGTGTTCATCGTCTTTGTTGAACAGAGCTGATAGCCTGTTCCAGCTTTTTGCCCCGGCCCCTTGCATCTGGACACACACACACATACACGGGGTCAAAGGTCAGAGTGGGGACATGGTCGGTGCTTTCAAACATTAGAGACAATGGCCTCCTTTGATAGTTTTGTGGGTAGCCACCCAGAGTCTTTGCAGTTGTTTCACATACTTTCCTGGCCATCTGGGAAACAGCGTTGGCCCCCTCATCCTCAGGAATTGGACTCACATCATTCTCCACCTCTGTGACCTGCAACGGCAGCAAAAATCAACACAATCAATGTGCTCTGCAGCCATCTAGTGCACACTGTGGATACTACAGACTGTAGAATGACCACAAGAGTTGCAAAAGCAAATCATATAAAAACAAACACACAGATTGCTGAAGCTGAACAACCATTTGTTTTAGGTGTTCAATGATAAACGCTTGAATAGCAATTCCACATCAGTGTTTGTTTTGACACGAGGAGAGTTCATACTAATAAACTTTAGTTGTCTCATATTTCACATGTACGTGTGAAGCTAATGCGACTCAAATAGCAGGGATGACAACTGTGCACATCTATCTAAACTATCTCTCTCAGCGTGCACAGTCTTCCTCTGTTGTCCTTCTTGATGTCACAATCAGGATAGGGACCAAAGTCCTGGAGGAGTCTGTCATGTAGGGAGATCTAAGTACGCCCCGAGGACCTGGCTGCCTCCTGTCAGTCAGTCAGTCAGTCAGGAAGGCCAACTAATCCGTTTGTTCAGCTCCTGTGCAGGATCGAGTTTCTCTGCTCTCTGGACATCTGGGTCATTGCAACACTGTCTGTTTCACTGCTACCATACCAATGCTGGAGACAGAGAGAGTACAAAGTGCTAATACAGCACTGTGTGCATACAACAGGAAGAGCTCTGGTGATGATCCAACGTAGAAAATGTATTTCAGTCTTTGAGTTGGTTGAAGTGGAGACAGTCAGAACAGTGGTTCCTAAATCAAGGGGTCTGACCTCGAGATATAAGGTCATGAGGTGATTAATGGGGTGAGGAAGAAGAACAAAGGACAATGCAGAATATGACCAAAGCCAAAAAAGGTCGGCAACCACTTGATCCAGAGTATTTAGAGATGCATTTTCTATCAGTTCAATAATAGCAACGTACAGAGCTTGACTTGTAGTTGAGTGCTGCATAATGGATGAGAGTGACCTCTTAATTTAAAGTCTTGAAATACGTGTGTAGATTGCAAACATTTGTGCAAATACAGCAGAGGAAGCTTCGTGCAGGCCTAACAGACAACCACCTAACCCTGTGATGAATAAGACATGATCACTGCCTGCTGACTTCATGACTTTTAACATCAATTCCTGACACATCAGCAACAAACAAACAATGGAGAAAAGTCCTGTACCTCTTCAGCAGTGTCCTCCTCATACTCGGGGTTTAGAGTCTTCATCACTTTGCTTTTATAAACCTTCCACATTGGATTCATACTTGCACACATACAGATGCTTTAGCACTCAAGGGTGGGGGGGGACAAGACCTGCGAATACTTCCTTAATGCCTCTGTGGTCCACCCTCCACCAAAAGTCTCCTCGTCCTTCGTCTCAGTTGGGTCGACTCTGACCTGCTTCCATGTGTAGCAGCCGATTAGAAAATGTTCAGAAGCGAGGCCCGGGCTTATTCATGCTCCTGGTCTGGTTGTGTCTGCTGGGGCTGACAGCCGCTTTCCTCCACCACAGAGTGTCTGAACAGGTAAGGGCAAGGAAGTTCGGCTGCTAAGTGCAATGTGCCCACGCGGGTGTATAGACACACACACACACACAGTGTTCAGCGTCACGGTTCAGAATCCCTGCCTTGGTTACCTGGAAACAGGTGTGGATTTCCTCATTCATATTTCAGAGGGTCTCTTTTCCAGAGCCAGAGGTCTATTGTCAGCCAGAGTTGGCAGGTTGGCTCCTGTAACAATGATGCACACACAGATGCAGACACACACACACACGCGCTACTGACATGTTTAGATGATTTGATAAACTCTGTTGCACCCGGTAACTGAATTATCACACACACATATTTATATGAAAATGTGCACAATTAACTAATCATCTTAAACTCTGCACACACATCCATAGTTTATTCACAGAAACTCACCTTTATACTAATCTACAATATAACCCCCCCCCCCTCACTTAAAACCTGGTCACTTCCTCATCATCCTCTCCTCTGCTCCCATTGGTTGCATATCAGTCAAACACTAGTCAGATTGTGGGGTTGCTTTTTTTCGGTTGCTTGGCAACCTGAGAGGGCCAGCTCATGTAGATAAAGTGAGATGTATAAAGCTCTGATGACTGATTGGATTTCACCAACCGCCCACAACAACACAAATACAACCAACGCAAAGTGCAAGGCTGCCACATGTTAAATAATATTTCAACTCAAAGCTCTTATTTATCTCTTTACCTGCAACAATAAACAGCAACAAAGCACTTCCTGTTTATGGATTGATCATAATCTTGATTATACCACAGTGAAATCTGATAGCGCTCCTTGTTCCAGGTTTTGATTACTATACAGAGTTCGACAGTACGGAAGCTGTAAGGAAGAGCAGATCCATAAGATGAAGCATGAATTATGAATGCAGGTCTGCGAAACAACACGTCTACACACACACACACACACACACACACACACACACACAGACCGATGCATGGTGGTTATTTGAAGAGCAGCCAGTTTGGTTGTGGCCACGGCAGCAGCAGCAGCTCATGTTTCAGACTGGAAAAGGTCACACCCAAGTATTTATCAGTGTTTGCACAGCACGCAGAGGGCTCGCACATTGTCAGGGTTGATGACCTATATATTCTTCTGGGGATTATATAATGAAATGGCAAATCAAAATGTGTGATTTGAAAACAAATGGTGAAGAAAAATCTAATTAAAAGGTCTGATAATAATGAACACACTTATGATGGAGTCTGTATGTAGAACATTCCTCCACCTGAGTGCTTCTTCCACCAAAGACGACTGAACAATCTGAAATATTTTCCACAAATATTCCGCCTGAAACTGCTAAGACATGACTTTGGTAGTTTATTATGTTGCTTTGCACTTTGTATCGACACGGATGCACTTAGGAAGAATCACTGGATTTTTGCAGATGTCTGACATGCTAATAAATGCACTTTCTTCCCATTTAGAGCCTTGCATTGACCATTATTTAGTCAAATCTCTTTAGTTTTGTTCATTGACACTTTAAATCTATTAAATCTACCCTTCTGTTCTGACCTCAGATTACCACTAGGTGGCTCAAGAGTCCTTTAGCTAGATAGATAGATATACTTTATTGATCCCACAGGGGGGAATTGTTTTTACTAATATAGTTCTATCATGCTCCGTGCTTCTAAAAAGTTTAGTCACAAACTAAGTAAATAAATAATGATGTATATTTATCATGCATTAGTCAGATGCAGAAGTCGACTGTGTGTTCCAGTGCTTGGTGACAAACTTTCCTTGAAGTTTATTATTGTTTTTACAATAATTTGTTGTTTCTTCCAGGAGAGATGTGCCACTGTTTGTATTATGGACAAAGGTCTGTGTAAATGGATCAATCAATCAACATCTTAATGTTAGTATCATATAATATATATTTTTTAATATCATTATAATATATGTGTTTTATTAACAAACACTTTTTGTCCATTTCAGAAGGTGAGGCCATAAAAATATGAGCAATACAAGCATCATGTTGGTAGTCTATTATCTGATATGTCTCCTACTTTTGACCACTAGGGGGTGACAGTCAAGCATTCCATGCTCAAATGTGTATGTTGCTGGAAAGGTATGGAACACAATGTACAGAACACAGTGTACAGATACGTGACTCCACTGTGATATGCCACAGTGTCAACATGCAGGCATCAGAGACACAAACAACTGCAGATAACATTAGTACAAGTGTAAAAAAACGTTTTCACTGCATGCAGGTCATGCTGCCTCGTGCTCGTGCCATGTCAGAGATCAATAATGAAGAAACTGTGAATAGTGAAAACTAATCCTGGCAACAAGGGGATGTGTCTGACATGGGATGGCTGAAGCAAAGCAGCTAAAGCTCTTTTTTTTGTCAGAGCAGACCCCCCACCAGCAGAGAGGGTGGTAATCTTGAATCACTTGAACAGATTCTCCGTGTCGATATATCTCTATCACCTGCCCAAAATAAATAGAGCCAGAGGAATGTGGGTAGATAAAGCAGGCCACGGTTGTGTCAGTGTTAGGCTCAGGGGGTTTCATGTTACTTGGGGATATTTAGTCAAAGAAAAGGTTAAAAAATAGTAAGCTGACATGAATGAATGCATTAATGTTGATGTGTAAAATACTGCTAACCGTATACTAAACATGCACTATAGAGAACGAACAGGGGTCAGCGCAGGTGAACCCAGTGATCCTTCACCATGTTCACATTCTTATGTAAAGTCAAAGCAGCAGCTCACATCTGTGCTCGTCCTTCTTTTCAGCCCCCCCATATCCAGTATCTGGTCACCCTGCCCCCACCTCCTGCATGCTCATATTCACGGGTGTACATTTAGGACCCAAATTGCTCAACCTCCTGCAGTGACTTGGAGTGAACAGTCAAATTCCACCTCTGTGTGTGTGTGTGTGTGGGCCTGAACTTTAGAAAGCTGATGGACGTGTAAAAGCTCATCAGGCATGAATGTTTCCACACCAAAATAGAAGACGAAGACGTGGCTGGTCACAGTATGAGCCATGTGTTGAATGGGTAGAGGGGTGTGAGATGAACCCTGTTACCCTTTGCTCTGTTTACTTTGTCAGAAAGTGACATACTGTGGTGCTGAAGGTTAATGTAAATATGATTTCACATAAACATCTCACTTTGGTACTACAAGTCCAAACTGGACAAGTTGACATTTTCAGGCTCGGTGTGACGGCAGAAACCTGCCTTTCACAAGAACAGAAAAGAAGCTGGTTCATGTGCTAATCCAGGAAACTCAAGACACTGTCAGACACACCTTTAAAGATAAGACAAACAAGATTTAACATGTTAATTTAGGATTTTTTAGAGGTTATGGTGGGTTATTTTTGTTGGGAGAGAGCCAGATTTAACTCAGGTGTTATGATGCTAAGCTAAGCTAATCTCATCCACTCCTGGCTGCAGTGATCATATGCTTTATAGTCACCATGGTAACCTAAAAATGGTGGAATTCTAAGATGAAATCTCGTGTCTGTCAAAAGTGAGTCAGTGGAAGTGGAAGTCAGCACACATGCACTTTGTTTATGCAAATGAAGACTAGGCTAAATGTAAATTTAACCCCACATGGTTTGTTAGTAAGGTGCAGTGAATGCTGTTAAACTATTAATAATCAATAACAGTCCATGAAGTAATGAAGCATTATTTCGATATGATCACAGAAGTACAGAAAATTGTCCTATTAGAGGGACCTAGTCTGCATTGGCAAGCATGGTGCACCAACACCTGTGAATTGCACATATTATGTTCTACTCATGTTCTGCGAGTCCCTGCAGACGACTGAGCTTCACTGCAGTGGCTTCCTGTCATGCCAGCTGTTGTGTAACACACGCACGCACACACAAAATGCCCATTCAGGGTTCCTCTTACCTCCCAAAACAGGCTTTTACTGTTGTTATGTTTCCATCATCATCCTGGCATCAGGCTCTGCTTTTACATAACAACTTCTTTGGACTTCCTGTTAAAACTTTTAGTAGAGAATGAGGCTTTGCTGTTGTCTTCACTAGTTTTTAACAGGAACGACATCATCACTGTAACATTAGTGTAGTAATGGAGAAAACACACCACTGGCAGTCTCTTGATAGAGGAAGTGTGAGAGCACATATCGTAGAACAATAACACAAAAACAATGGAGCCAGGAAGACAAGTAAAACTACATTCAAGTTTTTCTCCTGTAGCTGTGATATAGCAGCAACACTGGCCATTCTAACATAGAATTCAGTTTTGTGAGTGAATCCTGTGTGGCCCCTCAGGTCCTCTGTTTGCTTTACTTCTCAGGTTTGGAGGTTGTTCATTTGTGACCTTGTGTTTTCTTTGAACACACATAAACAAAACTTGCCTTCACACACACAGAGGCACTGGAAGGTGAATAGGTCAGTCAACAGTGAAGCATTCCAGTAACAGATGGTGAAAAAAAGGCCCCTTTCATCAGCAGAGCAGCTCACTAAGCTGAGACCTTTTCACAAGTTGCTGCTTACATCAGAGCAGCCGAACGCACCTGGGTGTGCCTTTAGGCATTGTGCATGTTAAAAAGTGATGTAACATACTATAGATCAGCTGCTGCTTGCTGCTTGCTGCCATTTAGAGTCTAAATTTCCATCATCATCTATTTGACTTTGCGCGAAACCCCTTAAGTGTAAGTCATGAAAAACATCATACCAACAACAAGACATCCACACACACCCTACATTTCTTGGAACCATGCAGTGCCTGGAAAGTTCAGCTGTTGTAATGAGGAGTGGTGATATCCTGGCAATAGGACACAGCTGGGCTATTTGGAGGAAGAATAAAGGGGTCACATAAGTTTACAGGTGAGCTGTGGAAACTTTCTTGTTTGGGCGTTTGAGTGCAAACACTGTGCAATTACAGTGAGGACACACTAAGAAGCAAATTTCAATTATCAGTCACCCCTTTGATTCCCAAACTCCTTTCCCTTAAAACTGTGTGTGTCATTGCATGTCTGCCTGCTTTTACTCCTGTGTACTTTTTTTTTTTGGCCCAAGATATAACCAGGTTAAACCAGCTGAGAAGCGGTTACAACCAGGTTTTTGTGCAGCACGGCTGGAGGCAGTTCCTCAACAGGAGGCCAGCTATTTCACTCAGCAGGAATTCAAAGTTCCCGACCAAGAAGAAAACACACACGAGAGTTTCAAACTGCACTGCTGCACTGATGTGATGCACTCAGACAGTCAGATTTCAAGCGAATACGTGCACATCGCTCCAAATAAAAAAAAAACATATGACATGCTCCTGTTTGTAAGACATGTGAACTCATAGATCACCGACTGGTGGCTTTCTAAGAGCCCTGTTGTCATGTATCACACTGAGCACACCGATAAATGTCAGAAGAACACTGAACTTGCACGTCTCAAATAGTGTGGGTAAACATGTGTATGCTAGCATGCTAAATATGCATGACAAAGCCATGAATCCTGTTATGTAACAGAGCCAAATAACCTCAGCCAATCACAACCTCCGAACCAGATTTATAGCTTCGACTGTTTTTGTCATGCTGGAGCGCGTACAACAGCTTCCTCTCATCCTAACCAATCCTGAAGCTTTGTCCTTAATATACTGGTTAGCAGCAGCTCGTTTGACCAATGAAGAGCCCTGCAACAAATCGTTTATGACCCCTGCAGCGGTAGTAAATTTTCTGCCGCTGAGTGGTCTCAGCTGAATGCGGAGATCAGCGTCCAAATCCTCTGCCAACCTCTTGCAACAGCATGTCTCTCAGATGTCCATCCACACCTGTCTTCAAATGTTACCTCCAAAATTAACCTGCAACAAGCCTGATTTGTGTCAGTGAAAATAGTTGGCTGCAGCCAAAGGGGGAAAGATTAGATGGAGGGATTCGTAGGGCCGAAGGGATGACATCAGAGGATTAGAAAGTAACAGCTATCATTCGGATGAATTCTCTTTATAGAAGTGCCGGTTGTGGAGCTACTGGTGTAACTGAAACTGTGTCAGGTGCCGCACGATACGGCCAAGTTCTGAGATCGCCAAGGTTGGGCCCCTGGTGATGTTTTCCATCTCAGTGTGATGTTTTGAATTATATGTAGGTGTAAGGGGAACGTGACCTGGTTTTATGAACAACTGTGTTTTGACATCGGTAAATAACTAATTTGAGCAACATCTCTGTAGGCCCCATGGTGTTATATTATTCCACCAAAATATAGTCAACCTATTTGAAAAAATGAATAGTATGGTGTGGAGCTGCTGTCTACTTACCATGCACATATATAGATAGCTAATGATGGATTCCTTGGGCCCAATCTGAGAACTTGTCCACCAACTGAAAACTTTGTCTCTGGGAATAATGTTACTGTTGTAACTGGCAGAACCTGGTTTAAGATATGAGAGAAGAAATGTGTCAGTGTCAAAGCATCAGTTCCTCACTTCCTCCAAAAAAAATGGGTCAGTCCCCCTACACCTAAACTTACAGCAGAACAAACATGTCTACAGCATGAGACAAAAACTATTTTGGTCTCCATGGATTTTTTTTATTTTTATACCAGCCTATCTTCTTCATGTAACATGAGGTCAATATTTCAGTCTGGTTTAGGGACCACAGGATCTCATCTCTGCTTTTTGCAGATGATGTTGACCTGTTGGCTTCATCGAATCGCCGGGACCTCCAGTATGCACTGGGACAGGTTGCAGCTGAGTGTGAAGCAGCTGGGATGAGAATCAACACCTCTAAGTCTGAGGCCATGGTTAACAACTAGAAAAAGATGGCTTGTTCTCACATTGATAGAGGAGAGCTCCTGCCCTGGGTGGAGGATCATTGTGCATCATTGTGATGGAGTGGGAGATTGACAGGTGCAGCTTCTGCAGTAATATGGTCGATGAAATGGTCCGTTGTGGTGAAGAAGGTGCTGAGCTGCAAAGCTCTCAGTTTACAGGTGGATCTACGTTCCTACTCTCATCTACGGCCATTAGCTCTGAAAGAATGGGATCGTAAATACAAGAGGCCGAAATGAGTTTCCTTCGAAGAGTGGCTGGGCATTCCCTTAGAGATAAGGTGAGGAGCTTGGTCTGGGTGTCTCTGCCTAAACTGCTGCCCGGTTTGAAGATGGATGGAAATCAAACTGTTTATTTTTGTTCTGAAGATTACAAGAGAGTGCAGTGCCCAGCCACTAGGAGTGCTGTTGTGCTGCCGCTGATTGCATCAGACACGGAAAAGAAGAGACTGACGGCAGTGACCTTCATAATGATGTTTCTGGCTGAAACTCTTTGTGTTCATTTTAGCCTCTAGACTGAGCTTCCATTATTCAGAGTTTAGAGACGACATCTACAACCTTACAGTGTGAGGAGGGAGCCTGGTGACAATCACATGTTAGCTTGCTTAGCCATTCATATTATTTGTCTTAACACACATTAATCCCCTTTGCCAGGTTACATGAGACCAAAGAACACTTAAGACAAATCACTATTCTGCTGGAAGGTCAACAGGTCGAAGCTCGGTTGGTGTTGACAGCAAGATGCGATCCAATTGGTTGAAGTTAGCTAAACAGGTGCTTCATCCAGTCATGTGCCAAGTATGTTTTGAAGGTGCCTGTCCAAAGAGTTCCGTGACACCTACAGGGTAATGAATTATCTGGCACTTAGGGAATGGTATCAAATGTCTAAAACTTTCTAAAGCTTTCCAGCTATAAAAAAAAAACCTTCCCTACTTCTGCTTCTGGACATGGGTTAGAATGATTCCCTGGCAGCAGCTTAGCGCTGACAGAAAAGGAAATGGGGAAAGGGGCATTGATAGTAGAGATAGCAGTTAACAGAGCAGAGTGTCTCTATGGACACAAGCAGCATGTGCGACAGCAAACGGGATTTGTTTAATGTAAGCCAAGTTACCAGTTCTGTTTGAAGTAGCTATGTACAGTAAACAGACGCTCCAGCATGCCAACCTATACACTAAAATCCATAAATATGCAGGTATAAGCAGCTGACCCCATCAATACACATCAGTTGTGATGAAGTGTAGGACTTACATCTCATACATTACAGCCAATAGAAGTTCAGAAATGTACAACTGTGATTGACTCAAAGGTCAAAGGTTAAACCGCAGGGTGCAGATCTACAGTGTCTAAGGCTTTGTTTACGTTTTTTTGTGTATACAGTAAACTACTCGCTGAAATTCCACAGCTGAAGTCTGTCCCTGTGCCTCAGGTGCCTTCACAAGCATGGCATGTGTGATGATGCAACAGTAAAAAAAAATGACTGCGCCCACTTCAATAAACACCATCAAACTGGCCTCCATGTTGTTCTGCTGTGCATTATGCTGGCAGGAGTGTGTAGGAACTGATACAAAAGACATTAATTGGGAACCAACCATGTGGTGGGGGAAAAAACACACATTTGCCTGTTTTTTGCAAACTTTGAAACGACATGCTTCAATTTAAGATGAAAATCAGGCTACTGTGAGGGGGAATTCTACTTTACTAATGTTCTATTCTTGAATTCAGGCTGACATTGTCGATCGCTTAAAGCAACTAAAACTAGTAGAAGATTAAAAAAATGCATGGAAGTGTGCTAAGAAAAGTACCCAAGTATGAAACACTGAAAATATAAGACGTTCCCAAAATGCCTCTGGAGAAGACGGTTATAATAGCTCCCATGGGGAGGATAAATAAGATGCAGTGAATCACAGTGGCCCTCCATGAATAAACAAGAATGAAAATGCAAGAAAAATCAACTTTGGATATTTTTACAAAACCTGCAAAGACAGTAATCAGTGTGTTGTTCTCCAGTCAATGATTGACTAGAAGGCCTCAGTTATCTTATGGCTACTGAGATGTTCCAGGAAACGGTGCAAATATGTGTCTTCATGCTGGTGATAACATTAAAGACATCTGCTGGACTCCTGAGGAACATTTATGACAAAAGACATGTTTTTTTCAAGATAAGGCACAAGGTCCATTACATAACGAAAAAAAGTGGGACTAGAAGGTTATCATTCAAGCTCAAGGTGATCCATAGGGCTAATAGGTGAAGGGAGCAGTCAACGGGTTTAATATTGACAGGAGAGGGAATGTAAGTACAGCTCCATGTCACAACTTATGTAAGAGGCGCTTTACTGCTGAAAAGTAGGCCACATACCCTGATGGCAGGCTGTTAGTGTGACACGTGTGCCCGACAATGACACAAAGCTGCGAAAGGTTATCTCTCCGTTTAGAATGTTTCAGTGGACTCAGAAGGAAACCGCCATTAGAAAGGGAATGAGTGCAACATTTAAAAAACTCAAAACAGCTTGAGAGCTCAGGCTTAGTGACAAAAAAACGTATAAACACACCTCATGAACCATCCTCTAAGTGCAAAAGTGATGGTCTGCATTTACAGGGAGGCAGTGAGACTCTATAATTCCCAAACCACCGCCTATTTACAGCCCTGGCTCAACACAGCCGCTGGTTTTCTCACAAGCATTCCCCACCAGCACAGACAGGAAATCAGCAGCTCAGCGTCCCTGCTCTCCTCATGGAGCGGCTCAGCTAAAAGTGCAGCCATCAAAACCATGAGGGGGACAGAAACAACATTCTCAGGCAGAGGATTTCCATTAACAAAAGCAGCAGTCTAAGCTCAGACTGATGCTTCAAAAGGGGAATCTGTCAGAGCTTTCCCACTTGTTGGTGGCATCTTTTGATTTATATTAACACTCTAGATAAGAAGCTTTTAAGTCAAATTGTATCATGTATTCATGACAGTGCAGGCTCTAACTTGTGTGACGGTGTAAAAATAGTTGTGGTTTAACAAGTTCCTCATTCAGTTGCGCAGCAGTTTACTCATCCCCATGTGTTTCCTGAGGCTGAAGTTGTTTTAAACTCTAAAAATGCAACATTCAAACCGAGAAAAATCATGCATAAAACATGCTGTTTGTTATTCGATGTAAAAGGGAAACTCACCCACGACGCATTCCAAAGCAACAGGTGCAGGTTAATAGAGAAATGGCTTAATCCCTTTCAGGTGAGCTGGGTTCAGGGTGCCATCAAGAAACAAAATCACTTCCACCTGTGAATATATTCCACCAGGGACGGAAGAGTTAAGCTGCATAAGAGCAGCCACCAGACTGTGTTTTTAAATTAACAGTTGTAGTGGAACATGCTCCCACCTTGAGATCTCATTCAGTGTCTGCTCTAGTGTCTTGTTTGCTTAGTCAGTAAAGCTGACGGAATCACAGTAATCAGATTACCCTCTAGCAATATGCATATTTTGACTACTTTCAGACAACCAGACTGAGGTGCCTCAAACCTGATATTTTTCAGTTCTGTGTGGACACACAAATCCTGTTGTCGAACCTGATTCAGTCCCTTCAGAGTCGGGTTCTAATTTGAGGCCATGCAACATGAATAGAAATGATTTCAAATAAGAATGATTGATGTTCTGTGCAGCCAATCAAAGCCATGCTAGCAGCTAAGCTAAACATGCTTCTTATTGTGTTTATTTCATTTTTTTTCTGGTCATGTTTTGCCACAAATAATATAAGGACCATCAGTTTAAACATGGTACTTGAACATAATACATACATTTGCAATATTAGTTCATATGTCGCCCTAAAATGTTTCTGACAATAAATAATCAGAGCAGTAATGAGCAGTAATAATAATAATAATAACATTGTTTTATTTTCTTAAAATTTTCTAATTGTTCTTAAGGTTAAAAATCAGATAAAAGCCATAAACCATGTGGGAAAAAAAACTTTGAGCCCATAAATAGAGAAACAAACAGCCCTTGAATCCAGCGATAAGCTGCTTTACAGCAAATCCTAATGAAAAGTAAACCATAGGGAGATAGGGAGAAAAACATTTAGGACACAGAACATGGCGTCCCACATCACTGACCTGGTAGGTTAAAGGGCTGAGATACACACAGACTCACTCTTACTGAAAACCGATAAATGAAAGTTTTCCAATCTGTAAAGCAGCACTATGTTTAATTGACCAAAAATAAATAACTAAATAAAGAAAATAAGGCTAAAATTCCTGATAACTGGTAATAATAGTAAATATCTTAATGTCCCTTTATTTAAAGGTTGTAGTCTTGGATGTGGCGGCAGATAAACCCGGATGCTGCTGAATGCGCCGCAGGGCGGGACTGTCTGGGCTGTGTGAGACGCTGTGTTCTCTGCAGTCTGCACGTTGGACGCCAGTCACAACAGTAGCTCCACGGGCAGAGGCCACCTCTGAGTGAACCCTCATCCAGCACATGCTCCAGCAGAGCACGTGCGTGCTGCCGCCTTCCTCAGTCCGACTGTGCCAGGGATGCTGAAACGTGACCTGATGTGATCAGTCACATAAACAGCACCCTGATGTTTTTTAGGTTTTTTTTTTCATTGGGTGTGACAAATGGTGAAAGATATTTTAGAGAGTGCACTATGTTGTTTTTTATGTGCCACGTGCATCAACTTTAAAAGTTGGCTCCCTTGTTAAGGACACTAAAAACTGCTGCAGCGGCTGAAACTAATGTATCTTGGCACTGTCTTTGTGACTGTACTCCCGCCATCATTAATTTGAAGCGAGTCTTATGCCAGGAACAACCCAGGTTATAGCTAGCTGGCTATAAGATCTACTCAGCTATGAAAGCAGTCACTACACAGATTTGCTTTGTACTATTAGATCACATTAAACATCATTGTTCAGGTTAGCTGATAAAGTAATAAGTCTAGCCAGGCTACCAATGAGGAAGCATGCTAGGTTTAGCCTAATTTTTAGTATTTTTACTTTGTTATTGTACTTACTTTTCTCCATTACATTTTGCAATTATTATCTGTACTTTCTACCTCATTATATTTCTACAATGTTTGTAGTTACTTGTTACATTTTTTGAATACAGTTGTATTTATACAACTGTGCTCGACTGTACTACTGGACTGATGGGGGTTCAGACTCTGAATGGAGAGGAAGGTGTCACTGTTGTGTGAGGTGTAGATTTTTAACAGGCGCAGACAAAAACAAGTTCAACAAAAGGGAGCTTTATTCAAAGCTAAACTACAACACAATGACCAGAGGAGCGGAAGAACAAAAGGAGGGCTACTGAAAAACTGTGCCAGTAAAATGCAAAAAATCAAAAAAACTAAAGAAAAGATCAAAACACAAACCAAACCTGAGGAGGACAGGAAAACATGGAGGAAAACATGGAGGAAAAAGGAGGACGATGAGACGGTGGAGGGCAGGTAATCACAAGGAGAGACAAGCGGGGATTCACACGGGGTTCACATGGGAAGAACTGACAAAGACAAAGGGGAAGCACAGGGCTTAAATAGAGGAGAGACAGCACAGGTGAACACAATTAGGAAGGAGCTGGTGATCAGGAGGAGGGAACTGGGAGGAAGTAAAAACTGGTAGGGAGACATACAGGGAAGACAGGACTACAGAATAAGACAAGGGGGACACAGCAACACTGAGGACAAGAGGGAGGAAAGAGGGATCAGAAGAGGAGGAAGACTAATAACAGAAAATCATAACAAATGAGGGAACAGAATAAACATGAAGATCCACAACAGTCGCACCTCAATCATGATGCCGGTGCACTGGCTCAGTTAGCTAAGTAGTTAGTTACTTTCTGCTAACATACAATACTTTGTTCTCTGTAAGTTTAATGAGTTAAAATACACAGTACTTAAGTAAATCTAAAAGTAAGTAGTCTTTTACTTATGGTAAGCAGAATACTTGATGTAGCACTTGTACTTTTACTTAAGGTTGATGCAGCGAAGTAGGACTACTTCACTGCTGTACTTAAGTATTAAAGCTGGATCTGTTGGAGTATTTTTTTTTACTACATTTATTTAACTACATGTTTTTTAATAGTTGAGTCTTTTTACTCTGATACGTTTTGTATGAGCAGCATCGTTACTCAGCTTAATGAGTACATACCTGCCCCAGACAGAGGCAGAGACCTAGAGGAGGTGGAGGTTTCTCAGTAGAGTGCGTTGCTGAGCCACAAGTAAAGCAGTGTTTGTGTTGCGGTTCAATGAGACAGATGCCTCAGTTACATTGTTCCTCTTCATGCAGTGTGTACTTGTGTGTACTCAGTAATATCTATAGTGATACATATTAGAGGGTAGATGGATAATTTAGTAATTAGTAGTTATTATTATTATTATTATTATTATAATTAAGCCCCGCTGTATGTGCTGAAGGCTATACTATGGTGAATGTGAGGTTGTATGTCCACCACAGCCTGGGAACAGTTTGTTACTGATGTTTGTTCTTTCATAAATACTAAAGCTTTGTGCAAAAGGGAGAATTATTTTCAATCCACAGAGCCTGGAGGCCATCTGACTGTAGTTGTGATTATCATTACTCCAAGGAATTAGTTTAAGTTAAACTATTAACTGTTCTGTGGTTCTACACCACTCCCTGCATCTACATAAGCAAAGAGACGGAGACTCCATCACTGTGTCTTCTTTATTCATGTTGGGAGTTGTGGCATTAAGTTGTGTTGTGGCTGACACAAGTGACAGACCTCCAACCAGTCACACATTGGAGCAGAGCCTCTATTACAGTTATTACTGCCAGAGCAGTATGACTCTACAGCTACAAGCAGGTTTGGTGGAGCGTTTATCATCAAGCTGCCTCTATATGGACAGAAGTTTGGACTGCTTTCTTTATTAATTAGTAAAGTAAAGTAAATAGACTGAGCAGCACCCATAGTTGTTAAACTCCATACTTGGGGCTACATCATATTTGCTGTAAATAAAAAAAGTTGGGGAAGTCTCATGTTTTACATGTGACCCCTGTTTTCACTGTGTTTTTGAGACAGCTCATGCTTATGTAAAGTGTTATGTGTCACATTCGCATATGTATGAAGGGTGGGGTTAAAGAATTTGTGTTGCTTTAGGGGGCCTTAGGGAGCCTTTTGGGCCCTTGTTCTTATCAAATCATAGCCATACAAGTCCACGTGCATGCTGGGTATGTTGCAAAAGGGGACAAATGAATCTGTTTTATCACCATTGGAATAAGACGATGGTTGCTAATGCCAGCTGATAGCTTCAGTATTATAAATAATAGAAGAGCTGGATTTTACTAGATTGATTTCAAATTATATTGAACTTTAAAATTTGATTTTAAGTTAAAGGAATGATACATGTAACTTCTACAATCCTACGTACACCAGCCTGGGTCTACTTATCTGTTCACAGACAAGCGAAGCAAGCTAAAGTGAGCAGCATGATCGATCAGTGTAGTTCAAGAAAGCACGCATAATTACACTCTTTTAACAGCATTTATTTTAAATAAAAGAGCAGCAATATAAGATACAATCTTCTTACATGTTGGAGGGAATGAGATTCAAACTCACATACAGTACTTATATATAGAATATAGAATATATATTCCTCATCAGCCAGATGCAGCAACATTGGCCTCTTTACTATACAATACATTTAGAATGTCAGATTATACACAAAGAGGAGCAACAGCTTTTATTTCACACACATGCATACATGTTGAGCAGAACTGCTCCTCTGAGAGAGTGTGATAGAGATTCGTGTGAGAATGAGCCTCACAGCCCTGTTGGAGTATTTTGCAGCACCTGCAGCTTTGAATTCCGATCATTCCTAAATAATAACTTTAGTAAAAAAAATGCTTCCTTTGTCCTCATCTACAAAACCATCTCATAGCATCACTGAGCGTTAAGGGCACTTCTTGGCTGTGATCTATAGCTGTATTTGTTTAAATGTGTTAGATGTTAAAAACAATGCAGCCCTCCGCCTTCGTCCCCACATAATGATCCTGCCATCCACATTCCCAACCAATGACCTTATCCCTATCCTTTTGTCTCTGTGGCTCAGAATATGATGACGCACCACCGGTTAAGCCAATGGGCGCCATTCGTTAAGAATCGTGTCCTGGCGATAGCATCACTGAAACGCAGTTGATGTGCGAGGGGGGCGGAGCTAGCGGCGTGGGCAGAGGGGCACGTGGCGCCCAACGAGGTCTAAGCCTGTCACAGGGCATCACATCAGCCTGTGAACAGGCATGCGCACTTTCTAAAACCTCAATGCCCTGGAAAGAAAGGCAATCTGCCTCAAACAGGAGAACCAAACTACCAATCTGAATTTGAAGAAGAGTACTTAACTAGTCATAAACCTCCCATCTGTTTTTCCACAAACATACATAATCCAATACTCAGTATAAAAGCTTTCCCAACATGCTTCCTGCCATCAAACACATCCTTACACAACCGGAATTGTTTTTTTGCAAATTCACCAAAACTTAGGGCTTGCATGTGCAGGTGGCACACAGGCAGGCAGAAAAGAAAAACAGGCACCAACTCGCGAGACGCGGCGCGTGCAACATGCTGACCACATCCTGTTGTACGCCGATGACACCACAGACTCTTTTTAAAGCAGGAAATGCTGCAGCACTTCACTTCCCCAGTGCCAACCCATCAGGACTGTTTAAACCCAACTCGAGACTTATTATTAGCGCAGAGTTAGAGTTACCAATCATCCACGCTCTTTCAAAATATTCACAGCTTTATTAAATCATTACAAAATAACAAAGTAATACATTCGTTCATCAATAAAAACAAGAGACTGGTGACTTTAGCTTTGATTAAAGGTCTGCACACACACATGCATTTCAGTAGATACTGCAGAAAACAGGTTTTTGACGGGTTTGTCACACATGCAGGACTTCATAAAACAATGAAACCACAAGAAAAAAAAAGGTAGTGAGTAGTAGTTCAACGTCCCTTTGCAGATCCACTGTAGTTTTTAAAAACATCTGTGCAAATACTCACTGAATTGTATACACCTGACAGATTCACAAGTATTGTTTGAATACAGCTCCCGATCTGATCAGAAGGCTCTCTTGAAAGGAAAACAAAATAACTTTATCCCCCATCTAACATGTTCTGGGCCTGCCATCACTTCCTTACATGGTACATCTCAATTGCGTTCAGCCTTCCCTTAAAAAGGCATTGCTGTTCACATTATAAAACCCTATTTGGACAAGCTTTTTTCACAGTTACATCAGGGTTTCCTCTTTTTTTTTATATATATAGCTTAGAACAGCATCGACGGCATCGTGCAAGCATGTACCATTGTAACAACTAATGTCCAGGCCCAGTTGGCAGTCAGCAGGGTTTTGATCGCCCACCCCCCCCAAACCTGTCTACAAAAGTGAGCCATCCCCCCCATGAGTCCCTGAAGGTCCTGACAACAGAAGGTATAGAAAACACGTAACAAGCCCTGAAGGCTCTACGGTTGGTGAGTGAGGGATCCCAGAAATTCAGTGTCTGAGTGTGACTGTGAGGTGAGAAAAGTGCGGTTCTGTTCTGAAAGACACTGCTTTGTCTCCACTTCTGCTTCCTCTGCTCCTTCGCTTCTCATTGGTTCGTCCATCGTCTCCTCGGCCGGAGCGGGTCAAGTCTCTTCAGGGTGCAGGATGGGCGTGGACTTTCTCCGTCATCTGTTTGGCACTGTAGTAGGACAAACTCAGGCCCATGATGGCCAGCATCATGGCTATCTGGTTGACGGCACGGTCCTGTGGCTGCGTCTGCACCTCGCCGGCAACTTGCCTCTGGAGTGACAAAAAAAAAAATCAAGGCAAAGGTCAGAGGTCAGCAATGCTGGAAACAATGAGCCATTGAAAATGTGTTTGTCCGTCAACAAGGATGGTCCAGCCTGATTGGCCACACTTGCAAAAAAGTAAACATTCACCCTCCACAGAGACACGAAAAACATCTGCAACTTTTAGTTCCACAGCTCTCACAGCCATGTGACCAAACTTTTGGCAAGAACAGTGATTAAACATTCAGGAGGGGAAGAGTTTTTAGTGAAAGGGGAACACAATGTCCTGAGCAAACCGAGACTCAAACCGCCCGTCTGCATATATATAATATATATATATATATATATATATATATATATATATATATATATATATATATATATATATATATATATATATATATATATATATATATATATATATATAGATATAGATATAGATATAGAGAGAGAGAGAGAGAGAGAGAGAGAGAGAGAGAGAGAGAGAGAGAGAGAGAGAGAGAGAGTAGAGGGTTCCTATGGGTAGGTAGCTTCTAAATGTACAGCTCCTCCCTGCCCTCTGTGGTCTCTGAAGGGACTGAAGCGCTGAGATCAGAATATCAGCATTTTAGAAGCTCAGGCATCTGGGACAGCTGCCCACAACAGCATACATGATGGTAGATAAGATTCCAATAGCGGTTGAGTGACCTACATTTGTTGCAAACTGCTAATTTGGAGCTAGAGAGTTAGCATTTGTGTTTACAGAGCCAAATGTAGCTTTGCACGAGCACAGAGGTTATTTTTTGAAGGGCTTTGTAGTTACCGTAGTAATGAATATACAGTCACGTTTAAATAAAACAGAACTGTTGAGACTTAGTTAATTTGTTTGCACAATGTGAGGATTATATCAACTTTTGCAACATGCAAATTAGCATGCAAAATTCTGCACCCTAAAAATTATACCCCGATTAGCTGTACCTTACATAAATAAGTTTAGTGTCATGGTCACTTTTCTGCATTGACTATGGCCTGACAGGTGTTTGGGGTATGCGTATAGCATGATCCTTTTATAGTGGCTCCTTTTGAGACAGGATTTTGGATTTTCCCTGAGTGGGGGTGGGGTGGTGGCTGTGACATGTAGCAGCATTTTACCATTTCTGACCATACAGTTGTGCCTTTCGTGCATTCCAGCCCGCAATCATGAAGAATGCACTACAATTACTTGGCATTAACGCCCAGTCAAATCTCCTGTAAGAGCCAGCCAGTCACTTCTCTCCGGTCTGATAGGCTTTTGAGTGGCTGTAAAGCTATACGAGCAGACACCCTTTGTTTCCGCATTAGTGTAAATGGCGTACAAAAACTTTTACACAAAGGATGAGACATATGGACAGTCAGTGCTGGTGAGTGGATTACAGTGACGGCAAGGGGGAGAACAAAAGAAGCCGAGGAGGAAATGATATCACAGATTAGTGTCACCCCTAATTAAGCCGGTGGTGAAAGCAGATTGTGGGTCACACAGTGACCACTGGGAATGTTGTTAAAAAGTAGTTTGGAAAAAGTAAAAGTGGGACCTGTGAAGCTTCAAGTTACTCTAGTTTTGGTGGATAGAGATGCATTTATTTGGCATCAGAGGCAGTTATTTGAAACGTTTTGAGCGTACCTGGAGGAGGCGGAAGTATCCAGGTGTCAGTCTGCCCAGTCTGATGATCATGTCTGCTGATGTGGTGTGAGGTGGGACGAGGGAAGAGCTGGGCTGGGTTCTGGAGACCTATGAGAAAAAGAATGTGAAGTATAAGTATAAAAATGCTTCTTTAAAAGAAAAAAAGGGAACACTCTCCTATATAAAGCAGTACCATCTGATCCTGGCAAATAAGGAAGGAACATCCCTGGCCTGAAGCCATGGCACAAAACAATGCTTTGTGAACAGATCGCCATACACAGAAACCCTACATATAACCCAATACTTCACATCTGGAAGCATTTTAGACTTGTCCTTGGCAGTCATGCCTTCTATTGGGAATGCCCCTAACCGCCCTCCTCGAACCCTCCAGTTATTAAATTATCATGTTTGAACCAGATCAGGATCAGAAGCAACAGAGCCTCTATTCATGCTGCGTCATAAACCAACACGCCAAAGAAAAGGGCCATTTCATTCATACACACCCGAACAATCACAATGCTGCACACAAATGGTCGATGAGGAACATCAAAGACGAGAATATGGTGGAAAGATCTGACAGCGAAAACATACTTGACAGAAAGAAACTAAGATTTATCTTAAAAATGTGAAACCTAACTGATTCATGAGTGCAAATAATGAGAATTTAAAGCGAGCTGAGACAGAACTAGGTGATGCAATGGATTGCACTTTCAAAACAATGTGCATTCACTTTTAGTTGTCATGCAATTGCAATGAAAAATGCAGGAAAGGTAAGGATGATGATTGTGAAGAAGATAAAGCTGATGGTACCCGCTTGTCTGACTGTAACAAATGCAATCCAACCTCTAAAATTTGCTCCACGTGTCAAAACTCAAGTCAACTTCTCACCTTACAAACAATGGGGAAAAAAAAGGCAGAATCGTCAGTCCGAACGGCCGACGGGACCGTCTACCCTCCCAGCCACGCTACAAAAACCCCAACAGATGCTAAACCGGGATGAACTTCAACCACTGAGAGTTTCTGTGCTGTGCGTCTCCGCCTTTTTATACAGCCCCGCTCTCACCCAACCAGATCTTCAGGCTCGCCCCCATAAGCACACGCCCACTTCTGCAACACAGACACACCGCTGTCCAAATGCATTACTCTCAGTGGGACGCCTTTCCCAAACACCACCTCCTCCGCCTCCTTCCAAAAAAATAAAAACAACTGTTATACAGTACTGCCACTCAAGTCAAACACAAGGTAAACAAAACACAACAGGTTGGTACATCCTCAGCTTGCATGCCAGAGTGTATTGACTTACATAACCACCCTAATGTGTCCATTTAACCTTAATCTGGGGCAGAAAGCAGTGTCATAAACCTCGGGAGTCCTCATCAACAACCTGGCAGCCCATGAGACAATGAGCCAATGGTGTTAGAGCTGTGTTTTTAAAATCGCTTCACCATCCTCTGCATTACATAATACAGTTCCATGTCATTTAACATATAAAAGACTAATGTTTACGTCACTGAATCTCATCCCAAACCTGTTTTTTTCCACCTGTTGGTTTGATGTGATGCAACTGACATGGATCTATTTCTACTAGTGAAGATGACACATCACACCTTGAACAAATATTCCAAACATTTGGCTCCAAATTAGCGACTGATCAATACCACCAAAGGAAAGATAAGCTTATTATTGAAGGTGTGTGATTAAGAGATTTAAGTCCAAGTCTAAGCTGGTTAAACGACTCCTTGCACAGCTAATAAGCAATTGATTTTATACTTACTATGCAGGTAAATAAGACTTGGGGTGTCAAAGCCTGACCCTGCATTTCTGCTGGAATAAGATTATCTAAAGCTTTTTAGTCAATTTCCACCAACAGTGAGCACCTAGTACCAATTAAACGCATTTTGTTTTGACCACAGAAACTACCAGTGTATGCCAGTTGCAGGAACTTCTCTATAGAAACTCCTAGGAAATGGTTTCGGCTGTGGGGTAGGTTGCTTCTGAGCAACCCTGAAAAGATTTGTTTCACTCACAAATCACAGTTAAACATAGGAGTAAACATGCTGTATTATTAAAGATGGGATTACCCAGCAATGAGTTCCTGCAGTCTATGGCAATCTTTCAAATTGTGTGCAGGGAAGTAACTCATACTTTGTGCATGTATGGAATGCATCTTCCAAGTTGACTACAAAGTAGTGAGCCCATTGTGCCCACAGCTGTCTGAGTCTGGCCTTAGATCCTCATTTCCTACCCAGTTTTGTCCAGGGATCCCTTAAATATGCAGACTTGTGCATGCGTCTGTAAAGAGGCCCAAAGTAGAAAAAACCAGCGATTCAAACTAAGACCCTGGAAGAAATACTATAGTTTTGTCTTAAGGGAGGTTGTTTTTAAATTCACCTCTGAATTTTTAAACCCGTTTAGGAGCCCTGACCCTCAGTTCAGTTAGCAGCTTTTATATAATTGTTCTGCACACAGTGAGAACAGTATGTGTAACATGTCAGTGTTCAGTGTTGGGAAGGATGCTTTTAAAAAGTATTCAGTTACAGAGTACAGATTACATGTGCTAAGATGTAATTTGTAATGTACTGAGCATTATAAGCACACAATGCAACACCTTCACTCTTCATCCTCATCCTCACTCTGAACCCCATCAGCCTGCCTACACTGTCTTCTCCGTCACCTGCAGCACAACTATCTGTCCAGTTTGCTGACATGGCCCAAAAAACTTAAAGATTTTTGTATCGACGGTAAGAGCTCTCACTCTGAAGACTGTTCACCGTCATACACATGTACATAACCAGACAATGAGAAAAGCGATCATGAGAAAATCAGACATCTGCTGTAAATAAGATCTTTGTTGTAACAATGACAATGATTCTTATGAGTGAATAAGCACATGAAAGTACCATAGTGTAATCCACTGCTTTCAACAACGTACCTGTATTTTAGTTACGTAACGTCAGTACATGTAATCTGTTACTCCCCAACCCTGTCAGCTTCTGACCTCAAGCTAATTTGGTCACAGTAGAGAGAACACACAACTTACACATACTGCACGTCCTCTCCTGTAAACTTGTCATGGAAGCACTAGACTTGCCTATAATGTGCCATACTGTTCTCTTAATAAGCACACAGCCGATTCAGGACGACATGTCCTCATTCTTTAAAATTACAGCTCAGCCTTTTTTCTTTAAACATTTGTACCAAACTATATGGCTGACTGCCGGAAAGTACTGTACAATATGTACAATATGTATAACTTCCATAAAATAGTTCAATCATTACTGCAATTTCAGTGAAAACAAGGATTCCAACAAAGATCTCACGCACACCCTCAGCTGTGGGACCCATCAGAGAGACAAAACTCGAAAAGGAGTGCTCCACTACTATTTACATGTCTATCTGGACATGTACGTCTGCTGACTGATATGAAAAGACAAGAGGCTGATCCCCGTTTGTGACCACATTCCACAAATGCCAGCTACAAACTGGCCTAATTACAGACGCTGAGATGGTGGATGTTGATATAATCCAAACATATATATATATATTTTAATGGCAAATTGAGCTCAAAAAATGAAATTTTGAAATTTTTGGATTTTTTTTAAGAGAAAAAAAGAGGTTGTAATGTGAATCAATGCATTTTATCTCTTCCAATGAGATTATTCACAACAAAACCTTAATAGTGTCAATCAGCATTAGTGTCATGTAGGCATCAGAGCTGTAAACATTTGCTGGGTACACCGTGTACTTTTACTCCAAGCAGCCAATGAAATCTCCTTTCTTCCCATCTTAGTCCCGCCTCTCTGTGTCACTTTTTTTTTTGCTTCCAACCAGTGGGGGATCTATAGTGAGCGAGCATAGATAACAACCATGTGAAGGGAGGACCCAGCAGCAGCAGTATTGACTTGAGAAACCTTGAGGTGTGCAACAAGCAGCACAGGATTACATGCAGCTCCTCCACACCACTGTCTGTCTGAGCATCCTCCATATTCACAAACAGGACAGGTCAGCTTTGTTGCCAAGGCTGCTCTGTGTCACCAGTGTGCCACACGTAGGCCTACACGATTTGTGATGCAATCAAACAACTGTTAATCAATAAAGGGCTATATCATGGCTTTAACATCATCAGCTGATTTATAGTTGTATTGACCGTCCCCTCCCCCCATCGGGAGGCCTGACAAATCACATCAGTTAAAAAAAACAATGCAGAACAAGAATCCTGGGTACAGTGTGAGCATTTTAAAGGGGCACTTTTAAATCATTACAGGCTTGATTGGCATTAGATCAAGCAGAAAGTAGAATATGGAAAACAAGAATAATTTAAGCAAACCCTCCTGGAGGTGTAGTGCACGACATACCATGCCTTCCAGTTTGGCCCTATATGGGCGTCAAGCTCATCCTGGGGAGGTGAGTGACCAAAAGGTCTAGACTGTAAATTCTACCAGTGATATGCAAATGACCCGAAATGTGAGAAAAGGAAAAAGATAAGAAAGAAAGCCATGTAACGGCTTTCTGCGCCAAGAACAGCAGGTTTAAGAGCCAGCCAAATAAATCAATCAATTAATGAATTAATTAATTAAATGAATCTTCTTCTTCATGTTTAGCTCAAACTATAGATCAACTTTTCAAAAGATACTCTATGAAATGATAAATGGAGGAGAAGGTGTTTTTCAGACTCAGGGTACAAAATGTGCAGAAGACATGCGCACAACGTGTCTGAGCTGAGGCAAAGCGGACAGCTGGAAGTACAATTAAAAGCATTTTTAAAGGTCAATCAGTTGGAATATTTGGAGGAATTTTAGATGTAAGGATACGTTTTAGCTGGTTCAACACTGACAAAGTGACAAAACAAACGAAAAACACATATTTTCAGTAAAAAAACTGAACAAAGACACATTTCCAGTGCAGATCCAGCCTTAAGATTCCAACATAAACTCATTCATACATTACCTACATTAGAAAGTGACACGTAATCCATTTGACTTTAACTACATTTACAGGGCCACACTATTTTAGAGCTGAAAAGCCCTTTAAATTACATGTTTTTTTTTTTAATATATATATTTTTCAGTATGTCGCGCTGATCTGTCCATGCCACTCAGTACAAACTGTTTTCATTTGTTCCCACGAACATAAAGATCAGCCACTAACTGCACCAGTTGATCAGAAACATCTCGATGATTTTTTAAACACACACTGTCTGCAAGCATGTGGTGAAAATGTAAACTTTCACATATGTCAAACAGAAAGAAAGAGACAAAGACGATGCACAGTTTCTTATTTAACACATGCGCTGAACAGCTGATGTTTCCTCGCTTGTTCTTTCACTTCTGTGTGTGTGTTTTATGTATTTTTAAAAAAAGTAACAAATAAAATGGACTTACCTGCAGGCGGTCCGGGGTCCGGTTGTGGGTTTGGTGCCGATTAGCGTGAATGTGTGTGTGGACAATAGAGCAGGCTCACTTTGTAAAGTCTTTATAGGAGGGAGGGAGGTGATGTATATGTCGGGGGGGGTGGGGCCCTGCGAGCCGTGCAGGGACAGACATGTCTGTGTGCACGTGAAGCACACAGACCCCCGCGTTTTCACGAGAAGTGGGCTCGTCCGCTTTACGTTCGCTCGTGTGGACCTCGTGCGGGAACATTTTGTCTCTTTTCCTCATACGTTATACACAATATACCTTAAAATACCAAAACACAGCGTCACGGTGTGTGTATGAAGTGCTTAGGCTGAAAAACTAATTGAGATAAAAAAAAAACACAAATTTCCACATTAATCAGCAATAATTTGTTCAAAGTGACAGTTTCACCAATATCATGTTAATTTACAGGGTCTAAAAATACATCTGAGTAAGTTCACTCACAGACATCTTTTAATGTTGGCGTGTAAAAAATAACAGCAGTTCTTCTGCGATTGATACTGATCGGCCATAACGTCATGACCTACGACTGACATAGATCTGTGGCCCCATGTGCAACAACGCTTTGTTATACTGACACCTTTCTATCAGACTCAGCACTCGGATCAGAGCCTTCGCTCCCCGGTCAACGCCGTCCACCACGCCCAGAGAAAACCCCACAGAAGCTCTGACCCCATCACAGTTTATTCTCTGGTAAAGATGCTCGGTCCTTCCATATCTAACATGAACTTTAAGGACGAAATGTCCACTTGCTGCCTAATACCCTCCACCCACTGACAGGCGTCATGGTAACCACATAAACAGTGTTGTCCTCCTCACCTGGCACTGGTCAGAATGGCCTATGAATAAACCTGCTTAAATGAACTTGTCCTCTTGGTGTTTTGTTGGACTACTGCAAAATAAGGTCATTCTGGTTAACTCTTACTTCAAAGACAAGGTGGCAAGGTGTGCAGTAACTGTTACTATGTATACTGGCTTTTGATTCTATTCTATATTTTATTGGTAGTCTATTTTATAATGTATATATCTTTTCTTAACTTATCCTTTGCTGTCTGTATCTGCTGTTGCAAAAATGCAATTTCCCCATTGTGGGACTAATAAAGGTTTTTCTTAATCTTCCTAATCTTAATCTTAAGGAAGTAGTCTGTCTGGCTCACTTTGATAATCAGTCTTCATGCATGTGTGCATTTTCTATACTATGAAGGTTTTGTATTTAAAGCAAACAGAAGAACATCACAGTGCCTTGGTTAAGACAGGCTGGAACGCCCTCTATGCTGCTGGCTGGGGTCAATTTAATCTGTGTTAGACAGACAGCATGGCGTCCTGTGAACGTTTTCCCTTCAGGTGAGGTATGACAATGGATTATTTCTGAAATAATCTGACAAGTATCTTTAAACTGGTGCAACATTGATTAAATGTTTGATCATTTTTCCTCATATATACCTGGTAACCTTTAAATGTTGTGGTGCAGCCTGCCCACGCACCCCCGCTTGCCTGAACTGTGAACTGTGCTTTCCTCAGTATCGCCTTTCACCCAGGCTTCACATGTGGAGTGACATAACTTTCAGCCGGTGGGACACACAGTGTGCTTTAAAGGAGACCATACATTCACTCCAGCTTTATATTAGGAATGTATACTGACACCAACAAACAGGATGGAGCGTGTTCCTGCTGCTTCTGATGACACCTTTTCTTAAAATGTAAAGCTCATTTCAGATGACAAGCAACTCAGAGGCTGATCAGAAGGACACTTCCATTACAGCCTGGAAGTCACAGAACATCCACTAATGGAGCTCAAGTGGACCTCATGAGCAGCCTATATGGCCAGCTGTTTTAATGTGTCTTGAGCAGTTTAAGAACTTCCCATCCACACTGTCAGAAAGTCTATGTTTCCATGACAACGTAAGCAAACTGGAGGAACTCCTTTATGGGAAAAGAAAGCAAACACAGAGTGAACGCGTCATATTTGACCCAGCTTCAGAGATGGGGAAGTTAAAGTAGAGGGAGACCCCCGCTGGAACGAAGACATACGGTACTCACATCGTTAAATGGTGGTGTGATACCGCCCCCTACTGGTGGTGCTAAGCAATGACACTACTGAGGATGTGTCCAGAGGTGGGAACCACTTCAGATTGCCGGGTTGCATATGTATACATTTATTCTACTATTACAAAGAAATTAATTGGGTTTATCTGTTGGATTTACACAGAAAGACAGCAATATACGTTTCAAAAGATAATGTTCTTTTTTCAAGCAAAACAAGCAGGTATTTCATGTCACACTGGCTTAAGGTTTATGGTCTATTTTGTATTCAAAACAGAATATAAAATACACTGCTCAAAAAAATTAAGGGAACACTTAAACAGCACAATGTAACTTCAAGTCAGTCACTCTTCTGTGAAATCAGCCTGTCCAGTTAGGATCAACACTGATTGTGGATCAGTTTCAGCTGCTGTTGAGCAAATGGAACAGACAACAGGTGGAAATGAGGCAGTTATCAAGACAGCCCTATAAAGGAGAGGTTCTGCAGGTGCTGACCACAGACCATTTCTCTGCTCTCATCCTTTCTGCCTGATGTTTGCATTTTGTCAGTGGTCTCACCCCTAGAGGCAGCATGAGGAGGTGTCTACAACCCACACAAGTTGCTCAGGTAGTGCAGCTCATCCAGGACGGCACATCGATGAGAGCTGTGGCAAGGTTTGCTGTGTCTGTCAGCACAGTGTCCAGAGCATGGAGGAGATACCAGGAGACAGGCCAGTACACCAGGAGACGTGGAGGGGGCCGTAGGAGGGCAACAACCCAGCAGCAGGCTGATTCCAATCCAGCACATCTGGGACATCATGTCATACGGGCACATGGAGGCCACACACACTACTGAGCCTCATTCTGACTTGTCTTGAGGAATTTCCACTCAAGCTGGATCAGTCTGTGATGTGATTTTCCACTTTCATTTTGAGTGTGGTTCCAAATCCAGACCTCCAGAAATTTTGATTTACATTGATCATTTTTATGTGATTTTGTCCACAACGTATTCCACTATGTAATAAATTAAGATTTTCAACTGGAATATTTCATTCAATGAGATCTAGGAGGTGTTATTTCAGTGTTCCCTTTGTTTTTGAGCAGTGTACATTACTTGATTAAACTTGCCTTGTTACATCTGGTTACTGCATTCGAACTCTTTAAACTATACAACTGTATTGTTGGAAAAATACTGTAGTATGACATCTATAAAAATGTTTCATTGAGTAAAGGGGGGTGGGTGCTGCAAAACATTGGAACCTTCAGCTTGTGAAGGTGAAATATGATGGATTATTTCCATTTTCCATCTGATCATAGAACAACCCCCGAAAGGACATTTCACAAGTTTTTATTCAAGAACATTTAGACCAACCATTGAAGTCACAAAAGCTTCCTTTCCCCCTAACAGAAATCATAACTTAACAGATTTTTTTTTAATCAGGTAACCAGGTTCACATCATACATAAATTTGGGATATGTCAAACGTTTGACCTAACAACAGTAATTTTTTTGTGGCATTTTAACTGACTAGACATTATGTTGACGTTACAGTGTTTCAAAACATTTGGTAAGCATTCATTATTAGTTTAACATCAAAATACACGGAGAAAAAAAGGAAACATCCTCCTTCTCCTGCAAATTTTAATATGCTTTAGCTGCCTTATAATGTTTAATATTAAGATTTAAAAATCCAACTTGTTGGAAAATATCTATTACTCAGCAGTTTAAAATACAAAAACTGGATTAGACAAACTAAAAATGCCACGTCTACTAGATATGGACGGTAACCGCTTTAAAATGGATATAAAATGGATATGAATGTGAAACAAAAATCTTGTTACATCAAGTGCAAGCCCAAAACAAACCTATAAATGACATTTGTAATATAAAACTTGGTAAAAAATACTTATTTAAAACTGTACAATCACCAAGTACACAGACTGAGCACATCAACCGTTATTCATTTGGCTTCAGTGGCTTCGGCCTTGGGCTCCTGTGAAAAGAAAGACAACTGTTTATTTTGGACACTGATGATGCGTTTCTGTCTAATACCACCACAATGCTCTGACAACTAAACCTATTTTGAAAGACTCACACCTGATTTTTTGAGCATCTCTAGAACACTTTGAAAAAATGTTTACATTTTTTTTTTATTTTAGCCAAAGGGTTTAGATTGTCTTTTGCTTTTTTGCTCTACAATTAGCATTAAATGCTTCAAACCAAGATACACATCACTAATATAATAATTAAAGGGTTACCTGTCAAAATATCACCATTTAAATTCTAGAAGTTTTTCACGAAGAAACAAGAAACAAACCTCGGCCTTGGTGTTACCATTCTCCGCTGGCTTGGCCTTCTTTGCTTTGGGTGCCTTCTGCAAAATAACAGGACAATAATAGATTAGAGCTCTACAACTACTTTGGAAAAACAGAGTTGTACCATATGTGACAGTTGCCTCACTGGGACATCCCGTCATAATCAGCTAGAGATTATCAGGTTTTATACCTTTGCAGCAGGTTTCTTCTTAGTCTCCACTGGTGCTGCTTTAGGTTTCTGCAAAACAAGAACACATTCAGAATCAGAAATACTGATTCCCATCTGTATGAGAGAACTGATTCCAAAAATAGAAAGCATATGTACATTAGGCCGAGTGTACTACTTCCTGATAACTTTATCACATTTGTGCCACAAATAATAATGATGTATAAGATGATAAGATTACGATAACAATCAGAATTCCTTTATTTATCCCAAAAGGGGGAAAGGAAACAAGAAAGAGGAATAACCACCAATCATAACTGCCCTGATTTAAAATCGATCACCTTATTGTGTCTCTAATAAGGATTAACTTACCATTGCCAGCCTTGCAGAGGATCTTCTTTGCTACACAAGGAAAAACGTAATAATACAGTATTCACAGAAGGGAAGTCAAACATACTTGATTTACAACAAGCTAAAAATACATTTAAAAAATCCTTATCCACAAGTAGTGATCTCAAATGTATCTAAAATAAATTGATTATAAGAAGCTTGTAATCTTGAAGATAAAAATGTTGGAATTTATGAATTATTTTTGACAAACCTCAGGTGGGACGGTTTGCTGAAAGACACAGAAAGACACAGTATTAGAATTTGAACAGGCGTAGTATGCATGGCAAGTCATTATAGCACAATATTATTAAAATGTCCCTGCAGCACTGCATCATGTACTATGAGACAAACAACAAAAAAAACAAAAAGCACGTTCGAAAAACAAACAAGTAATCTGATCCTCTGATCATGATCGTGGAGTTCACAAAGAGATTCCCGCGCATATTTGAATTCAAATTTGGGCTGTCCTGTCACCATGACACCGCCTTGGCGCCCTGACAGCTTCCTTTGTTTTGTATCAGTGCGCGCCGATAGACAGCTGTTGGGAAACTGATAAGATTACTGCTTTACTAATCTGTAGCTACACAATAAATGCAGCCAAACGAGAAATCTGCAGAGGTTGCAAAGGAAACTCGCTTACATTTTGTCGAAGATTTTAATGACAAAAGACAATTTTTGTGGATTCATTTGAATATATTAAACGCAGAATTCACACTTTTAAGAACACAAAAACTGCAAAATGCTTCACAATTAAATAATTAATATTAGTAAAAACTAAACGACTCAGGCAAAACTTATTTACCTATTTTTTTTTTTTTTATAGCTGCATTTGTGCATTTTTTCTGTAAGACAGCGGAAACAGCCCAATTTGACAATTTCATCAATTGACGACTAAGTCGGTGGTGCAAAACATTGTAATCAAAATGCACAAAACATGACTCTCCCAATTCAAAACAGAACGAAAGAAAATAATAATAATAATAATAATCGCCACCACCCCTCCCCCCACTTCTTCCTCAAACTAGCAGGTTGTGTTTGAATCTATTTTGGATTGTTACACAACCTTTCACTGTAAATCTTCCACTGTTCGGATCACGCGGTATGCGTTCATGTTGCTGGCATGGCGGAATAAACATTTACAGCATGTGTGGAAAGTTTTATTGCTGCGTTTAACCTGTCAAGACTGTGCCCTGCCTACTGCCCAAGACAGAGAAGACGGACGCGGAGGCACAAATTCTGCACAGCGCCAAAATGTCAGTGGCTGCAGAAACCACAAGATACTGGCGCTAAAATCGATCATACTCATATTAGCAAACGTGTCAAATTCGTTGGTTGATATTAAACGCGACGGGCAAAAATATAAACGTTTCTTTTTGACGAATGGGAGGATGCTTGAACAGGTCTCCCTGTCAGCGCTGCCGCCATTGCTCCAACGTTTGTTGGGGGATGATGACGTTCCTCTGATGCACAAATATCAAACGCAAGCCTAGCGTTAAACTCAAGTTACTGACACCAAACTAATGCACAGACCGAAAATAAATTTAAATAAAAATCTTACCTTTGCTTTTCCCATGTTGTTGGCTGGAAATGAACAGAAAGTTCACAAAAATACAGTCGAAAAATGGCTTTTTTCGAAGAGGTTAACAGGCGACAACCGAGCAGTCGCAGCGTAAAATGGCGAATGTATAATGCAAACGAATGTTTTTGTAGTTTATACACTGAAATATAAGAACGAAACCGGTTTGAACCAGTTTTGTGTTTCGACGCTTGTCATTGGGTGCAAATGCATCATGTGGCTTAATGGCACCACCCATTTGTTAAAGTGGCAGGATGCGGGATGAGTAAATACAGAGCAGTGCCGCAAGGTGGCGCTACATCGTTGGCGAAACAACGTACACAGTAATAGCAGCCCCATTTCGATGCACTTTTTCCTCGTTTGTGGAACTAACTTAACAAATATTTACTTATATAAAGGTGTATACAAGTACAAACGGGTATAAAAACAATGAAATGTAGGTGCATGTTACTGTACTTTTACTTCAGTATCTCCATTTTGAATAACTTATGTTTGTATTACTACAAGTAACTTGACACTGTATTTTAGATGTATTTTGGTATTTGCTTCTGCAGAACTGGTTTATATTTTATTAATACTTCTAAAATAATACTTTTCTACTAATTAATTTTAAAAGCATGTTGCCGTTTGATACTCGAGTACACTGCACATTCTTAATGTACACAAATACGTGACATTTAATGGAATATTTCTATACTGCAGTGTTGCTGTATGTCAATGTAAGATTTTTGACAGACTGATGTAAATATTTTTTTTTCAGCTCTCTGTGATCAGATATTTGTATTTAATTCCAAGCATGATGTTTATACTGTTTCATCATGTATTTCTAGAGAATGGAAGGAGACATTATGTTAAAAGCTAAGCCTTGATATTTCCCTAAAATACAGAAAAAAACACATAAAACCCTAAGTGTGAACACAAATGTCGGACCATCCATCCATCAATCATCTTCTGAACCTGCTTTGTCCTGCAGTGCAGGGGCTGGAGCCTATGCCAGCTATCTACGGGTGAGAGGCAGGATACACCCCGGACAGGTCACCAGCCCATCACAGGGCTAATTGACCTAACAAGCACATCTTTAGAATGTGGGAGGAAGCAGGAGCACCTGGAGAAAACCCACGCAGGCACAGGGAGAACGTGCACACTCCACACAGAAAGGCCAGTGAAAGAACCAAAAACCACTGCACCACCGTGCCGCCATGTTGGACCACTGTGTAAGAACTACACATTGAATAATAATAATAAATGTCCTAATAGTAATAAATTAAGGAGAGGTCTGATTTAGCAGGTAAACATGTGGTACAAAAGAGTGAATCACGCATTATTTAATTATATCTGACATACAGTAATCATATTTGTTCTAGAAAGCTGGTCAAAATGTAGTTATGTCATCAGGATCACACTTAAACAACACTTTCTTTGATCTCAACTAAAATGTAGAAATACTATTCTCTGTGGATGTGGAAGCATTTTCAAAACATAGGACCCACTCATGTAACACAGTCTTCCAATCAGTGGCATGCATTTGATAAACATTTTACACAACTATTTAACTACATCTTGACCAGACATTTCCACGTATTAGACTTTTTAAATCTACAATCATAAATATCACATTTACTCTACAGCCCCATAGGGGTAAAATTGCCCTCTCATCTTGTACAAATCAGCAACAAACTGGAACCGCTACCAGATATCTTTTGCTCTTCCCTTTTCCACAGAAGCCCTTTTGGAAAGAGGACAGGAGAGGAGAGGTGTCGTCTGCACTTAAACAGAAGATCTGTTCCTTCGAGCCATCTTAGGCCGAGATGGCTTCACTGCATAAGTCATTAAAGAAGGAGTCTCTCTTGTGCTTCAGTGCTTCTAGGAAGTCCTGAACCCGTTCTTCCCGGCAGTCGGTGTAGTGCAGCAGTGCCTCTTGTCTTCTCTGGGCGTCGACAGGTTTTCCATTCCCATGATGCTGCAGGTGCTCTGCTACACAGGCGCGGTCTGCCTCCAGCTGCTGTAGGGCCTGGTGCTCTCGATGGAGATCTCTGGCTTTCTGAAACATAATGCACAACGAAAACTTATTTGTGAGGCAATACTTTAATCCTGATGACATGTTATCCTTATATACCGTCATGATTTTTCAATTACTTTGGTACAACTAACCAACAACTAATGCTAACAGTCATAAATACAAGTTTGCACATACAAAAAACATGTTTATTACTTTGTTGCTCAGCTGTCAAATGGACTTTGCTCCTCCTGCACTGTCTGTGTGAACTCCTGATACAGCTCTTGTAAATATTACACATTTTAGTAGCAAATAAAAACAAGCATGTGTTAGAATATTGCACCCATCAGCATATTGTGACATATAAGCACAAGATCACTGTATTCTGACATGTTCTTCTCCACTGTCCTCTCCACATTGAGTCTTCCTTACCTGGATGGATTTGTGATTTAGCTGATACTGGAGAATGGCTTCACACAGGTTCCAGAACGAGTACTCTGGCCACAGAACCGACTGAAACACTAGACAGGAGTGGGAAGTCTGCAGATGGAAGAGAAGCAGAAATCAATATCAGCCTCAGTGGAGAAGCTGTAAAGTGCTTCACCAAATGATGTTTTTACACTTCAAGTCATGACATAATACAGTTTACTTCACACCTGCACTGCAGCCCTAAAAATTTCGTCACATGGATGAGGCGCATGCGAGAACACAAAAGCCCACATTGATATTGATGATAGTCATCATTAGATTTTTTTCCCCCCCAACTAGTAAGACAAGTCTGACCACCTCCTGTTGACACAAGTGTAAGAGGACAACTGCACTTGTGTGAGTGGCTTTTAATGGAATCCCTATGATACTAAAAAAAAGGTTGGGATGTAGATTTTGTCAACGGAGGGTAAATACAAGCCAACAGACCACTGAAGAGAGGCAGAGTGAAGAGGTCTTGACTTTGAAACTCTATAAAAAGGAAACATGTGTAACACAGAATTTGGATCCTGTGGAAACCAAACCAACATGGACTGGAGGAGGACCTTTACAGTGTGCAACTACAACAATAAGGGCAGCTGAGTGTGTGGTAGTAATAAATGAGTTGATGTTCAAGAATAAAATAAGGGGACACTTTGGAATTTTGATGGCTGCTACTGATGACACCTGATGAATGGAGAGCTGGGTTTGCAGTTAAGTTTGGAGGTGAATAACCTGAAATACAAGTCTAACTGGGTGACAGCAACCTTACCGATCAATAAACACTCCATCGAATCCATCTTAACTTGAGCGTAATCTCAAGGGGAAAAAAAAACAAAAAATTGTTTTTGAAAGCTGAGATCTTTTTCACATCATTTCTCTTTCCTCACCTGCCAAAGAAGGAAGTCGCTGAGGCGCACCTCTCCGGAGGTGCGAATGAGCAGATCAGGGTTGGGAGAGTTGTTGCTGTATAGACACTCACTTAGCAATGCCTCTGAAACATCACTGAGAATGATTAAAAAAAGACAGCTTGTTAAAATAATGGCTTCACATCTTATTCTTTTATAGGATTTTGACATTTAGTCACCTTGCTCTGATTAGGCCTTCCTCCACTCCCCACGCCATTTCCCGGACTGCATTGGTGATCTCATATCTTGACGTGTAGGCAAAGCAGACATTGAGAAAACATCTGTGAAAGAAAGAATTCAAATCCCTTTGGTCACTTATTATGTGTAATAAAGTCACACAGCTGAGTCATAAACTACTGGGAGAAGAGACATACTTATTGTGCTCCCTGGTTGTGACCACAGCTTTGGCGATAATCTCCTGAAGGTCAAGAGGCAGCATATTCAAATCGCCCAGCACTCGGATGCACACGCCATGCTTCTCTAGATTTTCCCTGAGGTGTGGGGAGGAGAGGCATTTACAGTGTGAGACAGAAACAGGAAAAGCATGAAAACAAAGAGGACAGAAAGACGTTTATGAACTGAAACGTGTCTGTCTGCATTTTCCACAAAGTTGCTTGCAAGCAGGAATTTCCCTCCGAATAGGCAGTGAGTAACACTTCCCTGTGTGTTTATGTTCGTCAGGATGAAACTAACCGACCTGTAGTATAAACCCTCCTCTTGGGGGCAGCAGCCTCATGGGTATACTATGCTGAGACGGACAGACATCCTGTTATTGGCATCAGAGCTAATCAAGATTATCCTTTATGTGCCTGAATAATAATACTGAAAGCTGAATGTATGGTTATTCAAGTAAATTTGCTCCAAAACACGACCTGAGCCTGTATTAAAGGTAGGGTGGGAGATTTCATTCTGATGCACTTTTTGTTAAATTAGTGTAACTTCTCTTTAATCCGATAACAACCGATTAGTTCGGCAGTTTTGCTTTAAAACGAAGAATATTAATCATCTGTGGAAGCTATAAAACGCTAAAAACATCAGCCAATCCTACGAGGCGCCCCTCGTGGAGTATTGGCTGGTTGTCACTCTCTTCCTGCTCTACGCGCACCAGAGAGGTACGTGCATGATGGCCGAAGTCACAGACTGGTTGGGAGGCGTGGCTTCGGGGTGAGCTCAGAGAGAACGGGGCGTGTGTTTACTTTCAAAATCTGGCTGACTCTCACTGAGTTTTCAAAATCTCCTACCCTACCTTTAAGCTAAAAAGAAACATATTGATGGGTGACAGAAAGGCAATTTCTCACAATGCAAATACTCTTAAACCATGGAGAAAAGCCTTGTTATGTCTGGAGGCCGTTAGAACTGCAGACTGCACAATGGTTATCTGACATTTGTCCATTATAATTAGTTTAATTATAATCCACAGGTATACCCAAAGTATTCTAGCATATTGAATAAAATATCAGTGAGCAAAAACAGCAATTGGAATGATTGACCTTGTGCACCCCTGTTTATCCTATAAGTAGGCCTCTTGGTGATCCAGCTAAGTACATTACTGTTGTATATACTCCAGTGATTAACTTACTTTTATGTAAAAGTTTGGCATTTTGATATTTGTGTATATACCAAATAACTAAAAAATGACTACATGATGTTTAAAAATAGGTGTTTCTCCTTCAGACCATAAATATAGACATTTTCACAGTACACACTACTGCCCCTGGGTTGAAAACTGTTGTGTAATTTTAAAGACGTGACCTCAAAACCTTTGAAGGGGAAAAAAATGAAACCACTTTAGCGCCCACTTAGTGACAGAGTTTAAGCAATTTCTCCCTAGGATCAATAAAGTATTTCTGATTCTGATTAACAGGCGCGTCTGGAACATGATTTGATTGCCCTGAACTTTATTTTTTAAGAAGATGCAATTCACATGACTCAAAAGGCTTAAAACTTGAAACTCACCGTTCCTCCAACAGCCTCTCAAATTTCTGCTTGGCCAGCTCCATCAGCCCATCCACCTCTTCTTTGTTGCGCTTAAAGTTCTCAATGCTAAAAGCGTACACCGTCACCTCTGGGATGTTCAAATGCTTGCACCATCGTAGTGTCTGAGGAAACATACAGTACATATGAAGTGTATTTACAGGTACATCTCAAATAATTAGAATATCATGAAAAAGTTCAATATTCTTGGTCACTGGTTTCAGAAAGTAAAACCCATATATAATATAGATTCATTATAGAGTGAAATATTTAAATCCTTTATTTCTTGAAATTTTGATGAAATTCATTGTCATTAGAATATTACATAAGAGCAATAAAAAAGTATATTTTAAACAGAAATGTGTTAAAAAAAATCAGAACAAATTCAGATTTTTTGTTTTTCCAGAAAGGCTGCATTTCTATGCACTCAATACTTGGTTGGCCATCCTTTTGCATAAATGACTGCATCAGTGCAGCGTGGCATGGAGGCGTTCAGTCTGTGGCACTGCTCAGGTGTAATGGAAGCCAAGCTTGCTTTGATAGGAGCCTTCAGGTTACCTGCACTGTTGGGTCTAGTCTAGCCAGATCAGGCTTGTTTGCTGGCCCATCAGACACAGTAACACTATAGTATTTGAACCAGCTTTTGGTACCTTTGGCAGTGTGGGCAGGTGTCACAGACAATGTGGATTCTGTGCCTCTCCACTCTTTCTCCAGATTTACTTTCATCTAAAAGGAGGCCTTTGGACCACTGAGCACCAGTCCAGTTCTTTTTCTCCACAGCCCAGGTAAGACGCTCCTGACGTCTCTGGTTCAGGAGTGGTTTCATTTCAAGGAATGCAGCATTTGTAGCTGAAGTCTAGGATTCAACTGTGCATATTGGCTCTTGATGCACTGACTCCAGCCTTAGTCCACTGCTTGTGAAGCTCCCCCAAATTCTTGAATGTATTTTGCTTGACAATCCTCTCAAAGCTGCAGTTATCCCTTTTGCTGGTGCACATTTTCCAAACACACTTTTTCCTTACACTCAACTTTTTTATGACTTCGCTTGGACACAGCACTCTGTGAAGAACCAGCTTCTTAGAAATTGCCTTTTGTGGCTCACGCTCCGTGTGGAGGGTGTCAATGACTGTCTTCTGGACATCTGTCAAGTCAGCAGTCCCTATGACTGTGTAGCCTATTGACTATTTAAAGGCTCAGGAAACCTTTGCAGGTGTTTTGAGCTAATTAGCTGATTAGGATGTGACCATGACTTTCCAATATTGAATGGTTGCACAATATTCAAATTTTCTGAGACACTGAATTTTGGGTTTCTCTTATCTGTAAGCCACAATCATCAATCATCATCATTTCAAGAATTAAAGGCCTGACATATTTCACTCCATGTGTAATGAATATATATATAACATGTGGGGTTCACTTTATGAAATAAATAACAAAAAATATTGAACTTTTTTTAATGATATTCTAATTATTTGAGATGTACTTGTATAACTCAATAGCATAATATGCTGTTGAGTACATCATATGTTTAACTTGCACAAATGCAATCTCACCTCTGCCAGCTTGTTAAAGCCCTGCATATGACCTTCCTGACGTTCCAGGTTTTTCTTACGTGCAAAGCGCCGGTTACCATCCATGATGAAAGCCACGTGTTTAGGCATAGGTCCTGCCTGGAAGACAAAAAACATGAAGAGTGAGGGGAAGTTATAGCATCAACAGGTTCTAACTGCTTCAAGTTAAAAGCTGCATGAAAACAAATCCAATAATTTAGTAGTAAAATATTCAACTAACAAAATAACAGGTGCTGATTGATTATTAGAAGAGTGCACAGTGTTCATGAGATTATTCACAAATATAAATATGTTAAACTGGCAAGTGTTGATGAATGTAGAGGTTTTATTTCATCTTTAAATATTGGAACCCCTTCTGACTGGCCTGGTGCTAGCTACAGGCACAAACTGCTTTACACAGAGGTAACTTACAGAGATCCAGACTTACCTTCAGGACATTGGCAGAAATCTTTTCAAGCAGGTTTAGGTCACCTTCTTTTATCCACGACATATTCAGGCTTCCAGTGGTCTGAAATTAAGAATTAAGATTTGAATATTTGTTAAAGATTTGTATCAGTGCAGCTTCAACTCTACTCACACCTTAAACAGGAAAAATCACCTAATTAGTTTTTATAAGACGAGAACAAATTAACGTGTCGTATTAACGAGCTATTCTTAGAAATATGCCATATTACATGCAGTCAGATGGATTTCAACGTAAGTGCCTGCCGGGGCTCACGAGACCATGCAATGAACTACACTGCTGTGAGGCTAAAAAAGCACAAAAACAGCCCCTCGCCTTCCAGAAAACACTCGCTCCTAATGGAAACTTCCTCATTCATTCAAACTACTGAAGCACAAGCTGCTCTTCTTACAAATTGATTACCCTTTAGCACATTTCACAGACCTTCCAACTCACAGCTTTTACGATGACGACCTCTTCCGCATTTGAGTCAAGTGACGTTTTACGCACGATGACAACTTCCGGTCAGATGTTGGTAGAGTTTTAAAACATGAGGATGAACGTCGCGACGGCTCTGTCGACAATATTTGACAAAAAGATTGACAAAACAACACATTTATGGATTTAACTATTATTTAAATCTGCAGGGTTAGATTAGCATTAGCAAATAGTTAAAGGCAAAACACACTCTATCAAAACTGTAACTAGTAAAATATATATCAGAAAAAATAAGTAAAGTAGAAAAATAACTCTCATAGTCCACGTTTAGCATTTTTACATTTTTCTAAAAATTCATTTAATTAAATAATGAATATTGTATTTGGATGTTCTGCATGTTCACTTTTAAGGAAGGCAATACTTCCTATTGCCATTATGTGTTGTTGTTTGCTCCTGTCTATCTGTAACCCACTTGTTTGTGAGGTAGGTCATCGTTATTATCATATGTGAAACGTACAGTACATTTTCCAGTTGCTTAGAAACACAAGAAGAGGCCACCATGTTTAAAATACACACTATTGTGTTCATTATATAAGCCTTCATTTAAAGACACATCATTTTACTGACGTGCTGTTGTGGAAATAAATAGTTCTACTAACCAAAGTGACGTAACACAATTTAAACTGTACAGATTAATTTGAAAAATTCATGTTTTTATATTTAGGTAGGTTTAAGTAATTTGTGTAATTTTTAATTTCATATTTAAAACCATCAAATCGACACAGACCCATACACCCATATTTTCATATCTGCAGTGTAGTTCCGCCTTCCACCTCTGGGGTGCGACACCAACTTTATCAACAGTTCCTTCACACTTTTTTTGGTAAAGAAGAAGTTTCAGATTTTGGGGGGTGAGGGGCTGGCCTTTTTTGTTCCGCTGGAGAATCCTGCTTGAACGGTGAGCAGGAGCACAACAGACCGAGCAGAAACCACCGCGCCGCGGACAATCGGCGGAATCACAGCTCCGGGAGGAATCACGCCGCGCCGCGGGGGAACAGTGGTTCGAAATCAGACGGTATCGCCCTCCAGCTCCGCTGTTACCAGCTGCAGGGTCAACGGGCAGACAAGCAACTGGCAGCTATCGCCGTTAGCCTCCACTCCTCTGCGGGTCTGGGGGGTTCTGTTAGGGGCAGGGGGCGGGGGTACACCGAGAAGGGAGAAGACTACACGCCGAGAGGAGGGGGCTGGAAGTCTGAGACGCTTCCACCCTGAAGGGGCCGGCGGTTTGGCCACAGCACCCTGGACTAGCTAGCTTGTACCCGCGCAGCTAAGTGAATGGGATGGAGCCGGGACCGTCTAGCGCTGGTAGGTTTATTTTTTTACTTTGATGGTTCATAATGCGATAACCAGAGTCCGCAGATAGAGACTGCAGTTTAAAAACAGGGGGCACCGTCGCCTGGCCTTAGCGTCATGGGGGATGTAGACGGGGAGGCTTGGTGTCAGCCCTCTCTGTTGCATCGCAACGTTTCAGAGAGTGGGAGATGGAGAGGGTTCTCCTGCAGTCTTGCACGGACAAACACTTTGTAGAAAACGGTATTATTCATCCAGATTTATAGCTATAGTGAAGGCTTTGGGGGCGCTGACAATATCCTCAGCCATGCGCGGGGGCAGGGAGGTCGTGGGAATCTCGTGAGGAGGGACGAGGTGAAGCCCGCCTTCAAGCAGCAGCAGCAGCAGCAGCAGCTGGCAGCACACCACAGCAGACCAGCCTCCCTTTCCCCTGACAGGTTCTGGTTGCTCATACTGTTGAGAGCGTTTAACACCATTACCTTACATGCACAAGTGCAAGACAACCCCAGGCCTACCATCTGCAGTGACGGATGAATTATTCATTTATGTGAAACCCAAAAATAATCCTCAATTGTGATATCTGCACATT
This sequence comes from Parambassis ranga, assembly GCF_900634625.1. Taxonomy (NCBI): domain Eukaryota; kingdom Metazoa; phylum Chordata; class Actinopteri; family Ambassidae; genus Parambassis; species Parambassis ranga. The sequence continues at coordinate 17,722,471 of NC_041036.1, forward strand.
TGCTGCTGGAGTTGACCGAGTCTGTTTTTAGACTTGGACCGAAGCAGGCATGTGCAGTACACTGCATTTGTTTGTGTGGTTTTGCTCTGCATGCTTCTCTTTCAGATTTACAGCCAGAGCTTATGGGTGCCAGAGATGATCTTTATTTGGCAGTTGACACTGAGGTGTGGAGACAAGCAATTAAAACACAAATCAGCTAGTGTTTATCTTCATGCCCAGGTCTGAAGTCCACTTGTAGACTTGTTTTTATTTTTATTTGGGGGGGGGCCCTCATTTCATGGTCTGCTTTTGTTTTTGAAGTGTGATAATTCAGTGTGCTATTTTCCTAGATTGATCTGATTGCCATATTTAGCTCATGGTCAACAGCCAAATAGCCAGAGACACAACTAATCTGGCCAAAACAATTGATACATAATTGGGTCTTGCATCTCATTCATGCACTTAGCTTGCTGTGACAAGTAATGGGGTCTCCTAGCATGTGTTTCGAGAGTTTGAAGAGCTGCACTGGTGTCTGTTATTAAACTATTAATAATTAGGTCATAATTGACCTCAGAAAATAAATAAATGGGAGCTGCTTTGATATTTGTTGCTGAAATTGTCCTGTAACACAAAGCAGACCCAAGGATTTGATTGTGAAATGAGCAAATTTGTCATCCTAGATTTCAAATAATTCCCCTGTGACTTGGTCTTATTGCTGTTGTTGTTACGTCATTGTAAAGACAGTAAGTGTCTTAGTGTTATGATGCAGCGTTGAAGCTTGCCGCCCTGGAGAGGACTGCTATTGTGTTGGGATATGTGAGAGCGCTGGCTCTGCTTCTCACCATCTGCCTTCACTGGCACCAGGGCAAAGTGTGTGTGCGTGTGTTGTCATTGTGTGTGAATGTTCAACAATCACAAAACGCTCACACATACATGCTTTCTTACACATAGAGTATGCGTGGTCACCACATGGCTAAGTGTCTGTGTTTATGGCGTTTGCCAAATGTGCGATTTTTACACAGCCAAGCATCTTTCTATGTGTTTTGGCTCTTGTCTTCCTGTCAGTTTGACTTTTTTTTTTTTGAAGTTATGTTTAGTGTATGACCGAGTGATATGTCTATCCCAAGGATTTCCACAGTAGCTATTTAAAGCAGGGCTTTCACACAGGCCCGATGTGGGGAACATGCTCTGTGTTGCACCAAAAAGGCCAAGGTCTCTTCAGCATGACCACAAAAACACCCTGCCTCCTCCAACAGCCCTACACACACACACTCGCACACACCGGTCCCCTGATATCCATGACAATGCTGTGTTGCCGTGGTGTCTCCATGGTGAGACTGGGAATGTAGAAGGGGCCCCCCCTGTGTTTGTGTGTGTGAGTGTGTGTTCACCGTTGCAAGGGCGCTCCCTCTGTCGTACACCCATGTATTTGTGTGTGAGATGGAGGAGCAGGGCAGCTGGGGTCTTTGTTGTGGTGGAGGAGGGCTGTTCTCTGGGGACCCAGAGGTTAAGGCAGTGGGCCCCTCTCAGGCAGGAGTCACAGCTAGCCTCACTTCAAGCACCCATCCCTAGGACCCCTTCTGTATCAGACCTCCTGACTGGCTCAGACTTTAACTTTTAAGATGTGTAACTAGCATGGGATGATGGTAACTATAAGCCATGGGATTTAAATTGTAATATGTCTGCTACACACAGAAATGAAGTTTTTAAAGTGTAGTAACCATGTTATTAAGATTAGTCAGTTTAATATTACATATGTGACAAAGGGACAAAAAAAGCTGGAAACAGAAAATATTTGGCATTATTACCGAGGTTTTGCCATGGAAAATGGAAAAAAACTAGGACCAGCATAACAGATGATGCATAAAAGTGAAGTTCATGTGACTCACTTAAAGGAAGCTCTTGCTAATTTATTCCTTTTCTTTTCCCTCCAATTGTCTTTTTCTCTCCTCCCCCTCTCTCCCTTGTCCATCCTAATTCAACCTAATCTGGTTGCCCCTCCTGTTCTATATGCCCGCCTTGTCAATATCCTCCCCTCCATCACTCTTCATCGTATTCCCTCCGTCTTTCCCTGGCCCCAAACTGCACAATCTTCTGCCTTACTTTTTCCTTTCTGTCATTTGTTTCCTATCTTTCCCCTCCCCGCCTTCCTGCCCCTGTGGCTGACTCCTGTGGCCACTTATCATGTCCTCTCTGCCCCTGCCTACGCTTCCTTCCTGGCCGATGCCCACATTTCTCGGCCTTGTTGTCCTGTCCTCCGCTCTTCGCAACCACTTCCTTTGCCACCACACTTAATTATTCTTTATCTCCCATGTGCCTGCTTTGCCTCTGCCCTTCCTTTTGCTTGGTCTTTTTTCTGCCCTCGCGGTGCACTCTCTTTCTTCATTCCAACCCTCCTCCCCCTCCTTGTTTTTACCTGTCTTTGTCGATGGCTTCCTATCCCTTGTCTATGCAGTGCCCATGGGGGTCTTCCCCCCACCCCTGCAGCAGGTGTTCCATGCCCCCCGCCGGCCAGGCATGGGCACCGTGGGCAAGCCCATCAAGCTGCTGGCCAATTACTTTGAGGTGGAGATCCCAAAGATGGACGTCTATCACTACGAGGTGGACATCAAGCCTGACAAGTGCCCACGACGAGTCAACAGGTAACGCAGACCGTGCTCGCTGTCGTGCATTTGTTTTCTGTGATGTCCAGCAATGTTTTGAAACATCTGTGCATGTCATGTGTCATAAGCGGTAATTAAGTTATGCAAGCGGTGGGGCATGTGTTTTGAAGAATTCAACAAGCAGCTGAAATGTCTGCTGTGTGGTACAGTTTGAAATTGGATAATGAAAGCCCAGCAGCCACCAGTAATCACAGTGTTGTCAGGCTTTTCAGGAGGCAGTGATAGGAGCTGCTTTCAGCCTGAAAAGTGTCATTCTAGGCTTATTTATTTATTTATTTCTACAGGTTGATCACTGTCTTATGTGTGTGGGATGAGATGATTTAAAAAAAAAAAAATAAAAATACATCAAGCATACCTCAATGCACAATAAGAAATATTAGGTTGTGGTGCAGTGTGAGTAGATAAGTGATAAATTGCACAAATCAAATAACTTTTGGCCTTGCATTTATTGCCAACAGCACATATCTTACAGGTTTAATATTATATTACATGCACTGCTTTATATGGAAAGTTATGCTGCATACAAGGCTTTAGTTCAAGCTCCAAAGAGCCAAAAGCAATGGGTGAAAAGTGCATGCATCTGTGCAAACACAAGCAGAAATTTAGCATCACCTCTGCATGTTTAATAGAGAAACAGTAGGTAAAGTTCTCTCCCTCCATGCTGTATCTGGGCCCAAGTGACCAGATTGGACAGATGGTGGAGTCCAACTGTGGATTTAACTTTACTGACCCTTTCACCTTGGTTGGTGTTTATGCTGTGGAGTACACTTGAAGAAAGTGAAAGAGTTAGGAGGCTGAATGTCATCACTGATTTGAGAACAGTTTTGTCATGACTCCCTAGAGAGCTGCTTCCTTAAAAGATGACTGTCTTGTCTGCTTTTGAACATATTTGGCAGCAAGTCGCGCAGTATGAATGTTTCATTATGTTTGATCCAGGAGAATTCTCTCTTTCATTTGCCACTTTCTCAAATTTTTGGTTGTTGACAAGATACAATGGGCTGTTACATCCCACAGTTGTGTGAAGTCATGTGCAATATTTAGAAGCAGGAATCCAACCTATAGGCTAATTTTGTATGTTGTTAGTTATGTGACGCTAACACTGTCCATGAGCTCTTTTCATTTGATAATCGCACACAACCATTTGTGTCTGAAGCCACATGCTATTGACAGTTTTATGTAGACAGGTCAGATTTGATCAAGAGAAATTTCTCATCTAAAAAAACCTCAAGGTTTTCACAGTGGAATTTTTGGCACCCAAAAGAGGTTTTAGAAAAACCCACAATGATCATTAATCATATAATAACTACGATAACTAGCCTAACTCAGTACTAGTGTATTTAATTCTGATGTTAAAGAACAGTTAGTTGAACTTTGTTGTCTGTGTTATTATCCAGGATATGAAATCAAGAAGTCTGTTGAAGTCTGAGTGAAGTCTTGTGATTAAACAATTACAGGCCTTGGAAAGCTTAAAACTTTAAGAAGGATCCATGAACATTGCCTGTGCTAGTACTATCTACTCTGACATTTTAGAGAGGGTCTTAAGTCGCTTTTGGTTTTGACGTTTGAGACAAAGGTTCGGAGAAGGCATGCAAAGGTCGAACCCTTTGACCTTTTCTTTTCAGAACAACTCTTCATCCCCCCACACTTAAATGAAGGCCAAGTCACCATGCATTGAAAAGTGACGCCCCCCCCTCCCATAACCACCACCTGCAGCCTCATTCTTTTTGTCCTTGCCTCTCCCCCCATGACTACGATATATTGCACCCACCAGCTGTATCCTGGTCGATCGATATTCTATCATCATAAGAACTGACCCTCCAAATCACAATAGAGCATCTCTATGATGCAAAGAGTGGATTTCTTTCTGTCTCTGTTGCGTATTAATCCCATGTTGTGTTGCTTCTTACAGAGAGGTAGTGGAATACATGGTGCAACACTTCAAGCCCCAGCTCTTTGGCGACAGGAAGCCGGTGTATGACGGCAAGAAGAACATCTATACGGTGCTAGCACTCCCTATAGGGAGTGAGAAGGTAAGGCTGCTACACTGTGCCACAATCACCAGCTACGTCTTCCTAAAAGGTCAATATACCTTCAGGCCTTGTTTAGATACAAGTTACAGGATTTCTCTAGGGTAGAAGGTTTGTTTGAGTCTTGCTGGAAAATGGTACTGTTTTGAATTTGCTGCTAAGCACATATGTCTTCATCCTGTAATAAAAATAATAATAAACCCCTGCTGCTACTGACTGGGGGATAAAGAGTGTGTGCTTCCTGCTTTCTCTAATCTAAAAAGAACAGTTTGTTTGTTTACTTTGTTGAGGTGTGTTAGAAGAAGATCAATAACATTTTTTCATCTACCCTATGAATAACAAGGCCAGACAACCTGGCTAATCATAAATATTTGAGGTCTGCCCTGCTGGTTGTCTGGCATCAAGATGGCAGATAGTCCAGCACACATATTTAGACAGTGTTTTTATATAGAGTAAAGAAAGATATATATATATAATGTGATAAAGCGACAACTGCAAACTGTTGTGTTTTTGTTGGCTTAGAATGGGCTCTTTCTTCCGAAGTAGAGAGCAGGTACTCTTCCATGTGCAGCTATGTTTCTGCAGTAGTGGACAGATCAAGCACTGGCTGTAGAGTGTGCCTTATACTTTTTTATGTTCAAGTAAAAGCCATACTTTGAAACAGAGGTACAAGGAATTGGAATCGGGTTGGTTGTAATCAGCAGCTTCACTACAAAAGGCCACTAAATCCTACACACAGGGCAGTTGTTTATTTCTGTTTAACTAACTAGAGTTTAGGGTGGTTTTAACTGTTCTTGTCCTTCACTGAAATTATTATTTCAGGTGTACCTTGACATACAGTCATGCTTCTAAAACTGTAGGATAGCAGCACCGTGTAACCATGATACTCTTTCTGTCACTCCAGGTGGATTTTGAGGTAACTATCCCTGGTGAGGGTAAGGATCGAATCTTCAAGGTGTCCATCCGTTGGCTGGCCAAGGTGTCATGGCGCCTGCTGCAGGAGACTCTAGTCAGCGGCCGACTACAGGTCCCCCTCGACTCAGTTCAAGCCCTGGATGTGGCCATGCGCCACTTAGCCTCTATGAGGTACGCTTAGTAACACATCCTGTTACACTAGCATAGATGCAAATACGCAGATGTACTTACTTACAGTGGTGCTTCTTACATAAGTAGGCAATTAAACACATTTAATGGAAATATTATAATATAAATATTCATTCAGACAAATGAGCACTGTGTACCAGCGTAAGATCTCTGTCCCATCTGTGAAACATGGTGGGTAGGATCATGGTTTGGGCCCGTTTTGATGCATCTGAACCAGGATGTCTTGCTATCTTTGAAACAATGAATTCTGAATTACACCTGTTAATTCTAAAGGGAAATTGACATCTGGACATCTGTTTGTGAGCTCAATGTGTAGAGAAAGTGAGTCAAGTCGCAAAAGAAAAGTTACAAGTAGAACAAAGTTGATGATTTGGAAGGGCCAAGTAAAAGTCCTGACCTTGTTCCCATTGCAATGTTGTAGAAGGACCTGAAGCAAGTGGTTCATGTGAGGAAACCCACTAATGTCTCTGAAATAAAGCTGTTCTATACAAGAGACTACAGTTATTGCAAACTGATGACTATCCAGTAACTAAAGTTATTACTGCTGGAGGTCATACCAGATACTGGAAAAAAGGTTCATACACTTTTGACACATTTATCTGTGTTTTCTTAGTTTTCTTAGAAATACAAAAATTGAAAAGTGGTTCACAAACATTTCAGCACTACTGTTACCACAGTATACCTCTTTCTTGATCTTGTCAGATTGTTTGTTCACTTAGATTATCAACTGTCTGACCTTGCAGCTGAACAACTAAGTTGTTCCATTATCTTCCACTGAACCATCATAGCTCCAGGTGTCAGGCACTGAACAAAAGTTGCTTGTCAGCGGACACCTGTGTGAAAGTGTCCACTGAACAATGCATAGCAATAAAACACTGACAATTGGCTTTAGGGCCTGACCTGAAAGTGGTTTTTTAAAAAAGATGTCTCCAAGGTGCAGATGTTAGTTCAGAAGTAATGTGTCTTGTTCTCTCTGTGACAGAAAAGGCATGTTAACCGTCAGTGCAGATATTTTTGGTTAGGGTTGATTTATTTTGAAACAACAGTTTTACTGGATGTGCACTCATGCTGAGGTCATTCCCTGAATTTTGCACATTCATCATTTCCACCTCTCCACCGCTCCATTTAGGTACACTCCAGTGGGCCGGTCTTTTTTCTCCCCACCTGAAGGATACTACCACCCACTGGGCGGGGGAAGGGAAGTGTGGTTCGGCTTCCACCAATCTGTGCGTCCCGCTATGTGGAAGATGATGTTGAACATCGATGGTGAGTCACTGACGCCTAGATCACCAGTGTGTACAGTCATTTAGTGATCTCAGCAGGTTTTACTGACATTACATGACTAAACAGAACATGTTAAAATCTGAAACAGTGGCAGTAAATATTAGAAAAATGCAATCTACAAAATAGATAGACTTAACACTAATGTGGCTTCACACAAATAAATGTCAGTGATGAAAGCTCTGAAAAGATGTAGACAGTTGTACACCTATTGTTGCTCTCTGTCTCCCTCTAGTGTCTGCCACGGCCTTCTACAAAGCCCAGCCTGTAATTGAGTTCATGTGTGAAGTTTTGGATATTCGCAACATAGATGAGCAACCCAAGACTCTCACTGACTCACAGAGGGTTCGCTTCACCAAGGAAATTAAAGGTGGGTCCTTTGTGGGTGAGTTCTGATCCTACTGTCAACACTTTACACCTTGGAAATTCAGTCTAGAACTCTTTTCACACTTTGTTACATGTACTTGCTGTCAGCTGTTCTTTGCACTGCTTTTTACACAAAGCTCCTTTTATTACTTTGCTAAATGTACCCCACTTATTTGTTGGCAGGCCTGAAGGTGGAGGTGACCCACTGTGGCCAAATGAAGAGGAAGTATCGTGTATGCAATGTCACCAGACGCCCTGCCAGCCACCAAACGTAAGCACAACTCTGGACAACAAACAACAATGCATTTATTGCTTTTGTCAATTCCTATTTTGCATGTTAAAGTTATGTAGATAAACTTCCTAAGTTCCTGATTAGGGTAATAGGTCACCTGTAAAAATAAGGAATAGTAAGAATACCATATTTTCAAGCAACAGTTTTTTACATTAGTGTCATTATAACCTGGCAGAACCTACAAATCAGAAGCTACAGAATGCAGTGGTGCAGGTAAGTGACCCTCACGATTCTGGTCTTTTTACTTCCAGGTTTCCCCTCCAGCTTGAAAGTGGGCAGACAGTAGAATGTACAGTGGCCCAGTACTTCAAGCAGAAGTACAACTTGCAGCTAAAATACCCCCACCTACCCTGTCTACAGGTGGGGCAGGAACAGAAGCACACCTATCTGCCGCTGGAGGTGAGAAAATTGTTTGAAAAATTGTCTGAAACTTAACTAAAATAATATGTTTACATGTTAATGTAATTTGTCTTTAAACGTTTCCTTTCCAGGTGTGTAACATTGTAGCAGGTCAACGATGCATTAAAAAGCTGACAGATAATCAGACCTCCACGATGATCAAAGCCACAGCTCGCTCTGCTCCTGACAGACAAGAGGAGATCAGCAGGCTGGTGAGTCACGCAGAGACCCGGTGGATAGAGTCCTTACAAATAAAACACAATGAAGTGTATCATTTCTTGTGTAAGTACAGAGGTATATGTGTCCTTTACTCTCCACAGATGAAGAATGCGAACTTCAACCTGGACCCGTACATCCAGGAGTTTGGGATCAAGGTGAAAGATGACATGGCTGAGGTGACAGGCAGAGTGCTGCCTGCTCCTATTCTACAGTATGGAGGACGGGTAAAACACAACTATGTTTTTAATATATAAACATTTTAAAGCCATATATATATAGTTTTGCTGTAGATCTGACCTGATTTAAACACTCTCTCCTCTGCTCCACAGAACCGTGCCATCGCTACCCCCAACCAAGGAGTGTGGGACATGAGGGGCAAACAGTTTTATAATGGCATCGAGATCAAAGTGTGGGCCATCGCCTGCTTTGCTCCTCAGAAACAGTGCAGAGAAGAGGTGCTCAAGTACGTACTAATGAGGAGAAGTAGTGGGAATAGATTTTTACTGGTGGTGATACATAAACTCTACTCATGGAATTCTTTGTCTGTGTTCTTGCTTTAGATCTACTGCATTTAGAGCAGAGACACAAATGCAAAAGAACACTAATTAAGTATAACCCTTAGCTTGCCTTGGTGTTTTGTGCTGCAATTTGTCTCATCTGTAATCTGGTCTCTTCCTAGGAACTTCACAGACCAGCTGCGTAAAATCTCTAAGGATGCTGGGATGCCAATTCAGGGCCAGCCTTGCTTCTGTAAATACGCCCAGGGAGCAGACAGCGTGGAGCCCATGTTCAGACACCTGAAGAACACCTACTCTGGACTTCAGCTCATCATCGTCATCCTGCCTGGAAAGACTCCAGTCTATGGTGAAAACATGTTTGCTTTCCTTTAATATACAGTCAGATTATCCAAAAAAATCATTTTCTAATTTTCAAACTTTCCTTCTCAGCGGAGGTGAAGCGTGTGGGAGACACCCTCTTGGGCATGGCGACTCAATGTGTTCAGGTTAAGAATGTGGTGAAGACATCACCTCAGACTCTGTCCAACCTCTGCCTCAAGATCAATGTGAAGCTGGGAGGCATCAACAACATCTTGGTGCCTCATCAACGGTGAGAAGATTCATTTCACATTAGTATTGTGGAAGAAGATCTACATTTGGTTGTTTATATGGAAAGATAACAATGAGAAGTCTCTATAATAAGCACTTTCTTTTACAGTTTTTACACCTAAATAAATAGTTAAAGGCTTGGTGACATATTGTAACTTTTGAACTCCACGCCACGATGAGCAGCTGTAATTTCCATCTTCTCCTCTTCTTGCTCTCTCAGATCAGCAGTGTTTCAGCAGCCGGTTATCTTCCTGGGAGCAGATGTCACACACCCTCCTGCTGGAGATGGCAAGAAGCCCTCTATTACTGCTGTGAGTGTCTGAAATAATTCCTTTATTAGTTGACCTTGAACACAATCCCAGGAAAAGGGAGGGAACTATGGTGTGTCCCGCAAAGCCAGGACACTTGTCAAATCTGGGTGTGCAGGTTAAACCCATGATTACTTCCTGGTTATTTGAATTGGAAATAAGTGCCATAGAAAACAAAAATACTGACTTTCTTGTTCTATAAAGAAACAGCTTAAGGATCAGACATATACCTGGTAAATAGTTGCCTTCCAAGATAATGAATTTTAGCACAAGGATATGACATTAATATCGACTCTGGTAAGTTAAAGTATGTTCCTCCTTTGTTCTCTCACGGCGATCGAGTTGCCAGTTGCCTGGCACTCCTTTTATAGGCAAATGAAAAAATAGCAAGGGCATGTAAATAATGCAAATGGCCTCAAGATGTTAGAGAAAAAATAAACGCACATGGTTGTTGCTTAGTGACAATGGTGCTCGGTGACCGTGGCACACAATAGAGCTGGAGAGACCTGACATAGCTGTAATTAGCATGTTTGAGGCAGAAGAACTGAAACACCTTTTATGAGCTGACATTTTTATAAAAAGGAAAAAAAAACTAAAGTAGTAAGAGTAGGGAGTTGTTCAGGGGAAAATGGGAAACAAGTGGATCATCACTGACTCACATTCAAAAAGGAAATGACGCCAACTCACGTCCGCCCTTGACCTCAGCTCAGCTGTGGTTGGCTGTGCTGTTGCCTAGCAATTATGACAAACGTTTGAGTCACAAAGAGAGAGGAGAGAAGTGTGGGCCCGGCCACCGAGCAGAATCCGGTGAAAAATGCTTGTAGCGTAAGGATTTAAGAGAAGATTGAGGCTCACTTACTTTCCATATGCAGCCTTTAGGCGATGCTAATGTATCAACTTTGGGAGAATGACTCACATCTGTGAAACAACAATCAAACTGTAGCAGTGTCAATATTGTTTGTTTGTTTCTGGCATATTATTTTTTTTATTCCGTAGCACTGAGTAAACATAAAATCCACCAACAGTGTCCCTCATATATCTGATAGATTGCATTCAAACTGCCTTTTTTACATGTGTACTCCCTGTGCATTAAGCATTAATATGTTCCACTCCTGGTCCTTTCCTGCTTCCCTCTTCCAGGTGGTAGGCAGTATGGATGCCCATCCCAGCAGATACTGTGCCACAGTGCGTGTCCAGAGACCCAGGCAGGAAATCATTGAAGACTTATCCTACATGGTGCGTGAGCTGCTAATTCAGTTCTACAAGTCGACTCGCTTCAAGCCCACCAGGATCATTTTCTACAGAGATGGCGTTCCTGAGGGGCAGTTGCCGCAGGTATAGAAATGTATACATATACACAAATAAAATGATGTGATGCATTCAGGTTGAGTACTATTAAATGATGCTCTTATGTATAGATCCTTCACTATGAGCTCCTGGCCATCAGAGACGCATGCATAAAGTTGGAAAAAGACTACCAGCCTGGAATCACCTACATTGTGGTACAGAAACGCCACCACACACGCCTCTTCTGTGCTGACAAGTCTGAAAGAGTAAGTATTGTTGTCTTTTTCACTTGAACACACCTTTTTATATTTTTGTTTTTTCTTATTTTTAACATTTTTTTCTTTGTTGACAGATTGGGAAGAGTGGGAATATTCCTGCAGGGACTACAGTGGACACCAGCATCACTCATCCCTTTGAGTTTGACTTCTACCTGTGCAGCCATGCAGGCATACAGGTATCAGTAACAGAGATTATCCTCTGTGGAAGTGAAGTGTGGCAGTTTTAAATACTGGATAGACAATGGCCTATTCTTTTTGCATATATTTTTCATCTGATTTTTCGTTGCCTCCTCTCTGTTGCCAGGGTACCAGCCGACCGTCTCATTACTACGTCTTATGGGACGACAATCGCTTTACGGCTGACGAGTTGCAGATTCTAACATACCAGTTGTGCCACACTTATGTGCGTTGTACTCGCTCAGTCTCCATCCCTGCGCCAGCCTACTATGCTCGTCTTGTGGCCTTCCGTGCCCGCTACCATTTGGTAGACAAAGAACACGACAGGTTAGTGTGGATGTTAAACGATGTAGACTTTCTTTACTATTCCGCAGTAAGTGCAGAAGTTATAATACAATTGTTTTTAAAGGGGCAGTGTAACCCCACATCCACTTCACATGTCATGTTTCTTGCATCTAGTTTTGGAGGTTTCTACCTTCTCTCCAGTAGAGTGGAACATTTTCAGGGTTGCAATGAGTAGTCGACAAAAGTCAATAACTTTGTTGCCAATCAATATAATTATAATTTCATTGCATGTGCATCATGTCATAGAGTGTCGCTCACTGCCTTCTGAGCAGTAGTGCAGTTGCCAGGTGTAGTTCAGAAGAAAATAGTTCCCACATGAAATTGCTCACAGCAAGATTTTCTTGAATAACCAGGGCATGATTTCTGGAAAGAACATTTTGTTTTGTTTTTTAGGTGTATTGTGAGTGTGCCCTAAATCTCTCCTAGGAGAAAATGAATATCTGATTCTGAGGCTACTGTCCCTTTAACAGAGCCTGCATATGAAAGGACCCCAGGGGTTTGCTATGAGAAACCGTAATACTGGCAACTGTATTTTAATGAGCACAGTGTAACTGATCCTTGCTCCATGTCCTCTCTTCCTGCAGTGGAGAAGGCAGCCATGTGTCTGGTCAGAGTAACGGTCGGGATCCACAGGCGCTGGCCAAAGCTGTTCAGATTCACCACGACACTCTGAGGACCATGTACTTCGCCTGAGCTCCACCAACAAACACCACCACCACCACCACCACCATCACCACCTCCATTTTTCCTTCCCACCTCATTTCTACCTGAGTGGGCTACTGACAGCCGCCCACCACCACCACCTCATCCCCATCCCTTACTCCCTACGACTGCCTACTACACATACACCACAGACCTGCCAGTCACCTAAATCCAAGCAACACAAGGCCCTTCTCCTGTAAAACACAGGCAGACTCTACAGCTTCATGCACTCAAACGGTTATGAATATTATTATTATTATTATTATTGTCATTTTGTTGTTTTTACTTTACCAGGACTATTGCTCTTTTTATGTTGAATTTTTAAAACATGGGTATTATTATGTAATTGTATTGTATGCTACCTTCACACTCCTATGTATGTAAGTATGCAATATGGATGGGAGGAAAAATAGGCGAAAAAAAGAAAAACAAATCTTTTTTAACTGCCACCACGATGCTGCCTCTTTACCCATCCGAATGCCGGATGCCAGTATTCCAAGCCCCTTTAGTATGGGGAATCCTCCAGAGGGGTGGTACTGGGCATGCACACTTACATGTATCATTTTACATTGTCATGAACTACATTCATGTTTTTAATGTTTTTGAATAATGTTATTTTTTTACACAGCCTTGAGGAGTCTGAGGTATGGTACATTAGCACTTAGTGTTAGCTTATAGGTGCCACCAGTCCTGCAAATAAAGAGTTTGTTAGTACATGTGAGGCTAGCCCTCTGGTCTTTAGCAGAGACAGAAAGAGCAGGTGTAGCATATCGTAGATACACAGAGAGACGTCTTGCCACTCTCTCTGTGCTGGTTGGCCAGTCCCTTAGAGATTACACCTATAGAGGCAAGCCTAGCATAACAGTAGAGGGACCATTTGCATAGAGTGTATCAGATATACTTGCACCCCATGCACCTAAACCAGCATTATTAACCAGCCAAAAGTGATGCCAACCAATGGAAAAAGGGGCACTTAAACAGGAAGATAATCTTTTACTTCTGTATACATTGCTCTTTTAGGAAATACGAGGCACTTTTTGTTAATTTTCTTTTTGATTTATTGTACTTCAAAATGGACAAACATGTCTATTACGAGGCTTGATGCAGACTATTAGCAGTTTTCACACCCACACTTGCATAGCTTTCAGAACAAAGGCAATAGGCAAGGTCAACGCTATTCTGTAGATTTGAAAACAGGCAAATAAAAATAAGTCTGTGATCACTTAAGTGCTGCAAAGCTGAACTTGCATTCAGCGCCTGACCTTGCTCCGATCATTCTGCACATTCCAACAACGTCAGTGAGAGATGACGCCACATGGTGCACTTAACAGCATCGCACCCACGCAAATCTCTGTGTACCTGAACACACCTATCCTGCACCTGCCCCTTTTATTTACACAAAGCTCTTCCCTCTGCAGGCACTTACAACTCATGGCCTGAATCGCAGAAGCACACACATCTCTGCCCTCTTTCTTTAGCATGTAGAGGAAAACCTGTTTAAATGCACTTGTCCCGTTATTTCCCTTCAAACCAAACTATTCACCCATTAGCCTTTCGTACTTCACCCTCGTCTCCCTTTCAGCAGCATCCCCTGCCCCAGTCCCCTAGCTTGTGTTAGCCAATCCCTATTGGTGCTCTGTGTGCATGGGCAGCACAGATAGGGGATTGCTACATTGGACAGGGTGGGCTATTATTATTACTACTACTTAATATGCCCTGCCATTACATCTAGTCACTTTCTGGATTTATGAAAAACATGCATGTGATTATTTTTATGACTGGATATTCTGAGCCACCTTACTTTGGTTTTCTTAGAGGTAGGAGCCCTGCGCTCACCACTGCCTGTCAGTCGTTTTGCCTCGATTGTGTAATGGTTAAAGACTGCTTTTTTTCCTTTGTCATTATTATTATGAATATTGTGACTAGTGTCAAAGTGTATCCTCAAGAGGGCACTGTGGAGACGGTCTCAAAATTCCACCTCAGTTGCTCTTTAAGCGCCTCAAATCTTCTCTGATGGTCAGAGCCCCCTTTGAGTCGAAAGGGATCAAACGATAAGAGATCAGATGAGTTTGGTTTTTAAATCATGTTTATGAACTTGCATAATCAAAATGCCTTTGTACACCGTTTTACTGATCCTTCATTGTGTCCAAGGTGATTTGTATATATGAATATATAATATTAACCTGCTATGTATTTTGGCTCACCAGTTGACGGGCCTTTTACAGTCGGGGCCAGTGTTTAAACCCCTTGTTCTGTGCTAAAGAGGAAAAAAAAATCAGTCTGGGAGCATTTCCCTGCACCACTGAAACCAGATGCAGTTCTTCACTCACTGAAGCCACAAAGCACCTTGCAAAGGGGGGAGACAAAATAACAGTCACCCTGGAAATGTATCATGTGGACACTGGAGAATCCACGCCTCTCCACACAGCCTCACGGTCTGACTAAGCAATATTGAAGCCACTGATCAAGAACAGTCCTTGTCATAGCACTTCCCAATAGATTTGAATGAAAGGACATGGAAGCATATTATTTTGGCTCTGTATGTGATAGTATGGGAACTCTGTTGGGGAGGGTTATTTTTTAAAGAAAATAAAATTGTTTTTTATTACTGCTGTTGTATTTTTTTTGTCTTATCAAATATTTTAAGCTGACATTCAAATCAGAGCTGAAATTCATTTTAGTTTGTCAAGATTTTAAGGAAATTTAGCTTAGTTTATTAAATATACTCTAGATCTTGATGTATGCTAAAAATAAATATCTAATCCATTAATTTATTCATAAATGTTACCTTTCGATGAAGGCGGGGATGATTGTTCTGACGTGTGGTGACACAGAGCCCACCTCTTCCTGTCGGTGTCAGAAAGGCAACTTCACCATATTTAGCTGGCTCGCCGAAGCTCTGCACAGTTGATCTGTCAACCAGCCTGAAAATCTTGACACTCATCGGCGGATATAAAGCAGCGGTGACAGTTTTATTCCGGCATCTGGATACAAACTACAAAAGACGACGTTTTAGGGACGCGGTGTTTGGTAAAGGGGGCCGCGTCAAGAGCTGTTTTTAACGCGATAAAAGTAGCCGTCGTCTGTCAGAATCCCAACTATCCAAAAGCTCAGCTAACCTGCTAGCTAGTTATTGTAGCTGCCCCGACGCTTGCTGCGCCGTAGATACGAATTTATGTCGTCCAAGTTAATATTCACTTATCGGTAGGGACCTATTTGGACTCAGTAACCCCGCTGTGATGATATCCTGACAGCTCCTCTCCTCCGTTCCAGACACTTTCCTAAGCCTGGCTAGCGAGCTAACTTTGCTAACTAGCTGGCTTTCACTGCCACAGTGTCGCTTTGAGTAACCAGCAGCTTTCGCCGTGGCAGTGAAATCCGATTGGATAAGTTGACCGTGTGCAAACGGCGGTGAGCGGAGACGCCGAAGACCCTCGGCCGGTGAAACGACCGTACCGAAGGCCCCCACCTCCTATTTTCTGACAGTACACAGGGAGGGAGGCCAGCAGAGGCGAGGACAGTCGGCCAGTCGCCGCTGCAGAGGCGGCGCACCGCTGAAGGAGACACCGGATTGAACGGAGGAGCAGTCCCCAACGTTTAACAACTGTGATCCGGGAAGTGAACCGGGCAGGGACCTCATGAATGGAAATCGGAACTACAGGTAATATTTGTTAACGTCGTCCAATAGTTTTAGAGTCACGTTTTCTGAGAAATGCACTGTTGAGCTAATCTTACACCGGGACGAGGGTTAATGTGTGCGACTGTACCCAGTGAGTTTCTGCTGTTATTCTGCCTGAACATGAGTCATTATTGAAAAAAAAAATCAGTCATGCGGGACTGAATTCAGATTCTTCCTGGAGCTCGGATGTAAAATGTTTTTTGTTAGACGTCGGTCAGTGATGCTGAGATGATGTCTCGCTGTGAGCTCATGAGCATCGTCACCCAGGTGTGTGTATAAATGCGTGTGTTTATGTGTTTGATGAAACAGCTGCTGACAATAAGCCTACATGAGGAGAAGACACAGGGTGAACTCTGTTCTTCCAAGACCCCTGGGTCCTGGTCAAACCTAGACTGACCTCAACATATTTAGCAGTGGCATCTACATTTGACCTGTGTTGTCCTGCCCCTGCTGTGTGTGTAAAGCTAATAAAGTCACAGTGTGTAAGCAGGGAGGCCTTAGATGTGGCCGTGAAGCAAAACCAGAGATTACTGTTTTTTTTTATACCTTAGTTAGTCTGCAGGAGTGACCTTATATAACCTTGCAAATTCTTGGCCAACCCTGCGTATACACATGGCCCGTGACCACTGAACAGTCTGTTTCTTGGTCACAGTGGCAGTTAAACAGTCGCTACCACCTGGCTTTGTCTCAGCTGTAACGGAAGCTTTCCACTTATGTGGCCATAAACCGAATGCTGGGTACTCTTGATCAGCCTGTGACACATGATACAGCAGTTGGTTCCTACCCCGCTCCCTCCTCCTTAAGCGGACATCCCTCTCTTCTGTCTCATTAGCTCCTCTCAGGTGGGACGCTTCCCGGCATGGGTAGCATAAGGGACTGCAAGGTGTTTTCCTAGTTACCAAGCACCTAGTGCAATATTAGAGTGTTCTGCAAGGCCAAATTACAAGTTTGTTATTTTTGTTTTGTAGTGTTATCACATGATTTAGACACATTTTATGATATTTCTGGTCTTTTTGTAATCCCATGGAAAAAAAAGTGTATTTGTGTCTCCTCACAACACTCTAAGAGCACAGCACAAGCAATTTCATGCAGAGCATGTTGCTAGCCAGCTTTCTGTTAAGTGTATTAAGTAGTGTGGATTATGATTATTACAGCCAGACAGTGGCAAGTTATCCTGTGTTATTTGGCAGGATCTTGTTATTGTGTGTGTTGGTTCACATAACCATATCACTAACTGCCACAGGCCAGGCAGACCTGGGTGAATGATTAAAATGGGGCCCTCCATCAGTCAGTCGGTGGCCTGGAGAACACTGTGAGAAAATGCAAATTGTTTGCCTGCTTAGAAACTGTCACTTTTCTTCCCCAGTACTAGTTCGGGCGGCGGCAGCAGCACATGTGGCATGGAAACCACGGCTCTGGAGAGCTTAGCACCAGGGGTATATTAAGTTGAAGGCCTTTGAGCCTTAAGCAAATCAAATCCATTTTGATGCGCTAACTCCACAGTATGTCCACAAACACTTGTCACTTGATACTGATGAGTCGTTAAGCCCAAAACCAGTCACAATTTTTTAACATGTACTGATTGAAATATGTTATAAATTTAGTTTTGTGTTGCTATGTGGCCATCAATTTGGCATGTTTTAACCTCTGATTCAAAAATCAGGACAAAAGTATGTAAGCAGGTGCAAACGACAGACAGGTTGGCCATTATGAGCACCACAGCTATGTCAAAGGAGAGCCTTGAGGGTGTTATTCTTTCCATGTGTGTTAAGGCTCATATGATGTCATCAACACAAGCTTCTGAGTGGTGCCACATATCCACCAATCCACTTTTGTTTCGTCTGTGCAGAATTGCGCATTAGGCCACTTACTGCAAAGGTACCATCACCTGAAAGAAGTAGTATGATGTACCAATCGGACTCTTCAGTTTAGTCTGGGTTTTGCTCATAATTGGTACTGTTCCAAAACTGTTTCCTTTGGAAGTAGACGTGAAACTTGTTGGCCTAGCAAGCGTGAAATACCTTCATACCTCTGACTTGTTGGCTCACTGTGTGTTGTCGTGTTGATTGTTGTGAGTAAAGTCTACTTGCATGACATAGCGTGAGTTGTAAACATTGAATTTTCATTGATCAAAAATGTGCCATCTCATGCTAAGTACTATTACATATATTGTCCAACTCAAGGTCCAAAGTTCGACCACTAAAATGGGTAAGACCACACCCAAGAGTTTTAACTGTACCATCAGATAAACATAGTGGTGACAACACCTGTGAACACATGTGTGCTTGTTGAGAGATGCAGCTTACTGGAAAACAATAAGATGATAAATACAGTGCAGCAGGGGGCCTCCCCCACCCTCCACCTGTCGCACCACACTTTGTAATCAGGTGGGATTCGAGTTGTCTGGAGATGACTCAGCTCGATATGAAAGGCAGCCCTGGTGGAGGTGGGTGTTGCGGTACATTAATATATTGGAGGAACAAGTCTGTAATGGATGGTGTTTTTGAGGGGCATTCAATATGAGCCAACTGTTTGTGTTTGTTTGTGTCTTACACTGTTTTTCTGCCGGTTTCTCTGCTTATTGCATAGGACCCCCCTCCTCTTTTTCTCACACTGCTGTGTTTCCCGCTCTTTTTTTGATTCACAGACAGTTACCACCCCCCTCGCTTCCTTTCCTTGGTTACTGCTTCTGTTTTCTTGTCTGCGCCCCAGTGGGAAACTCTGCCTTCCCTGTCATTCTATTTGCAGGTCGATTCTCTGCGGATCTTGTACAGACAGTGGGGTTGGCTATGAGGGAGGCCTTAGCACTTGATTTGCAGTCTCTCCTCATAGTGCTCAGTTCATTCAAGCAGCCTGTTGACAATAGACACCCCCCCCCCCTCAAACCACCCATAAGTCTATCCATTGGGATATTGATGTTGGTTTCTATGGAGAATGCAGTTTAGCATTGGCTCATTGTAATATAGGAAGAATTTTATTAAATACAAAGAAAATTGTTGTATTAACCCCTCTTTATTCATTTCGTTGGACCATGTGCAGTAAATGGCATCAGTTCTAGCTAGTGATATTTTAACAAAACAGAAACATTAGGGATCTAAATACTGCAGAAGAAAAAGTCCACCCAAGTGTTTATTTGTAGCTCCTGAATAATCAAATGTTTTAGGCTGTGGGCAGCTATTCGTTTTCTTTTTTGTGTGTGACAAAACAGTGTTATAAATAGCTTGGATAACAAAGCTTTGTATTGTCTATTAGACTGTTAAATCCAAAGTGGATCCAGCATCCAAGGTGCTGCTTGATCTCTACTTTCTGACCTACATAGTTGCATAGCAAAAAAAAAAAAAAACGGCTGTGACATATACACTGCCCAACCAAAAAAGTCATTTTGATAGCTTTATGCAATGTTATGACATTTAATTCCATCTAGACTTGCATTAAGTTTTCACCATAATCTTTTATTGATCTTCGGAGAGTCACACCACTGTATAAAGTTCTCAAAGGGGGGGGGTTGAGGTCTGGACTCTGATGGCCAATCCATGTGTGAAAATGATGTCTCATGCTTCCTCAAACACTCATTCCCAATGTGAGCCTGATGAATTCTGGAATATGGCCATGCCATCAGGGAAGAAAAACATCCACTAATGGAAAAACCTGCTCATTCAGTACATTCAGGTAGTCAGCTGACCACATGCTCGTATGGTAGGCAGCTGCCATGATGGGTGCATCACTCAGCCGCTTTTCTTCTTGCCCTGATGTCCCCGGTACACTGGAACAGGGTCAGTCTGGACTCATTAGACACGTGACACACCCTTGAGTTTTTATTACAGAATTTGTGTGGAAATGGTTTTACGCTCACCATTTAAACATTTGCATAGGTTGTACTGTTGATTTGATTTCACAAACACTGCCAGACATTGCAACTGGAACGATCATTTAGGATGTTTTTCTGACCACGTTTCTTCTTCAAAGATGATAGTTCATCACCATCCTTTCTAGTTTTATAAATGTATCAGACAGTTCTTAACCAGTTTTTAGTAGTGTGGACAGTTTCCCGCTTTCTTTGCTTGATACAATAATTTGACCCTTCTGAAACAATGCATTAAGAAAAAAACTGCTCAATGCATTCATTAGGATTAAATAGCTGAACAGCTGAAATGTATTAATCACTGCAGTAATTATCCAATGGAAGCCTGTTGTCTATTTCTTAGTTTAATATAGGTGGTCCCTGTTTTTATTTAGTTATTTATTAGGAGTGTTTTATTATAATGCTTGTGTTGTAGACTGAGCGGCAACTCTGTTGACGGACACATGCGTAGGGCTCACAGCAAAACTCCTGTAAGTAGTCTGGGTAAACAGAGGGAGTAGTCATGAGATGGGCTTTGTGTGTGGGAGAGGGGGGACACAGAGGACCTGGAGGAGGAGGAGGAGGAGGAGGAGGAGGAGGAGGAGGAAGGCGGTTGTGATGTGTCACAGAGATTAGAAGCCAGAGCAGCCAGACCACGCTTCTTTTCCACCTCCTCCTCCTCCTGCCTCTGATTTCCCCCATGCCTTGGGATCTGTTTTTTGGGGAGCTGAAAGGGGCTCATATCTGGGGGAAGGTTATGGACAAGAAAAGAGGGATCTAGCAGTCTCTGGCAGAACCTGAGCAGTTTGTATTTGGGGTTCAGTCGAAGACGGGACAGTGTTCTGTTAATTCGTGATAGAGAAAATGTGTATCTACATTATTTAATGCAGTCTTATCAGTCTTATAAGGCTTTGTATATATCAATGTGTTTGCGTGTGTGTATATAACCATTCCTCTCCACTGGTCAATGCCAGTATAATATTTCATGTCAAATATTTGCTGATTCCAATGCCACATTAGTGGAGAGAACATGTCTTCTGTATTACAGCAGAATTATTAAGCCATAATCACATAAAATGAAAGTTACTTTTACAAATATGAAACTACCGGTAACTGCAATCAGCATGTTGACATTTTCAAGTGTCAGATGTGTCCACGAGTGGAAAAATGTCAGTATCTTATAAATGTTTCACTTTTTTCACTTCTTCTACTCCTACATCCAGTTTGTCACTATAAACATCAACAACAGGCCCGTAGACAATCAGTTATGTGTTCCTGGTTGCCCTCAGGAGTGCAGAATCCTGTTACATACTTGTCACATACCGAGCTAGAAACATACTAGCTGTGTCCTTTGAAGGTTGCATCTGGGCCCTGATTTCATCACAGCGAAGAAATGCAGCCTTCTTTTCTTGGTTAACGAAGGATCCAGCATCTGGAACTCTGACAAAAACAAACTGAATTTCTCAAACAGGAGCTGAATAGTGCTATCAGTACTTTCAGCTTTTCAGATTGATTTTTTTTTTATAATACACAGTTATCATTGATTTGTGACATCATCATCGCTGAAGATATCTACATACCTAAAATATCTGTGAATAAAAGTAACTATCTTTTAGGCTGTATTTCAAATTTTCAGGACCCTTTCTAATGCAGTTCAATTGTTAAAATGGCATTGAGTGTAGCCTTGTTTTGGTTGTAATTAATTTATTAGAGTGCATGTACAGAGCAGCCATCCTGCCTAAGTCAACATTAAAAGTCAACAACCCCTGGCCCCTGTCCACTGTTCCACTCAGGCTGGACTAGCAAGACAGAAGCTTCCTTTTAACCTGCATGAATAAAATCTCCTGGTTAGTGTAACAGAGCTAGTATATATGTATATGAATATATATGTGTATGTGTCTGTGTGCATGCATGTGTATCCAATAATCACCTTACCTGTGTCTTTCCTAATTCCACTGACTCAAATGACTCCCACACCTGCTGCTTTCTCAGAATGTGTGGCTGCCATGTGTACCACTTTACCTTTATTCTGCATCTGGTCTGCCCTGAGGGGGATTTCAGCATTTTTCGCATGTTGTCGTGACGGACCAGCCCCTCATCAGCCTTTTATGCGGTGGTCTGCTGGTGTTTATCTGTGGTGAAGAGTAGCAGTGACTCTCTTTGGTGCCAGATGCAACACTCTCGAGGTTGATGAGAGGAAGAGGAGGGAGGAGTCTGACTGTGTGTGTGTGACATGCAGCAATCCTTCCTCGCTAGCTATCAGTCTTTCTGTGGATGTCTGCGAGTGTGTGTTTCTGCTAGGTTCTGCCTGCTGTGACTGACGCCATTGTGCCTGGCCACTGAGCACTCGCCCTGTTCCCACAGCTCAGGCCTCTCTGGATTAGAAACACAACAGCTGTATTGTGCGTGTGTGTGTGTGTGTGAGCTTGTGTGGACATGAGCAGTCGTTAGCAGTGTGGACGTTTGTGTACTGGGGGGCTGAGGGGGTTTGCAGGGACTGGATGTCAGCCTAGCTTCTCACCATCCAGTTATTCTGGCTCCGAGCCCACTGTGTACAGTGTGACTGTGTTGTGTTGCAGAGCAGCAGAGTGGAATGAGTTCACATTGCTGAGATGTTTCTGCAAAAATATTCTTATGCTCAGAAAGGCATCAAAAATATTGTTGTGTTATGTAATGTTTATTTGACTTGCTATTTTGTGGGTGTAAGCAATAATACCTCACTAACTGACGACTGGAGACACTTACTCTTAAAATACTTGTAATATTACTGCTAAATACAACTTGGGGCAGAGCTGGACAAGGATTAGGTTGAGCAACTTCTGGAAGAAAATGACTGACTTTAAGCTTTGTTAAGCGCCTTCATAGGTTTAAACGCAGAAAAGCATTTTAAATCTTGGTTAGTATGTCGTATACAGTCATTTCAAGATGAGCTTTAAGTGAAAAACGTGTCACCTAGCCAGCTGACTTGTTTAAAAATGGTCAGCCAATAGAAACGGTGTAGGGGTGCCAGCTGACCACACAGAAGAAAACTGTGTTCAAAAATATTTGGCAAAAGTATTTGGAGCATATTTATGCTGAAGAGAAGGGAATTATGTTGCAGCATTCATTGGAGTGGATTTGATATTGAATTCCTGCCATAAAACTATGTTACTTTTGGACGGCAGTGTCGATAGACACATATTCAAGAGCCATGTTCAGAGCCTACAATGTGGCAGCATTACAACCAATATATAATTTAGTGGACTAAATAATTGACCAGGGAAATAAGAAATAATTGTTGCTGAATATAACCGGAAGAACACATATCAGAGTAAAAACTGGCATTGTGTATCTCTGATGTTAGACTTAAACAAGGCCTGGAGGCTCTGTTCTGTTTCTGTGCCAATAAATGTGAACACAAAACATTCGTTTTAAGAAATTATAACCTTTAAAAATAATTATCCAGCCCTGAATAGGGATGCTACTTTCAGCAGCAATAGAGGAAGGCTTGATTGTCAGTTTAATCTTCACATTTTGTCACTAACATACCTTAATAGAATTCATTTTGATCATAGTCAATGACAGATTTCTCTGCCTTTTGTCATCTTTTACTGTATGAATGAGCAGGCTCAGGAAATGAGAAATGTACTCTGACGGGCGAGGAGGATTAAATCTATCCTCTTCTGTTTGTTAAGGCATGTCCTTCCTGTAATTATCTGAAAGTGCACACACACACAGACACACAGCATTTTTCAGATGTGTGTGTGTGGAAGTTTCCTTAAACTCCTACACTTATAGTATAAAGAGTTTGTATTAATGTGCAAATTTGTCGATGAGTTTTCAGTCTCTTTGATGCATCGTGTACCTGCAGCCACTGTGTCTCTTTGATGTGTATTTTGTACTGCAGAATTTGGACATTCCTGTACTCCCATGCGAGTGTGTCTGTGTGTTAGGGACTGCACAGCTTCCCACACAAAGACAGAGTGGCCAGTTTGACTGTCAAGGTTATAGTCATCACATAACAGCGACATGTGAAAAAGAACGAGGTGCACTACTCACTCCACCTCCATCCATAGTTGGCTAGTTAAACTTTTCTCTCTGACCTCCTAACACACATGGATGAGCTCAGTGTGCACAAGTTTGTTATGTCTGTTTCTGAAGAAAGCTAGATAGAGGAGGAGGAGGTGTCCAGTGTGTTCCTGAATGTTGAATGTCTGTGTAGAAAAGACTGCAAAACACATCTGTGCAACATGCCTTGTAGATTTTCCACATCTCAGCGTGCTACCTGCGATGTGCGTGATGTTGTCAGGTCCCATCTGTGTTTACAGTGAGCAGTAATCACTGCAGACGGATGCCAGAGTGAAAGAAAGAGAAGGAAATCAAACTGTATTTTTAAAAAAAAGAAGAAATATTTCAGCTTCTTTTTTTCCTGCAAAAATATTTCAGTAGTTCCGTCACATTTATTTCAGTTTTAACCTCTATGTCCCCAAATGAATGATTGTTTCTCTGTCACCCTTGTTACAGAGGGAAACGTAATATTCCAACATCTCAAAACATTTCATCAGCAGGATTTGCAGGAAGCCAAAGAATGTAGAGGCAGGCTATAGCCAAATACCACGGCTGGTGACGGACCTAGTGTTTTGATTAGAGCGACACAGCTTGTTTGTTTTGATGGCTGTTTGCATCTCATCATATTACCACCATCCACAACACAAGTTATCACTGCGGGTGGCAACTTAGTTTGTCAGGATAAGGGACTTCTCATGGAGGAGGTTTGTGTGAATTTGAAAATGTAGCGTGTCTGCTACAAATGAATGTACATCTTGTTGTGTGGTTGTCATACCGAAACAAATCTATGTGGCTGTGTGTATGCAAGCGTGCTCTAGTAGGTGTGAGGTGTGATAACCAGAACAAAATCTTTTTCTTGCATCCAGTAGAGTTTCTTTTTCTTGATTATAAGTAACTCTGATCCTGTTCTGACTCCACAAGCAGGATGCTCAGATGAGTGTTTCTCTGCCTTTAGTGGCCCTGTGACTCACACTGAATGGAAGCCAGTTCTTAAAGGCAGATGAAAGCTGGAAAACACCATCCCTGCCCACTCTTTAATCCGGCCACTCCTTGCTATCCTCCACCTACTTACACTAACCTCACCAGAACCATCACAGTGCAGGGACTCTTAGTAATGAATGAACCTCTAAGAGGTTGTATCAAGGACTTCTCTACTAAGCAATGGACAACTTATTTCTGTAGCTTTAATGAAGACTTACTAAAATATCTGTCTCCCTTCTCTTTGTCACTCCCATGTGTGTGAAATTGGGCTTACCTCACCAAGGGCCCCCAGAGAATTACCATTACAAAGTTTATGTGCACAGCCTTGTGTGAGAGAGACAGCCGTGGAAGGAATTCCTTCACTTTTTTTCCTCGTTTTATCCCAGCAGGCTCTATCAAACAAGAGACCTTCACCTCCTATCAACCCTGTTAGCCCTCACTCCACAGCCCACCAGAGGAAACAGGGAACAGGGCAGAGCCAGAGAGCACAGACTTAAAAACCCAACTGTAAATAAACATGCTCGTGTTGTCTGCTGATACCTCACAGAAGGCTTTTATTCTGTTGTGGGGAGGGAGGATTTCTATGAACTTCCCTTCAGCAAGGCCCTCAACCCCCAAAATCACCCACACATGAGCCAGTATGAGTCAAATGAGCGATGAATCACACTTAAGCATGACTCTCATTTATTGGTGACACATAAGGGGCAGAGTTTTGGTGGAGAGCACCACTGTTGGGACTATACTAAGAAAAGGCCACGAGGGGTGTAAACAAATCAACACCAGCCAAGTAATTGAACTGTATAACAATAGCAGAGGGCAAGTTTAGTCCAAAAATTGTAACGGCATGTTGGCAAAACTAGATGTTTTCTGAAGTGTGATGTGGAAGGCAAGCCTCAGCAAACCCAAAAATAGCTCTGACATGAGTGTGGCACATTAAGTTAAACAGAGCTTAGTGCTTCTGAATCAAAGTGACTCATGTCTCAGACATCTTTTTTTTGTGCATCCATGGTAATGCTTTTTTTTTTTTTTCAAGCTCTGCTGCGTTACTACTATGCAGCATTCACCTTCCCTCTCATAGACCAAAAATACTTTTGACATAAAAATATAGAGCTTAGTTTCTTTCTTTCTTTCTTTCTCCTCAGGAGCCGTTGGGGCCCAGTCCCTATTCTCCATGCCTCGGCGGCCTGGCTATGGCACCATGGGGAAGCCAATCAAGCTGCTGGCCAACTGCTTTCAGGTGGAGATCCCCAAGATGGATGTCTACCTCTACGAGGTGGACATCAAGCCTGACAAGTGCCCACGACGAGTCAACAGGTTTGACCTCTACTATACTTACATTTAACTGATATTTCTTCATTTAAAAGCTCAAATGGTCTTTTTTTTAAACATGCCTGTATCTTAAGACAAATCTGTTGTTGCAGGGAGGTGGTTGACTCTATGGTGCAGCACTTTAAGGTGACAATCTTTGGGGATCGCAGGCCAGTCTATGATGGAAAGAAGAGTCTATACACAGCCAACCCACTGCCTGTGGCACCTGCGGGGGTGAGCATCCCTGCAGTGTTTAACACACATAAACACTCCCAACCAAACAAAAAGCGACTACTTGAAACCTACCTCCTACTTAGCATACACCCTCTCTGGTCTGTCCTGCAGGTGGACCTCGATGTCACTCTTCCAGGTGAAGGGGGCAAAGATCGGCCCTTCAAAGTGACCATTAAGTTCGTGTCTCTGGTCAGCTGGCACATGCTCCATGAGGTGCTGACTGGCCGCAGCATGCCTGAGCCCCTTGAGCTGGACAAACCCATCAGCACCAACCCTGTACACGCAGTGGATGTAGTGCTGCGACACCTGCCATCCATGAAGTGAGCTGTTGTTTTTATTTACATTAAGCTTCATTTACATGTATGGGAGCATTTATTTAATGCTTAAGAGATTAATATGAACCCATTTACAGTTTATTTATCTTGATCAATGACCACTGTGGCAATCAAATATAGAAATAAGAATGTGAAGTCAAAAGTAAATCTCACACATTGCAAAATAGATCCCTCTAATACTCCTTGTAAATATTTGCTTTGTCATAGTGGCACTGATATCAGCACTCTGATCCCAACGGAAATCAAACACAGCTTACATGGCTCTCACATACCACCGTACACTCAATATCACTTTTCCTAAGGCTCAGCAAGGGTGCAGTCGAACACAATATTGCCAAAGCTTTAATGAAAAACTTTTCCAAAGCATTATTAAAAAGCAGCTGACACCTTTCATTTATCTCTCGCGCCCTCTCTCTCTCTCTCTCTCTCTCTCTCTCTCACCAGTACATTGGCATCTTGACACATTATCAATTTCAGAATTACAGAAAATGGGGCATATATATATATATATATATATATATATATATATATATATATACACACACACAATAACTAATGTGTCTTCTGGACTGAGTAATAAAAGGCGGATGGGTCCAGGCAGTGTCACCACCCTCTCATTTCACTGATGTAGTTTCAGGCCATATTGAATAGCGGCTGATTGTGACACTGTATAAACAAATATTGACCCACATCCTCAACTCAGGAACTGTCAGATAATCTCACATTGGTTATTTGTCATCTCCTGCACCATTCTCTTCTTGCTCCATGTTCTTTTTTTTTTTTTCGCTTTAATTGTTTTAGCCTCCACTCATAATTCCTTTTATTTTCTTTTTAGGTACACTCCAGTGGGTCGATCCTTCTTCTCAGCCCCAGAGGGCTATGACCATCCTTTAGGAGGTGGAAGGGAGGTTTGGTTTGGCTTCCACCAGTCCGTGCGCCCTGCCATGTGGAAGATGATGCTCAACATTGATGGTGAATTTTAATTGTATTACATCCTTCTGAAAATACAGCAGGACATATATTTGTAAATATAGGTGTGCATGTGTAAAGTTTCAGAGATGCACAGTAGTACAGGTTTTTTCTTTCTAATATCTTTATTTTAGGTACAAGAAAAATAATGCTGCTGTCTTGTGCACAGAAATGGATTCTTCCACAGCGGGGGAAATGAGATTTTAATAATTAAACAGATAGATTAGAATGACATGGAGTCTCCATGATGCAGACTATTTTTAGATATTTGTGCATGATCAGTTTACTTTCTGTGGTGTTTTGTTTAAAGAAATTTAATAGCTTTATTTAACATAAATCCAACCTGACAATGTTACACTCCCAAGGCGATGTCGGTGAAACCTGAACAAGAGCTAGCTAAATGATATTCTTTAGGTTTTTTTCCATCAGTGGGGCTGATGTGAAGTCGCTATGCTGCGTGACTAAAGATTTTAGATGCACGTCAATATGCAAAGAGGAGGAGGATATGGACAGGTCGTCGCAAGCGATAAAATCAGGATGATTAAATGAGAAGAGTGCAGTTAGGACAGCAGTCAAGAATTTAGGAGAACGCTTTATTCTTAAGGATGTGTATCCTCTGTCCTACAGCCCTCTGCACACATGCAAACATGGTGCAAATGGAGACAAGACGTTTTTGATGATATGCACTTTTCGGGAAGTCTTTGATTTAGAATGACATGTTCTAGCTTGACTTTGAAAAAACAGTCTGTGTGTGAGAGAAAGAGCGTTTGAAAACACTGAGGAAAGTGTGTTTTGGCTGGATGGGAACTGACTGTTGCTGTGGAGACAGGGCTGTGTGTGTGTGTGTGAGACTGCATGAGAGAGACTGGTGGGTGTTGCTGAGGTCAGGAGGGTAGCTGTGTGTAGAGCATTTCCTTGAGACTTGCTTTTGTTTTGCTCTGAGTACTTGAAGCCTGTCTCCTTTGGAGTCTTTCCCTCTCTGCTCTCGGAGTATCTCTTTGTCTTATTTTCCCGCCTTTTCATCCTTTTGAAAATCCGTTAGTCAACTCAAGTCCAGTCTCCATTAACAAAAAAGACCTCCAGCTGTTAAGGCATTCAGTGCGGCATTGTGAACGAACAAAATGATCTAGTGAGCTATTTAAATACTTGATGGCAACAAACACTGCCACCCACACTACACTGTATCATGGGTAATAAAAAGCTCATGTATCAAGTCATCATAATTACAGAGAAATGAGAGCTTTTTGAACGTTGCTTTTGACTGACTCTTTCTAGAAGTGAAAACACAATGCGTAGGGTGAACAATTATGACATCACTTCCGGTTTATGGTGTTTCACAGCTTGAGCAAATCAAAGGTCAGACGTGTGTCTACATTGCCGTCATCTGCCTTGTAAAGTGTGCGTTTGCAGTTTTTTTTGTTTTCATCACAGCAACTGAGAATGATTATTCATCAACTTCCTATACACTGCACCATGTTCATCTCTGTTTCTATTTTTGGATTTGTTTTGGTGTTTTGTCATTATTTTTGTTTCCCTACGGAATTTTAATGTCACCTGTCATCTATGAATGTTTTTGTCTGCAAACATGAAATGTGCCCAAAAGCATCAGTAAAATGTGACTTATGTGCCCATGGATAACATCTTGCCCCCCTATATAATGCCAAACAATACAACGGCAGATGTGTTGACTGCTTTTAAGGTTTTTTTTTCCAGCTGTGTTAATCTATTGTTTTGTTTTGTTTTGTTTTTCAGTGTCTGCCACCGCCTTCTATAAAGCCCAGCCAGTTATCCAGTTCATGTGCGAAGTGCTGGATATCCACAACATTGACGAGCAGCCTCGCCCTCTCACAGACTCGCACCGGGTCAAATTCACCAAAGAAATCAAAGGTGAAGCCTAGGAGTGCACATTGTGCCTGAATGTGTGTGTTGTGCCATTCGCTCACAGACATGTTCTTGATGCTGCTCGAACACTGTTTTTTTTTTTTTTTTTTTAACCAGGTCTGAAGGTGGAGGTGACACACTGTGGAACCATGCGGAGGAAGTACCGCGTCTGCAACGTGACCCGTCGTCCTGCCAGCCATCAAACGTGAGTCAGCCTCTGGGCGGGCGAGGAAACAGGAGACTCTGGGAAGAGAGTGTGCTTGGTTTAGGGGAGGGCAGCAGAGAACACGGACCTGAAGACGCTGCGAACACTGTTAACCACCGTACAAACCAGATAATGGCTGACTCATCTGTCAACTATACAGCCAAGATTAGTCATCTGTTAGTGGAATTGTCAGGGTAGAATTTCATTGTGTGCTACAGCTATAATTCCATTTTAATAAGCTTGATATTTACTCTTATTCAATCCAACAGTCACATATTGGTATATATTATACTATGTTTTAATTTGTAAACCTTACTGTATATAGAACATTGCACCAGTGGAAATCACCTTAAATAAGACAGGTGTATTTAGTCAGTTTTAAACAGTACTGTGTGGTTTTAACAAAAATAAATGTTTTTTGTTTGCAGGTTCCCTTTACAGTTGGAAAACGGTCAAACTGTAGAGCGCACTGTAGCTCAGTACTTTAGGGAGAAGTACAACCTGCAGCTCAAATACCCACATTTGCCCTGTCTACAGGTGGGCCAGGAGCAAAAGCACACCTATCTGCCCTTGGAGGTGAGAGGAAAAAAGACAAACCCCACTCAGTTGTG
Organism: Parambassis ranga; assembly: GCF_900634625.1. NCBI lineage: Eukaryota > Metazoa > Chordata > Actinopteri > Ambassidae > Parambassis > Parambassis ranga. Next base: position 17,753,095 of record NC_041036.1, read on the forward strand.
CAGTCTGACAGCTGCATGGAAAGCTCACGCATGCACAAAGTAAAAACATTTTAATGGCTGAATAATAGATGAAATGCATGTTCATGTTTTGCCTTGGTTTCCCTGCAGGTGTGTAACATTGTAGCTGGTCAACGGTGCATTAAAAAACTGACAGATAATCAGACCTCCACTATGATCAAAGCCACAGCTCGCTCTGCACCGGACAGACAGGAGGAGATCAGCAGGCTGGTGAGTACTGCAGACACCTTTTGAAACAGCATTCAAATGTTTAGTTTTACATTATATAGGTGAAGGATTGGAGTCATTTTGGAAATGATTGCCTGCAAGGTATAGTAAGTATAGTAGGTGATTAAAGATTCTAGCAAAGACAGCCAATGTGTGCACAGAAAACAGCTGATAAGTGATAATCTAGTTTTTATAAAGCCCTTGTTGCTAAGGTTGTCAACACTCGGTTGCTGTGCAGCTCATCTTTATGTCAAATTGCTGGTTTTATAATCACCCACATACTCCTTTTTATATTGTTAACGGAGGCATGCCTGCCCGCCTCTCCATCACATTTGTACAATTAGAGTACAGGCGTACCGGGGGTCAACAAAATGCCAGTGTTGTAATGGCTTTAATGTGAAGCCGCTCCAGCATATGCAGCTTCTTGTTTATGGAGAGACTGAGAAACTGTGCGCTGGCTGTCTCTGGCCACTATCAGATTAGCAATCCACGTTTAATACCTGTTGCTACCTTATTAAACCACGTCTTCCTATCTGCTCACTCTGCAGCAAAATAACTGGACTTGCGTACAGGAAATTATTGCAGACGTCACTGTGGCCGTGGTTTTTTTTTTAGATGTGCCACTGCTTCATACTGACAGGGCACTGTAGGTGGAATAAAGGACAAAACAAGCAGATAAGCAGTCTCTCTCGGGACTACATAATGAAGTCTGTAATACATTTGGATGTTGTTCCAGTTTGGCTGATCATCTACCCTCTGTTCTTTAAATCATTATGGGCAAGGGTGCTGACACCTGACATTTTCTGCTGTGTCAGTAATTCACTATTCCACAACAAATAGGACTAAAAATTCTCACATTTTGGCAGATTACCCCAAAGACCTGAGTTCAAATTGTAAATTTAAGAGACTTTTTTCCCATTTTGTCTGACCCAACCTTTGATTTTTCCCACTTGTCTTTTCCCTTCAGGTGCGCAGTGCCAACTATGAGGCAGACCCTTTTGTGCAGGAATTCCAGTTCAAAGTGCGCGACGAGATGGCCCATGTGACGGGGCGAGTGCTACCCGCCCCCATGCTGCAGTACGGCGGCAGGGTGAGCACAGAGCACTTTATGGTACCCTTCTTTTAAATCACGCCCATTCTTTCTGTTTGTCTGACACGCTCTCCCCTTCCGTAGCCTTTATTCCACCGACTTTCTGTGTGGGGAAACTAACTCACTGGCTTCTGTCTGTACTTCATGGTGTTTGTCTCCCTGGCTTTTGTGGTCAAGTCTCAATAGGGCAGCATTTGGTTCCTTTAGAAAACATTTGTTCTGTAAGGTGTCAGTATTCTATGCATCTCCTACTTCTGATACAAATCAATGTAGATTTTTATTGTGGATTGTTGTGGACTATTGAGACTGAACTGCAATATTGATTAACATCTGTCTTTTAGAAGACACGCGTATCATACACCTGCACATAAAGCTTCACATGATGCTCACATCAAACTTCATCTTACATAAAATATATAGTGCATCACACTAGCTTGGAAGAATATTTTCACATGATTGATTTTTAAGTTTTAAAAATGTTACCTTTGCACATTTCTTGTGATTTGTGTGTAAAATGTTTGTGGTTGACAGATGCACATGGATTGTCTGTGTGTCCATCCAAGAGTCAGTCTGGAAGAACAGTTTGAACATGAGTGTTTGCCTTCATCATCTTGACGACATGTGTTGAGACTGTGATGTTGTTTCAGAACCGCACTGTTGCCACGCCCAGCCACGGCGTGTGGGACATGAGGGGAAAGCAGTTCCACACCGGGGTGGAGATCAAGATGTGGGCCATTGCCTGCTTTGCCACACAGAGGCAGTGTCGGGAAGAAATCCTGAAGTGAGATGCTTTGCTTAAGTGTTTTTTTTTTTGTATCTGCACAGATAGTGGTGATGATCCTTTATGAAGAATATTTACGATATTCCTAGAAATCTCTTCTTTTTAAGCTCTAATGATGGTACAGTGATTAACTGGGCATTGATGCTGCGTTGAGCAAAAATAAATATTTTTGCCAGCTTTGATTTACAGAAGTTTACTACTTACTCTTTCGTGTAGGAGCTTCACAGACCAGCTGCGTAAAATCTCTAAGGATGCTGGGATGCCCATCCAAGGCCAGCCGTGTTTCTGTAAATACGCCCAGGGAGCGGACAGCGTGGAGCCCATGTTCAGACATCTGAAGAACACCTACGCCGGACTGCAGCTCATCATCGTCATCCTGCCTGGAAAGACTCCAGTCTATGGTTAGTAAACTAACTTTAAAATTGTTCTTCTGTAGATGCAGGTTGTTAGATTGTGCAGTATGTCTCTGTGCTACTATGTTAAAAAGACTTTGTAACCACTTCTAGCGGAGGTGAAGCGTGTGGGAGACACCCTCTTGGGCATGGCAACCCAGTGTGTTCAGGTTAAGAATGTGGTGAAGACATCACCTCAGACTCTGTCCAACCTCTGCCTCAAGATCAATGTGAAGCTGGGAGGCATCAACAACATCTTGGTGCCTCATCAACGGTGAGACACACTCTGTCTCTCTCATTATGTGTTTCATTGTTTGTTTTAATAAACTCTATTAAATGTTGCTCTTTCACCAGACCATCAGTGTTTCAACAGCCAGTTATCTTCTTGGGAGCAGATGTTACACATCCGCCGGCTGGAGATGGAAAGAAGCCTTCAATCGCAGCAGTTAGTTTCTTCCTTACCCTTTCCTCTCCACTGCATTATTCCCCTCCACTTAAACTATTTTTTCTGTTCCCTCAGGTGGTCGGCAGTATGGACGCCCACCCCAGCAGATACTGTGCCACTGTGCGAGTCCAGAGGCCCAGGCAGGAGGTGATCCAGGACCTGGCCTCTATGGTGCGGGAATTGTTAATCCAGTTCTACAAGTCAACCCGGTACAAGCCTACCAGGATCATTTTCTACAGGGATGGAGTTTCAGAAGGCCAGTTCAGACAGGTCAGCTCCCAATGCATTCTCTCACTAAAAACATTTTTACTCGGGCAGGGTGAGAACTGAACACCTGAGGAAGGAAAAACGCACCATTTTCTTGATGCTGTCAGAACTATGTTGTAGAGATGGTATGGTTTTGATTTAGGTGCTTTGTAGCGGATGGGTACAGAGGAAGAATATACTGTAGGATTCATTTTTCTGAACAACGGTCTCCCAAAAATGTCTTCAGTTTCTAAACCTGTTAAAGCAGAGTTTTGCTCCTCTTCCTCAGGTGCTGTATTATGAGCTGCTGGCCATCCGTGAGGCCTGTATCAGCCTGGAGAAGGAGTACCAGCCAGGCATCACCTACATTGTTGTGCAAAAACGCCACCATACACGCCTCTTCTGTGCCGACCGTAACGAGAGAGTGAGTCCCCACCACACACACACAGACACCATTTTCACACACACGTCTTTGCATTTGACACATTAATGGTAGCCATTAAAGCCAGTACAGTGCGTTATGTGTTAGTCCATATTCTTTTTTTATGCTCTGTATTAGCACATTAAGTAATGAAAATAGGACACTTTAATTACCTTTTGTTGTCGATTGGACTGTTCACCCTTCTAACCTCTGTAATTACATTCGATTAAAGTATTAGGGCCCCAGTGCCAACCAAGAGCTCTGGAGTGGCACTCAAGGCCCCCAGAGAAAGACCCAGCCAGTAACAACCTTATTTTCAGTGCAGGCACTCTCATGCAGAGCATTAGGCTCTCTAGGGCATTAGGCCTTTAATTGGTTGTTTAGGAAGCACTTGGTGAACCTTTTCACGGGTGGTTCCATCAACTAGTTCTTTCTTACTTCCGGACATCATTTAGTGCTTGAAAAGCTTCTGCTGGTTTTTTGTGTGTGTACCATCTTTCATGTTATGTTTCTTTTATTTAATGGCGAAACAAGGAAAGAAAGCTGTAATTGATGTTAATTCTGCTTTACAAGGTTGGACGTAGTGGAAACATTCCTGCTGGTACTACAGTGGATACAGACATCACGCATCCCTATGAGTTTGACTTTTACCTCTGCAGTCACGCTGGAATACAGGTCAGACCAACCTCCTCTCCCCTGCACAACCGGCAGCATTTAGCTTCTTCTGCACAACAAGTAGAGATAATACACAGGATTCAAGAATAAAACGCTCAGGAGGAAATACACTTTTTTTTCTTCTTTTTTAATCAGTTGTCTTTAGTTTGACCCTGAAAAAGTAAAAGCTTGCCCCAGCAAAAATGTGCTACTCAATACTTTTCGGCTTCAAAGGCATTTCTTAGTAAGATAAGTTTAAGGGTATGCAATTTTATAAAACTAGTGTAGAACATCCTCAGATTTGCAGAAATTAAATGTGTGGAATGGAAATACTTCAACACAGTACTGTCTGTATACAGTCCTTTTCACTGGGATTTAATTCTGAACAACAATCTGGTACTGGATTATTATACAGTATGTGGAAAATGAAAATGTTTCTTTTAATTTATAATGCAAAGACATGCAATCATGTCTTTACATTATACGTCCTGTCAACTGTGCTGAAATTCCAATCAAATGTAATTATGTGTTAAAAATGTGTCCTTTGACTCTCCACGTGTAGGGCACCAGTCGACCCTCCCACTACCATGTACTGTGGGACGACAATTGTTTTACCGCTGACGAGTTCCAGCTGCTCACCTACCAGTTGTGCCACACCTATGTGCGCTGTACCCGCTCAGTCTCCATCCCCGCGCCAGCCTACTACGCCCACCTGGTGGCCTTCCGTGCCCGCTACCATCTGGTGGACAAAGAGCATGACAGGTGAAGAGAGTAAACAGCAGCTTATTCTGTTTTTTTTTTTTCAATGTGTGCATCATTGTTTGTCATCCATCAAAACCACTTTCCCATTCTGTTTCATCCTGCAGCGCTGAGGGCAGCCATGTGTCTGGTCAGAGTAACGGTCGGGACCCCCAGGCGCTGGCCAAAGCTGTTCAGATCCACCACGACACCCTGAGGACCATGTACTTCGCCTAAGCTGACACCAACTTTCCCCAACCATTGCCACCCTTTACACACATACACAAACACAAACACACACATACACTCAGAACAGCCACAGCCATGCACGCCTGGCTTGCCAGTCAAGGAGTCCTCACAGGTGCAAGTTCCACCCCACCCCACCCCTACATGCCTAGTCAATCCGGACCTGACACTGTGCAGAGGAAAGCAGGGAGGAGGAAGGGGAGGAGGCACCCCCACACTGGACTGAGGATGCAAACGCTGCTTTAAAAACAAACAAGAGAGAAACTCAGCACTATTATGCAATATTGAACCAGCCAACTAGTTTATTTCTACCCATATCAGGCCCCCTTTTCATCGCCCCTCCTATCTGTTCTTCCCTGTGTGTCTCTTATACTTGTGGCTGAATGGGTGTTTTCTTTTTTCCTTCCTTTCCTGACAGCCTATAATCTGCTCCTTTGCCATCTTCAGTACCTCAAGTCAGTTTGAGCAGCAGCACTTTTACATTCTGTCAGTTTTACTGTAGTTTGTTGTTGATCCTCCCCAATGTTTGAAATGAGGGAGCAGAGAAGGAAGAGTCAGACTTAGTTTCATGGACAAGAGGTCCTCCAAGTTGCCACTTTTTGTTTTTGTGTATCCTTACTCTCCTTTCCCCTCTTGTCATTTTAGTAGTATCACCAGTTGTATGGAGCTACTTGTTCTTTTGAGCACACTGCCACCTGTTGGCGACGAGGTATAAATGCCCCCCCAAAAAGTCACGACAAGGAGTTTGTTTTGTGAGATTTCAGAGCAGTTTTCATTTCTAGCAGTCGGCTGTCACTTTTGAACAGGAGCAGTTTGTATTGGCTGATATATCAATTGCTGAATCGACTTTTATTTAAAGTGTAACACTGTCATTTGATTCTGGTTGTTATGTCTCATCGACATTATGTGAAACATTTTTTTTTTTTTTTAATAATCATTTAAGCTTTTTTTTTTTTTTTCAGTGTGCATTCATTTCCCTCAGTGCTTTATCTTGCATTTTCCTCTTAAGTTAGAGATGGTGGGTAGGCTGATGGTCTCCTCTAGTGCAATAATCACTTTGAACGAAGGGAAGAGGATGTTAGGGGACATAAAATGACTCATAGTACGGCGAGTATCCTCGAAAGGTGAAAAAGTTTGCCACTTGCAAGGCACGTTCATGTACTGCTCCTCAGTGAGTCGGCGTGTTTTTTTGAATTTGCCCTTGCTTTTGGGCAACATGGTGCATCTGCGGTTTGGGTGATTATTGTGTTTTTACTTGAACTGAAGGTTTTTACGCTCTTCTGTGGTTCATGATCAACGGGCATGATTTCCTGATCAGTTTCTTAATTCCTAAGATTAACAAAGCTTTTCAAGTGACAGCAGCAAAGTGGAGTACAAAGGCCATAAAGAGTTAGTATTCAAGTGCCTGGTGGAAGTGTTTATTGGTCAAAAGCTGCATAACTTGTGGGGTAAAAAATGATCAAAAAAGCTTAAATGGACAGCAGATGTTTGAAGCAAGAAAGTTTCACCCGATGCCTCTTATTATTCTCAACAACAGTCTACTGACTTTTCTATACATCTCATTCAAAATCAACCTAAGATCAATATATTTATTGTATTCGCCTATACAGCAGTGTTGGCTGTTGGCTTTGCTTTAGAGCAGCAATTCAAGCAAAGCAGGCCAAGTTTTGCTTAAACATTCAGCCGTCATGGATCCAGCTGCTACAGTTTGTAACCACGGGGTCAGGTTCACGGGCATGGGTTTAGCCTCGGTAACATTTTACTTTTAATAATAGACTTACCTGCCCATGTGACTGGCCCAGAGTTTGGACTGGTTTCAGAGTAAAGCTGAGGAGTCTAGTGTATGACCCACATTTGCAGCAGGAAGTACAGCTGACCTTCGTGGTGAAGTGTGCATGTAGTTGCCACATAGCTCCTCTCATAGATTCTTTTCTTTTTTTTTTTTTGGAGGGGGGGGGGTAGTTTTTAAAAAGTTATCTGCACTAACAGAAGCATGTGTTTCAGGACGGAACACAGGCGTGGTGCTACTCTGTCTAAATTTGAAGCTGAACCTCTTTTGAGTAGGTGGGTTAGGTAGGAAAGAAAAAAAACTAAAGATAAACCTCACATGCTGACGGACAGGAGAAGGTCTCAATGCTTTGGATGGTGCAGGGAGGTGTAGATTTCATGGGGGTTAGATCAGCATAGTGTAAACGGTACAATGGGCGGTGAGGTGTAAAGGGGTCCCTGCCTCCGCTGTTGCAATTGACTGCCTTTCACAGGCTAGCCTTCCAGCATGGAAGCCAGTGGGTTTGAGCCTTCATTATTTCACTAGTATATGAAAGCCTTTTTAAAAAGCCAGATGGAAAGTATATTTGTACATTTTAAATTATGTAATGCACACCACTTATTTTTGCTAACAGAAAAATGATGTAGTCTAATTATTAATCTTAGTAATAAATGTATCATTATAAGTAACGGTTTAAAAAAGAAAAAAAAGGTATAACAAAAGTTTTATTATTGCAATAGACTGTTGACTTGTTCCCGTGTCACTGTATAACGTATAGTGTATGTGTGAACAGTGGTGGGGTTAGTGACGTGTGTTTGGACTGTCATACTGTTATCGATAGGGATGTGGACTTTAAAAACCACCTCTTGCTTTGGTGTTTGCGGGAAAAAAAAGTTGCTGAATGCTTATTTTTCCTTTTGTTTCGTGGATGTTTTCACAGTTAGAGGACCTCCCCATTAAGACATCACAACTCTATTGTGACGACAAACAGGTAGAATGGATCAAGCTTCGGCTTCTCGAATGTTCTCTTCAATTGGTGCTTGATGCCTGCTCCTTATCGAGAGCGGAAAGGAATAGGCGAAGGAATAGGTTTTGGAAGTCCTGGTGGTCCATTTCAAAGATCAGTAAGGGGGTCGTAGTTCTCAGTTCTTTGTGTTAAAGCCGATTGGATCTGCTCTCCTCAGACTGGCCTCCTTATTCGAGCCACTTCATGTGCACAAAGCCTCCCGGTAAATCTGCAGCGGTGTGACAAAGCCTGTAATCTCATCTTTTGCTGTCTTTTCCTGTTTTTCTCCCAAACATTTACTCCTCCTCCCCCCTGGTGCCAGAGGACTACATTCCATGGCCGTACAATCTCATCCAAATCCCCCCGGGAGGTGTAAGGAAGGTTAGAGCTGAAGGACAATGTAGTGTTCACTCAAGTCTGTTTTTGGAAGGAATCAAAGCTGATGAGGGTACATTGGAAGTTGAAGAAAAGACTGAGTGTGTGTGTGTGTGTGTGCTGGGGGGGGGAGGGGGTTGGGGTGGGTGGGTTGATTGACTCACTGTATCTGCTGTCTAATGGATGTTCAGGTTGTGTAATATTCTACACCCTTGAGAGCAGTTGAACACATGTTTACATAGCAGATGTGTTTGCCTCGCTTACAGTTGAAATGTCATCGGCTCGGCTTTGCAAATATTAGCTAGCGGGGAAGAGACCTAAGATGAGCACGACCACGTGGAAGTAAAAGACGATGGGATACAAAGACGTTGAATCTGGCTTTCCTAAGCAGGAGGAAAACAGTTGTGTCAGACTCGCGTCCTTCAGCCAACGTGTTAATAAAAGCTGGAGAGTAAACACAGAACTTCAAAAGGTCAGCGCCTCCATTTTTAATATAAAAAGTTCCATTTTGAGTAAATCGATCAATATCCCTGGTTTTGGTTGCTCTCTGTTTTGCAGTGGAAGGTAGCAACGGAGTGAGAAAAAGTCCACAGAAAGTGCCTTTCCTCTCGATGGTGCTGTAAATTGAAAGATAAAAATGTAAAAGATATGAAATTTCCTTTACAGAAACACATCGCAGTGCAGGAATAGCTGCATTTTTACACACACTCACTGTTTGTTTTTGTTTGTTTTTTTTAGAGACAGCAATGCAAAGTTGTGTTTCATGTATTTAGACATAAAGCCTATGTAGACTTAGAATATTATGCCATATATGGTCGTGGTTGAGCCCTTGCTTCCTAGTGCATTTAGTGTCTTGGACCAATGGTGTTGTTGGTACAGTGGAATGTGTTTTTGGGTGGGTTGCCAGGGATTGCGTGTATGGGGGGAAGGGGGGGCGGGAGTGGGGGTCATAGCTGACACCATAGCACCATAGCACGGTGTATGTGTTTGTGACACAGCCCAGCCCACAAATGACAAACATAGCACAGCACTTTAGAGACTGCCACTCTCACTCAGACACATAGCCAAGAGGTTTCAATCTCTGTCCCTCCAGTCCCTTCCGTCCTCCGCCTTTAGGAGGAGCAGGAGAGGGTCCAAACCTCAGCGTAAACGAGGAAGTCGAAGGGGATGTGTGTTACCAGACGAAGCAGTCGGTCGTTTAAAAAGTGTGCCTCATGCTCTCGTGACTTTGGCTCAGATCGAGTCGGCCTGCTCCTGGGTGGCGGCTCTGCCACTCGCCGCTTTGTAAAAGCTAGGGCTGGGTGTCGAAACATCAGTCATCTGTACCTCCCAGATCAAAATTTATAAACAGCAGCACAGATTTTTGTTTTGTTTTTAAACAATCGTACACTTTTGCACTGAGGATTTCCTCTTGAATGGCATTTACATTTCCACTGAGAGAAAGCAGTGAGAGCCAGGTACAGACAGGAAGCCAACAGAGCCAGTGTCAGTATTGAGACTTTTCTCATGACACCCAGCCCTAGCAGCAGCAGCAGCAGCAGCAGCAGCCCATGGCATTCTTTCATCTTTTAGTGCAATGCCCTGCCATGTGTCTTGTCCCTGATGGAGGGAAATGCGTGCCCAGCAGTGTCCTTGTCTTGAGCCAGTTGGGGTTCACTGAAAACTCGAGGATGGTCTGATGCTTTGTGGGTACCTTTTCAGTCCAGGGGGGTGAAATCTTTCTATTACAAGAAATCTCAACAACAAAAAAAAAGAAACACTGCACCTCACTTACCTTGGTATGCTGCATATGTTATACTACATGAAAGAAAACTGCAAATTGCTTTTATTATGACATATAATGCTTGAGTAATGCCTGATTGCGATATTCTTATACAGTAACTATTTTAGAGTCAAAATAAGTATAACTGTACAAATATTCTGTTTTGTCTTAACACTTATCCGATTTTGAAAAATTGTTCTTGAGCCGACTTTTATTTTGTTGTCCTATTTAAATGTGTTGTTCTTTAAATATATATATGAAATATATATATGCGGAATATTTTATGGTGTATTTATTGAGTGCGTTTAAGCGGCTGGAGTCTCCGCATCATTTTTTTTTTTTTTTTTTTTTGCAGCATGGTGGGGGCGGAGCCAGGAGGAAAGAGGCCTTTGTAGCCCCTCCCCCTCCATGTTGACGCCTTATTCTCCTAGACACGCAAGCACAACAATATGGAGGGGGGCTGCGAGGTGGAGGAAAGGGCGGAGGAGGACGCGGCCTGGCGTTCACAGGTCACCTCTTCCTCCTCTTTTTCTTGAATATTCTTTAGCCCTCCACTACTTCTTCTGTTACCACCTGAGAAACCCCACATGTTGCCGCTCATCTCTGACGAAGGGAACCATTTCTGAACCAACACTGACTTGAGTGTCGAATAGCTGACTTTTCATCCCAAGCTGCTAATTGGTACGGTAGCCATGTAGATTCCCCGAGCCAGTAAAAAAAAAGTTGGTGAGTGGAGAAGTGTTAGAGTATAAATAAAAAAAAAGAACTGCAGGGGGAAGGAAGGAAAGATGTCGGAATGACATCATTTTAGCGTAGGCATTGCTTCTTTCCTCTCTTTAAGTTTTTTTTTCTTGTGCCAGAACATTTAAAAGCAGGAACAGGTCTCATTCCACAACAAAAGACATCTCGCCTCTGCCTTAAGTGCGTTCTTACATAATCGTCATGTCACTTTGTGATGCCTGCGCTGGTCGGCCTGTTAAGAAAACTAGCCTTGATCTGCCCTGAAGTTTCCCACCAGCCGGCATCTCTACTCACATAAACCACTAACATTGCTACAGAACCTTAAACTGAAGTGTAAGCTCTGTCTCGTGATGTCAGAAGAGAAATCAGGCCTGCGTTCAATCTGCATTTGGAACCCTTCTTTGTGAATTCAGATTCCCTTTATGTCAGTCTGAATTATGTGTTAAGTCCTTATCATCGTCGTAGGTGTTCAGTTGCAGTTTGAGCCGGGCCTGATGAGAACCAGGACGTTCCCCACAGAGACCTGTGCCTGTGTATATATATGTATGAACCAAGGATGTGTTGTGATGAATTGTTTTTCTTTCTGTTGGTCGTCCCTCACCCCCATCGGAGGATCAGAGACATGGACCTTTTGAGTGTTGTGTTCCAAAGCAAGTAGGCCCTCTTTGTGCTTCAAACCAAAATAACACTTGGTTTGGTTTAATACGAAATGTTTACCATGATGTTTACTCCCATGGCTGTCCGACCTTTTAACCAATTTTCATCTCATTTGCATTCCAAATGACTTCAAACCAAATATCGCAGAAGAGATTAGGCTCCTCGTGCCGTTTACCTTGTCTACATGTAAGGGTTTTGAAGACAGAATATTTGAGTGGCCAAGGATTTTCAAACATTTTTTTTTGTGTCGTCATTTGTTTTACAGCGTAGCATCACTCTTGTGTCAGTCTTATTTCAAACTAAAGATCTTGGGCTCTGATACCTCTGAGTGAGGCACCAGCAAACTGATGTAATACTTTGAACAGTGAACCTTCACCACCAGATGATCCATGTCTCAAATCTCTGTGTTTTGCAAAGGCTCTGTTGTACCAACAGCTCTATTCCTTTTTAGTTTTTAATGTCTCTTCTTTTTGTAATTCTCTTATAGGTTGTTGGCCCTTTTAGTGTTGCTTTGCTTCAGTTTGAAGTGTATCTTTGACTAATACTTGCAATAAAAGGCTTTGCTTTACTTTGGTTGTCTTGGTGAGATCCTATTTGTGTCTGTGTGTTTAGCTGTTTAAAAGCATATTTAATTAGGACTATAGTGCACATTTTAATCCTACTAGCATTCATTTTAACGCCAACATGTACTTCCTCACATAGTGAAGTTTAGGCAGTGTCATTTTCACTACGATTGTAATCCTAAAAATGTGTTGACACAAATATCTGCCTGATTTCAAAGCTGTTTATGTCCATCCAGCCAACAATTGCGGAGTTACTTTACTCAGGACCACAGGGTGGCACTAGAGGAAAAGTCAAGTGGATCCCTTACCACCCAGTGGTTCAAATATAATCTGATTGGATTATATCATAATGAATTTGGATCTTGATTAAAACCTGAAGGGTTTATTGACCCCATACATGATCAACAAAACCACACAAGCTTTTATTATTTTAAATACGGTCTAATTTTTATTAATCCCAGTTGCAAGGAAGTTTAAAGGCCTAATAAAACATATAAAACATTTGCCTCACATAGTATATTAAAGTATGCATGTGTTTACATTTAGCTGGTTTTTAAGAGTAGCCTGGACTTTTTTATGGCGATCCTGAAATGTTTGGTATCTAAATTAAGGTGATCCCATCCAATATTTATTTATTTATTTAGCTTATATATAAAAAATAAAATAAAATAAAAAGTAATATGTCTTTAGAGAAAGTTTCACTCCAACACGCCCACTGCTGCTCCTCAGGTGAGGCGTGAGCAGAGCAGCAGCAGTGGGATTGTCTGTCAGTCCATTCACACTTGAAGCCTCCACGCCGCAGGTGCTTTCACTTACACTCCCTGATTGGTGTGTGTGGGTGTGTGTGACCGTCCCTCCCGCCCCTTGACACTAATTATGTCTGTGTTCATCATTGTTAGTACATGAAGTTTGATCTGATGGTGTAATTCCCAGCATGGCTGGAAGTGAAAGCACCTGTATGTTTATCACTGACATGTCAGATGAATTCAGTCAAAAAAAAACAACAACAACATTTCTAAGTGTGGCTGGTGTCATTATGGAAGCAGGAACCCGGCACTATTATCACAAAGACCATATGAAGTTTCTAATATATATATTATATACTACTATACTGTATATATTTCCAAGCAGTTTTCACACCAATCATTTATCTTTTTTCACATTTTAATTGAGCATATGTTGCTTTACATACAGCATCACACATGAGATCCAACCTCAGACCTCAGTGTAAGCAGCTCCTGATGAACACTTTCTTAATTATCAGTGTGTGTGTGTGTTCACTCAGGATAATACTGCTGTTTTTCATCTAATTTTCTTAGTTTACATTTAATTGCAACTAAGTTAATGGAGTAAGTTTAAAGATGACTGTTTTTTATGTTTTTTTTATAAAAAATGTAAATAAACAAAAAACTAAGATTAAGGTAAAATTAGTTTAAAAAAAGTACAAAAAATAAAGTAAAAATTCAGTTTTTGGGTGCAGAATTTCAAACTATGTGATATATAGATGTAGATATATGATATATAGATATACTTAGTGATAGTTTTATAGTATTATTTTAGGGTTGTTTTAAGGGTTAAATAGAACAAGTAGGTGTGCCATCTGATCTGTCACGGACATCAGCAGGTTACTGACTGGTTAACTGGTAAAACTGTGACTGTGGTTTTTCTTCATCAGCATTTTTCCGGCAAACTGGGGACGCATTAAGCCGCAGCTCGTCATAATGAGAGAACAATAACCAACAGCAAACGATGAGCGCTGAGCTCATTAAAAAACACCACGAGATGGATTCTCTGTGAGAAAGCAGATGCTCTGCAGGGTGGGACTAAACACTCATTATGTTCACATCCTAACTGTCATCCCCTGTGCGCCCAGCTACATCCAATCCACCAAATGATGGTGTTAATCTCCGTGCTAGGATTTAAATATGGGAGAGCCACTGTTAAGTCAAACAGACGTCCCTCTGTGGGCCCAGAGTGCTGCTGCTGCTACACTTTCTCTTTTTTCCCCCAGAGTGACACGTTCATTTCTCATCATGATGTAACAGTGCTGAGATCACTTCTAACAATGTAATTTCTGACCACATGGGGGCAGCAGAACAAGCTGAAATTCAGATTAGTGATCTGTTTTTCTCTGGTTTTTAAACACTTTTAGTGTTCTTGATATGATTATTAGTCAAACTATGAGCACGTTTTTGACATCACCCCCAGACCATTCAAAAAGATCAGCTCTAGGAAGTGAAATCATCTACTTTGTCACAAATGTATAAGATTTAAACCTATGAATGCATTTTTGTTCTTCATGTCATGACTTGACCTGCCTTTAAACTTCAGATGCTGCCTCAGACATGGCTTGGATGAGTCACAATGTTATATTAACCAAACCTAAATAAGCTAAATTGTCAGCTTGGACCTCTTAAGACCTTAAATTTGTATGAATCTTAATAAAGTATCATTCTGCGACGTAAGTAATTATTAAGATGTTTCTTTTAAATTACGTCAACTATGGAAGTTTCAGGCAGCCAGCATTTTATCATCATTACCACGGCAGCTCCATAAGTGGCTCTAATTAAAAGAAATACCAACTGAAAGTGAGCGTCAGCTTCAATACAGGCCTTCTCACTCATCATATAAATGACTTTACATGTCTAACATGTCACGTGACTCTTATACATCAAATTCTCATTAAAACTTTCACATATTTATATATTTTATTTCTATCTTGCTGTTTTTTTCCCCTCCTCTGCTTCTCACCATCATCTCTGCAGGTTTCCCTGATTAGCTGTGATGATTAGCTGCACCTGAAACACGTTGACCTGAAAGCTATAAAGAGAAGGATTTAGAGAAGCTCTCTGCTGTCAGGCTGGTTTTTGGTTGTTTTTATTTTTTGCATTAAGGCTGTTCGAAAGGGGAAAAATAACACAAATGATCATGGGATTGTGGGTTTTTGCAAGATGAGAAAATGACACAGTTTAGCTAGAGCTCTGGTAAAACATCTTCAGTCCCTAAAATGTCTAATCTGTCTCTCACTTTCATTTAGTTTTCTACAAATTCAGGCTGCTTTGAGGTGATCCTTCAGTTTCAGTCTCTTTTACTTCCACCCCTGGCCTGCAGTTCCTCCTCTCACCAGTAGTGGGAACAGTCGTCTCAGGAATGCATCTGAATGCCTGAAAGTATAGATGGACATGCTGTGTTCGCTGTCGCTATGTAAAAGTGTGTCAGAGATCAGAAGGTCAGAGTGAGAGCAGAAGTGTAGACTCAAAGCTCCCAGAAGGACAGAAGGATGTGTGGAAACATGGATGGAGTTTTTTTTTTTTAATTTTATTCCTACCATTGATTTTTCAGCGCTGTATCTTATATGTGACATTTTCATTTTACCTCTAACCTCCACAGACGCTTCTGTCAGGGGGGGTTGGATGATATACAGGGACAAGAAGTTGACTTCCAGGCTATACACACACACACACACACACACACACACACACTATCTCCTGTCCCATAGATGACAAACGACCTGGTAGTGCAGGGAATTATCAGACGTCAACCCCGCAGCAGAGAATCCAGCAGCTGCAGAAGGCCATCGGTGCCTCAGGCTTGGCATCTGCCGGGCAGAGTCAGCAGCAAACATTGATTTAATAATACCACAGTCTTTTGTGTATGTAAGCAAAGTTTGTGATTGACTGTCTGCTCTGTGAATATTTGTCTTTTTTTTTCTTTTTTTATGAAGGTGTCTGGAAAGTGAGGAAAGTGAGCCGATCAATTCTAAATGCAGTTTGATTTTAATTTCATGAACATGAGCTGTGAGTGGGATGAAAAGGGACTACACCACGCTCCTTTTTGCCCAGCAAAATGTGTGGTTACATCCCAGAGACTGCGATTTTTACTTCAACTTTAATGTAGTGATAGCAGGTTTGAATGTTTTTTTTCTTTTTCAGAGTATCATTTGAGGTCATAGCTCTGTGGAAAAACTATATGAAAATGATCATTTCAGAGTCTATGTGTCTATACAGACCTGAGTATAGCTTCAGCCTGGTGGTCTGAATGCAGCCCGGGTTTTCTTGTTTAAACATCAGCTCATGCACTTTTTTCTACTTTTTCTCTGTCTCCAATAGTCTTATTTTCACACCGTCACTCCCATCCTGCCAGAGTTCAAGCTACGTGCTTGTAGCTGAAACTTGTGTTTTTTCATGTACTATTACAGGCGCTATTTATTAGAACAAAGACTGCAAAATCATCACACTAACACACTAAATCCAACTTGCTGCCATTCCAAGATCCACAGCGGCTTGTTGTGTTTTCTCCTCGGCGATACGTTGATGTGATTGGTTGAAGTTGATGGTTCATCCAGTCACTGGCCAAGGATTCTTGTTTGGAAAGAACAGGCGCTTCATGTTCTTTCCAAACAAGGATGACCAGATGGTTTTGTATAACAAACCAAGTTTGTGCTCCGACCATTTAAACACACTGAATGCCAGTATTTGTGTGACAAATACGAGCAGATGAAATGATGGCGGGGCTGATATCATCATATCATTCATTTCATCATATGCATGTTGTTATACATAACAATTGTCTGTAATCCTGCAAGAGTATGTTATGAATTTGAGTGTGGATACTTATGTCCATTCACAAGTAGTGTTGGTCTAATTTAAGTGGCAAATATGTGAGCTGGAAATGTCAAACCAATGCTAAAGGAATGATACACAAAATATATTATCACTGGTTCCATCTACAAACATGGAAACCTTCGGGCAGAGAGATCCAGACTGTTGAATAACTGGGGTCAGCAGCGGAAAGACTGTGCTCCATGTCATGAATCAGCACACTGCTCCACACGTGTACACTGCACACAAGCATCATGTGTGTCGGCACACAGCACAGTGAGGAGATACGGTGACAGGATAATATGGAGCTGTCAGGGATCGGCAGTTATTTGTTTCATGGACCATTTTAACAGGCCTCCCAGGCCATTATTCAGTTATCGTACATGGGTCGGTCCACCGACCAAGACCGACCAAGTGTGCCAGTGCATCTCTGGTGATTCCTTAACAGATATTTGCTATTGATAAAACCAACTAACCTAATCGTATCCCATCAGCCTTTGCATGTGTTTTTTTTTTTTAAAGAGTTATTTCTATAGTTTTCCTTTAAAGTAAAAGGCTGGACATTTGTCAACAAAATCCTCTTTAAAAGACCAGAAGTCTCCGTTGATGCTCTCAGACAGCTTTTCTTCTTATCTGTGGAACTCTGCCCCTTTTCGCTCTCACCAACAACATCCCTTCTTCAGTAATCTTGAGCATCTAATAACAAGTTCCAAATGCACCACTTCCACTGACTCTAAAAGCCAGCGATGACCATGTAACTCTCACAACACTATATTTATCATCCTCCACGGACTTATTGCTGACAGATGAATGTGATGAAATGTTGCCAATACAAAAATGTTGACCATCATCAGATTTATCCTTTTGAGACATCTTTTTTTTTTTTACTTCTTCATGCACCTCTTGCAACATCTTTACTTTTTGCACACTCAGCTTGGGCTGTGAGGGTTTTTAGAGGAGGCTTTTCCACATGATGTATGTGCCTCCACTACACCTCCATCTCCTCTGTAGTCAGATGGGAGGCACATGAATGCAGGGGAGCAGAGGGTAGGCTAACAACACAATGGGAGCAGTGCTAATGGGCTAGTTGACAGAGGGGATTTTGGCACAAATCTGGAGCCGTGTGAGAAATGTCCTGGCCTATTTTTATTGACGCTTTGGCTCATTTTGAAGGTTTAAATAGGACATCTTTGTATTTTTCCTACTTTTGTTTCAGGTACATTCAAAGTGGAGATTCATACACACTCTGAACTCCCTGACTTCAGCTGAGTGATTTATATTCCACTCCTATTCTTCCCTTTTTCATAATATTTCATCATTGTCTTTTCCACCTTGGGATGCGGCCTAGGGGAGGTGTAAGCTCTTCACGACTCTTGTATCAGTTTAAAGTCTTACAATATTAAGGACTTTTGCAGGAAATGGAACGGCTTGCTTTGGATACATTTGGAAGTATAGAAGGCAAAAAAATGACGCTTCTCCCAGAAGCACACCTAAAACCTTCGTGGCAGATGCTCTATTGCTTTTTCCTTTCACACCCGGCAATAAAAACGAGTCCTCCTCGTGACCTGTGAATCTTTTTTTTTTTTTTTTGGTCCTTTTTCCTCCATGTGGCCAGATATAGTTCTGCAAAGCACAACAATAACACAGATGGAGGTTAGCAGGGTTCGCGTGTGATCGGGTGAAAGAGTGGACGATAATGTGTTCACAATGTTGTTTTGCACACACACACAATCTGCAGCTTCTGGATGGACACCAAGGACACTTCATTCAGCCAGGAGGAAAGAAAAACAAAAATGAAATTAACAGTGATTCCCGGAGGATAAATTTACCGTCAAGTGGGCTGGGACCACTGAACACACTGAAAACACAACATGTCAAGCAGCATTCAGTGCCAAACAATGAACTGCACAGATGGACTTTAGTGAGCTACTGTACTTATTAATTCCTGTTTTGATCAAAAAAAGTAGACTCCATAAAAATGTATGTGTAGCAGTGCTCAATAATGCCACATAAAGACAATTCTCTTTAGTTGTCTCTTTATTTTAAAGGCACCTTAAAGCCCAGCTTAGGCGCCTGAAACTTTAAAAGCATCCTCACCTACACCTTTTGCAATCAAAGCAGCTGCTTGGTGCAAAAAAAAGAAAAGAAAAGAAAAACTCTGCAGTAGCTGCTGTCAGAGTGAGTGCATCTGCAATCAGAGATGACAGGAAAAAGCCTTTGTTGTTTATCAAAAAGAGCAAAGCTACAGTTTGGAATAATGTGCTGTGAACAGATGAATGAGCAAAGTTTGTTTGGCCACAGCAGCAACACAATTGTTGGGCGAAGAGTAAAAAGAAAATCTTCAAACTAAATGTGAGGCATGGAATTAGAAGTGTTATAGTCACTGATTCACCTATGAGTCAGAACTTTTAACAAAAGAAAAGATCCTAAACACACAAATTTACTAAAAAAAAGAAAGAAGAATAAATAGTTAAAAGGCAGATGTCTTAGGGTGAATTTCATGCAGAAAACCCTCAAACATCATGCATGTTGGTTTTTTTGCATAAGAGCAGATGGAAAATTTAAAAATGTGGAAATCACAAACTTGTGGTCGGTACCACAGATTTCTAAAGAAGGCTGTCCTTAATAAAAGTTTTGTTAAATATGTTCAGAAGACATTTATTTAAAATTGATATAAACATTCATTTGAGATTGAGATTGCATTGAATGAATGAATTTGGTTGTCATAGCAACTTCACATCCATGCCAAAAAATGGCATTCAATAAACGTACATCTTGAGATATTATTTTGAAATTTGGCACAAATGTCCAGATGAATGATTGTTTTTTTTTTACCTTAAAGTAATTAATAACAACTAAACAATGTCTAAACATCTTTATGATTTTCTTCAAAAAAACATGTAAAAAAAGTCCTTCACTAGTAGTTTTTGCTACATACAGTATATCATGACCTAACATCAACCACTCTACTGTAACAAATAATGTATAAAAAATGTCCTGTTTTTTTATCACATTGGTAAAATAACCTTACAAAAGTAGTAAAATACAGTTTCAGGCACGGCCCAGCAGGAGGCAGTGTAATGTCACGTCAAGCCAAATATCCACTTGTGAATATTTTTTTGTTTTTTTGGTCATTGTCTGACGCTCTTCACATTGTTTCCATGTAGTGTGAGGTCATACAGCTCACAGGACAGGAAGGTCTCCCATCCACTTCCTGCTGTCCTCTCTGAGACCTCTTACTGTGTAGAAGGCCTTTTCTTGTTTCAGATGGTGTCATCCAAATGTTCGTGCAGCCTTTCCCCTCTGTTATTGTGCCTGTGCCTCCTGAGAAGAAACCAAGTGTTCAATAAAGATCAAACGGCAGTGACAAAGTGTGCAGCAGCTCCAGTGAAAATGACAATTGTTTTGTCAGCAGACACAGCCTGGCCTGTCATGCCTCATGTGTGCTACGTTTTGCGTGGGAGGATGCGGTGTTGCATTTTGCCTTTTTCTTTTTGTACCCTCATTTTTTTTGTGTCTCTTTTCTCCTCTTTACACAGCTACCAGTGTCGCATTCTCTCACGGCATGTGGCTTTATCATCAGAGCATACCCTGAAAATGAGATTTGTGTTTGTGTCTGCCAGTGTTTATGTGCATCACACACTGTACCTCCACAGCAGAAATGCCAGCACTCCTCCGAACAGCAGCAGGAGGACGAAACAGACCACAGCCGCTGTCGTCCCTTTGCCCCCGCTCTCACAGGGTGCTGTCAACCAGGGAAAAGACACGAGTCATGTGACATGGCTACCCTTAAAAGGCCAAGAAAAGGTCCACAGCAACAAGTCAGCGCGGTCATAAACTGACTGGAACTGTGAGAAGTAACAGGAGGTATCTGGGAGGGCGGGGGGGAAGCTGTCTTTGGAACATCATGCCTCTTGGCGGATGTGTAGAATTATATTTGTCTTGCCTGTTTAGCAGCAGTAGTAGTAGTAGCAGCAGCAGCAGCAGCGTTGGAGGTAGAGATTTATTGATCGTGCTCTGAAAAATCCTTTATCACTGAAACACAGCCAGTGATACAATACACAGGCGATCAGGACGCACCTCAGGTGGACATGAGGCATGGTATTAAATGACAGTGGGCTGTCAATAGGTACAACAGCCTTTGACACCCAGTGATTACAGCCGAAACGGTGATTACCATGATTTCAAAATAAATGTTTACACCTTATTTACATAGACAGATTTATGCAATTTGTACACATTTGTGCACATAAGGCCAATATATCCTCACATGTGATACACTTATCCTAGAAATAACTGTCACACCATTGTCACACACATCTGAGGCTGACATATTTTCTTATAAAGGCTGTTTTATTTTTTTGTCTTTGGAAATACAAACATGTTTAATATCGATCCTTCTACCTCAGATTTGCTCTCCACCTCCTGTGGGAATTGTCTGAAGTAGAAACTGTTAAGTGGTGAAAACCATCCATCCATTTTCTGAACCCACTTTGCCCTGTAGTTACACAGCCACCGGGGGGGGGGGGGCTGGAGCCTATCCCAGCTGTCAATATGTGAGAAGAGACCTGGATAGGGTGCCAGTCTATTGCAGGGCTAACATAAAGAGACAAACAACCAGTGACCCTTACATCTACAGCCAATTTAGAGTCCTCAGGTAACCTAACATGCACATCTTCTGTATGTGGGAGGCAGCAGTACCCGGAGAAAACACAGGCAGGCACTGTGCAAACACAGAAAGGTCCAGCCAGACTCCGCTGCACCACCTTTACTGCTGCATCTCTACCTTAAGCAGAGTTTCTATATGTGTTACTACAAAAAGTTAAATTGAGTTCATACCTGCAGTGTAGGTGGCTGAACTGTAGCCCCGCTTGTTGCTAACCATGCAGGTAAAGTGACCACAGATGGGCGTCATGGTCACCAGCAGAGACGTTCCATCACTGGAGACTTTTCCCACATTCTGGGAAATGGCGGCCCTCTCGTGTAGCCAGCTGAACCTGGGGTCCGTCCCCCAGGCCTCGCCGCACACCAGCACAGAGTGAGACACGTTGATGCTGACGGAGACGTGGTGAACCTCCTCTGCAGAGACATAAATATGAAAACAGGTGATAAGGATGGAGGTAAAAACCAGATAGATATAAAACGCTCAGCCGTGGGCATCCATCTGTTATTAAAAAAGAAAAAGAAGAAGAAGAAGAAGAATGGTGCCGGGCTGTCCAAGACGGTCAAAGAATCATGAGAGACGTTTAATGCTGTCAGGAGAAACTGGCTCCGTTTCAGAGACAATAATGAGAAGAGAGAGAGAGAGAAAGAAAGAGATGATGTTGGAGAATAGGGATGATGGAAAACCTTGGAAGATGAGAGAGCAGATGTAGGGAAGAGCACAGCTGATGTATTGATACTGTTAGAGCAGACAGATAAAGAGGAACGACATCTGAAGGTTTGATGGAAACATAATAAAAAAAAAAAAGCTACGTTGAGACCGGAATCATCTGGAGACGTGCAGAAACTGAAAGAAAGAGCCAGGAAAACAAAGCCTTTAGGCAAATTTAAATTCAAGTGGTACGTTATTAAATGAGACATCCAGCATCAGAAGAAAACAATGCCTGCTGGTGTGAAATAAAAGCACATTCATTATAAAGCTGCTAATTGTTGGATGTAACCACACAAAAGGCCTGCTGATGAGGATTTGAAATACTAATGTTGTTTAACTCATTTTGAACATAAACAGCTGCTGGGATATTTTCACATTTCCCTTCTTTGACTAACAGCTGACCTCTGTTGCGACTTGTTCCTTGCCCCTATAACTGGCAGAGGAATCGTCTGTAATTAGGGCTGCAAATAATCACTGTTTACAACTGAATATTTCTGCAAATGCAAATCAAGTTTCACAGCTCACGTGGTTGTTGTGTAAAAACCTATGCACTGAACTTTTAAAATGAAAACAGCAGCCACATGAAAAACTCTCCTCAGATCAAGCCAAATGACTTCTGTTATAAAGCCCTATAGAGCGGGGACATGGATCAATGGACAGTGTAATAAAGTGACTGTACACATTCATTTACTAACAAAATGTCACGATAAATCCCCTCATGCGCTGTGTATCATACTGTACCGTATTCCCGGACGATGCATTGCGCAGTGGTCCGGGCTCCTGTGCGATCCGTCACAGTCACAGCGTACACGCCGGCGTCCTCTGCACTGTATCCATTAATCTGAAGTGTTGTCGCCTGCTGCTCGGTGTTCACACGGACGTTTGGCCTCGTACCAGCGCATTCGAGGTCCTTGCCAGGGCACGTGGCCAGTGTCACTCTCACAGGAGCAATTCCAGTTTCAGGCTCCCGTTCCCAGGTTACCATGGTGATCTCTTCCAGGTGTCCCCCCTGGATCTGGGCTTTCAGGACCAGGCTGGAACCGGGGATTACGTGCACAGGCTCTTCGTTGATTATGTGCACTGACAAACAGTAGAGCCCACATGGCACTGAGGACAGAGATTGAACCGTTTGTTATTAAATGTTGTTCTGTGATCTACATTATGTGACAGATATTCAGATAACTTTGTGTATGTCGGCTTCCTGTTTCGACATCTCAAATCTCTTCTTACCACACCGGTCTGGTGGAAAAGAACACTGTCTGTCCTGACCTCATCAACCTCACACTTTACAAAAGCTGGGACAGGAAACCAGAAAAAGAAAACTTCCTCTAATCACCACTTGAGGCTGACTCCATCCATCCATCATCTGAACCTGCTTTGTCCTGCGGTGCAGGGTCACAGGGAGCCTACCCCAGCTATCTACAGGCGAGAGGCGGGGTACAGCCTGGGCAGGTCACCAGTCCATCCAACAACCACTCACACCTATGGGCAATTTAGAGTGAAGCCCATGCAGGCACAGGGAGAACGTGCAAACTTCACACAGAAAGGCCCCAGTCAGAATCGAACCAGGAACCTTCTCCCACCATGGTGGGAGAACCAGGCCAGTGCCTGCTTGCATTCATTGCCCTCCACTCTGTCCATACTTAGAGTTAGGTGGACCCAGGCCCTGCCAACATGGTGCTTTCTAGCTTTCATCTGAGCTCAGGCTCAGAGGTCGAGGCACCTCTGAATCAGTAGTTTTAACTTAATTCCATGAGTCCAGTGATTTTCACTACAGAATCAGGACTGTGTTTAATGCACTGATGCTTGAGAACTCTATTATTTAGCACCGTAGATGATGAAATCTGCACATTTCTTTGCAATTTCTATCGAGAATTTAAGCTTTACCATTTTTCCCACAGACTCTTTCACAGAGCCGTGAAACCCTCCTCGACTTCAGAAAGGCTCGGCCTCAATAGTTTTGACATGTTCTTTTTAAGCATCACACAACCTTCCCCGTCTTTTGTTCCTCATGTCACAGTGGTTTTTTTTGTAAACTTGAAAAACATCAAGTCACAACAATTTCGAATGATTAAACACTCTTTTCAGTTGTATTTTTCTACAGTGCCCCATCTTCTTTAGAAACTGGGGAAAAAAAACAACAACAAAAAAAATCACGTCATCTCCACCCTCATGTGCTTCATGACTGATATCTGTCAAACAATGTCAAGTGATGATTTATAGTGCGTGACAGCCACACCTAATGTGATATCCATCAACCCATCAATATCCTAAAATCTGTGTCAAAGCCTGCTAAGTCAGTGTGCATTGACAACAGGGGCTATTAATCATGTGTCTTAAGCTGATAGGCAGACGATGGAGGAAATGTAAATAACACAAGCGTGGCCGTTAATGCAAGACACAGTTCAGAGTTTTTGTGGAAGTGTGAAATATCTAAGAGACTGGTGCTGTTTAATCTATAATCAGAACGTAGCAGGGATCTTATTTTCTTTAGAAAACAATCATCATGAAAATGGTGCTTTGAATAATTAAAAAAAACTTACTCAATAGAAACAGTGGGGTGATTCTCAGGCACAGGAAATACTGTAGATCCATAACACCTACTGATGTAGAGAGAGAAGAGAGAGAACATGACCTCAGCGGCAGCTCAACACTTCCTCTGTATTAAGGCAGCAGGGGTGCCACTGCAGCAAGAATAATAACAGCACCTCCGGAGAAAATGTGAAATTAAAACAGGAGCGAAAAAACAATTAAAGCTGCATGTCCTGCTATTAAAAAAAAAAGTAATTCAAATGTTTATGCTGTTCATTTTGTTTTTCTTTAATTTATTTATACGTGAAGTATCCAGAGAATGACAGCACTGGCACCGCAGACTGCTAAAAATCAAAACTTGGAACAAAACAGGGACGGCGTCTGCTGCCAAAACTAAAATGAACCCCCTCAAGCACAGCTGCTACAACAAAAAAACACAGAGAGAGGAAACGCTGATAACGGTGTGCAGGAACACAAACCAAACCTGCATGCATTAAATATAACCCAGAATTGCCCTTGTTGTTTGCCTTGAAGTTATCCACATCAAAACCTTCCCAGAGAGGGATTCACCTACCTTTCCAAAGTTGAAACAAACAACACGGCCCCGGCTCCTCTCTGCACCGTCTCAGGGGTTAAGGTGCAGCACGGTTCACTCTGTGAACAGATTTATGGCCCAGAATAGAACATTACCTTCAAAGCACTGGCCATTGTACTGTGAGAAATTATATAGATTCAACAGTGTAGACAGATGTTATTTGGACCTCCTCTCTCTCTCTCTCTCTGGCCTTTCCCCCCCTCTGATCAGGTCCACTGTGTCACGTAGGCGTCACCTTGTTTTCAAGCTGTTTCCTCCCCTTTTCAAACCTCCACCCCACCCCTTCCTGTACAGGCAATACTTCTTTCTGCTTTGTGCTTTAAATAAGTGAACTTTCCATTGTAAAAATCGCCCCTCCTTATTATTCCCACTCTCCCTCTCACCCTCTCCTCCTCCTCCTCCTCTGACCTGTGTCCCAGCAAGCCATGCATTCGCTCCCTCAACAATACTACATGTCAGATTCGGGGAATTTCACACAACTGTTGTTGCACTGTTTGTAAATAATAGATAAAATGAAGTAGTATTCTTTGGAAGGGAAACCGGTTACAATGTTGAAACATGGTCCTGCGAAACGGTCTTTGTGTTGCAGGCCTCTTATCCGGCAGTAACACTGTTCGCCCTGCGGACACAGTGGCACATTGTCTTAGCTTTGGATTGTTAAAGAGGAGGTAATACATGATTTACTTTATTCTTATTATTCCAATTATTGTAGCTCGCATGCAAATAGGAAACATCTTCAAGCACGTAAAGGGGAATGCCCACATTTTTTTTTTCCCTGGGAAAGTTTATCCAAATAAAAGTCTGCCTCATTAACAGGAGAGCAAAAAATAGCCTAAAATAAAGTCTGAAAGTAATAGATTACATAATGGCATCTTTTTAAGTATTTATTTTAATAACATTTTAGACAAATACATATACTCATATACACATAATCTGTACTTGTAAGGTGTCATCCACATACAAACTTCAGTGGCATATTAACCATTTCATAAATGAATATCCCTAAACTTATCATGAAGTGATTAGATAAAATCATTTTCACTTCATTATTAGCTAATAGTGATGAATAGGAATTCATCATTTAATTAAGCATTAACCTATCATGGGTTAAGCATTACTTAAGTGTATAACAAACCCAGACCTCCCTCTTCTCCTGGAACACCTCACCAAGTGCCATGGATTCATCTGGACTATAGGTGCCCAAACCTAGTATAAGACAGTTGAGGTACCCTCAACTGTCTTATTGTGTAACTTGCTTTTCAAAACCACTGCCTAGCTATTTTACTAGCCCATTGCAACACACCCAACAACGTTTCTGTCTTATTATTTCTATTCCAGAGAACGTCTGGACACTTTTAAACAAGCTTAAAACTGTTTCAGAACAAGCTTTTGCTCTGTGTGTGCCAGCTGGACTGCAGATTTATTGTTAACATCTTTTTGAGCCATTTCATGCTGTGTGAAAACAGAGAAGAAAAACGGACTCCTCCGCTGCCATTTTTATTTTAGCTTGTTTACCGCTTTTCTGACTCTAACTCGATGCTGTGGAAAGTAAAAGGTCAAGGAAAAATCGAGTCTTCTACCAGACAAAAACATCATCATCATCATCAGAGACTCCTGCATGGTCCAGTCTGTCTAAAACCCGTGTATATCCACAGTGTAAAAATTCATTGCACATTACATTTAAAATCATATCATTTACAAATAGGCTGCCCCTCCCTGTGCTATTTTCAGCTCATACTCTGGCCAACCTGTACAATATAAATTTGACAGCCAGCTGTTTGTATGGATAAGAAAGAAAAAATCTGTCAAACGAGTTGATGTGATATGATAAAAAGCTTCACAACAGCTACTAAACCAACCTTGAGATGAGATTGTTTTGTCGGCTACACACGCCTCTTTCACTACTAGATCACTGAAGCATAATGACATCACTTATTCAGGAGGTTAGCTCTGCAGTTTTCTCGCTTTAGGGAACACATCCTAGGGGTGCAGATAATACGAGTGATTTAAAAACTGATTATAAATCCATTTGTATTTGCAGAGGATTTATGAATAATCATGTGGATCGCAGCTGTGGCTCCCACTGAGTTCTTTAGTCCACAGAGGAGTGCTTTTAGCTGGAATTAACCAGTGGGTGGCACTAATACAACAGCTCTGACACTCCTGGCTCTCTTATCAGCTGCTCATCCTTCTTCAGCAGACATTATCTATATGTTTCTGTTTCTATATGGAAATTAATAACTTAGTAAAGAAGTTCTCAGTGTGATGACATAATTAAAATGCTGTACGTATCATATTTGAGACATGCATTTCTGAGACCTACTGCATCACCGTATGATAAAAACTTTGCTCAAAACCCTGTTGTATACAATCTGATACTTGGCTTCTGCCCCCTGGAGGATACTTTTTGCACTATAATTATTCTGACATATTACAAGGTAAAATCCAACATGGCTGACACCTATTAGCCCCTAGCTGGTTGAGTCAAGGAGAAGTATATAGCTATTTTATGATGAGATTTTCTTTTTTATATTTACTTACTTTCAAAATGAACACTTCAAGCAAATTACAATTACTTATTTTTTTCTGCTTTTTAGTTCATCCTCCGGGCCAGGAGCAGCAGACTGAGGGATAGCTTCATCCACCAGGCTGTCAGGAAGCTGAACTCTCTCCCTGCTGTGCCCCACCTTCCCCCTCCTCCCCCTACATCAGAACACCCCCCCCCCAAAAAAAGGAGCTCTTTGCACCAGACACTTTACCCCATGCATTCTCTTTGCACCTTAGTCAGTTCATACCAGTCTCATATAAGCTATTAATAAGTTCTTAATTAAACCATTTCCCTGGACTGTTTACATCTATGTCCTGCACTATTAACATTTTTGCACTCTCACTGCATCGGGCCTTCATTTTGTGCCTTCTATTTTGTGTGTGCCTCATTGTAGGTACAATTTTTTACACTTTATATTTATAGTTTATTCTTAAGTTCTTAGTTATATATGTTATATTTTGTGTTGAGTTAAGAGTAACGATATTTCGATTCTCTGTATGAACAGCACATATAGCAGTTTTGATAATGAAGCTAACTTTGACTGCTAAATATGAGCAGAAGATGTTTGTATCAAATGTGATCAGCAGGCACAAATGGGAATTTAGTGGTAATTTAGGGTTTTGATGTATCAGTTACACAAATTATAGATTGAAATGTGATGTTTAGAACAAATAATTATCTCTTAAAAACAACCTCAAAGGGTGAAGGTGGTACTTGTGTATTTGGTGGCATATTGTCATACTGTCTATCATCAATGCTTGGACCCTGTACCAAAGAGACATGAAGGCATTCGGGCTAGAGAAAAAACAAACAAAAAAGTTTCAGGGCTCAGTTGGCTCTTGCTAGATAAGAGGCAGGAAAAGGGCACATTTGGAGACCACCACACTCCTCATCACAATCACCAACACCACCACCACAGGATAGGCCAGCATTCAGTGTACCCCCAGATGTGCAGATATGAGAAAAGATGGGGTGACAAAAGGTGAAAGCACTGTTAAGAAACTCCTTACTTTTACTGTGCAAAATGCAATGTCCAACTGCCTAAACAAGGACAGAAAGTGTTTTCTCATGTACCACCCAGCAAAATAAAAGAATAAAAGACTGATAAAAGGAACCAGTTGCAGATGAAAAGGGGCTTTCTAATTGTCCTTACTGCCAAAATGTCATGTACTGCCTGGTTATCGTAGTACAAAACAAAATAAAAGGATTGAAAAAGACAGCTGTTTGAGATCAGATCAGGCATTAGAGGATTGTCACGGGCTAACTGGTTAGTTTGGTGCCAAAAAAAAGGGGCTGCTGGCCCTTTAAGAGAACAGGTGTGTCCCTCCATAGCTAATAGGAAGTAGATATTAAAGCAAACAAACAAACAGAGCAGCATAAAATGAACATGAGGGCAGGGGAGGAATACTTCGGTAAGTTTTAAGTTTCTGTACTGAATAATACCCAGCTCACTTATAAAGTGGCTACAAACTTTCCATAGCAAAAATAAGCAGACTCATTGTAAACAAAAAGCTAAAGCTAACATGAGCAGAGCGAATGTCATTTTGGATATTAAAGCGTTCAATCTCTCCGCAGACCGGCCTGACTGACGACATGAGGCCACCTTCGCTCCTTTTCAGTGTGTCGCTGGCAGGTAAAACAATTCACTTTACAGTTTCCTGTTCCCACTGTAACGAAACGGATCACAGAAATCTTTAAAGAGCATCGGCTGAGTCTGTGAGAGACAGAGAGGGAAAGGGAGAAAAGAAGATATACAAGCCTGGCAAGAGAAGCTGCGGTATTCCAGGCACGTTTGTAAAACAATTGCATTTCAAGCGGAACGCCTTGTCTTGTCTTAACTGCTCTTAAACCTGCAAGGCTGCATTCCGGGCTGAGTGTCCTGACTACAGAATGACGTGGTGCGTTTAGAGACTCCCCATAGGCTCCGACATTCGAGCAGGCGGCATGTGGTGCAGAGTGAAGTATGTTTTTGTGTTTCGTGGGATGGGCAGGTTTTACATGCAGCAGCACAAACAATAGTACCAACCCCGATACTTGGATATTCTTTATAAAGACAAACATTTTAGGCTTTCTTTTAGTTGTCTCTTTAGCCAAAACAAACAAACAAACTAGTAAAGATGGATCAGAACTCCATGATGCTACCCAAAGAGTCCTAACTAGGCTAAAAATAGGCCAGGAGTGTCACTTACAGCTGGGGGCCATGCATAACTTTAGACCTTAGAGTAATTGAATAAGTTATATACATATTCAGTCTTTTGACTAATATATAGATACCAACTGTATGAGGCTGTAAACATGTTTATTTCTGCTGCGAGGGTGCTAATGTTAACATTGAGGTCTATGTGGATTGACGTTTGCTTTTGGGCCCTTACTCGGCCCCGGAGGTCACAGACATCCAGATTTAACTGATGCATGAAGTGAACCCCTCACTACCCAAAATAGATCAATGTTATTTGCTTTGTACCATTAGGGCTTATTCCTTTGTACTCATGTTCATTCATTATTGTGTAAAGAACCTTTAAACACTACTGTACATAGTTCCTCATTATTCCTGCTCTAGTAATGTTGAATATAAACCTCGATGCTTCGCTACACCTCTGAACTTTCTGTGAGGGGGGAAAAAACATTTTTAAAGATTCATGACGTGAGTGAAAACAAATGCTGTCAGGGTGAGGAGTTTGATAAAGGTATCAAGAGGCAGACTAACACAGTGTTAGGATTTGTTGACAGGAGCACAAACAGAAAATAATGGCAGCCTGCATCCTTATACAATATTTGATTTTATTTAGTTTAAAGATCATCTCTTGGTATTTGTGCTGCTGCAGCAAAGACAATTAGCACTGGGAATGTAAATTATATTTTAATTTGTTCATTAACTAAGCATTGTTGTTCATGCGTGAAGGATAATAATTATAGCAATAATCAGCAACAGTTTCGTATTATTAAATATGCATTTTTCTGCTGTCTGCTGGCAGATGAAACAACACAAACCCACAGTGTTTTCTTTGGTTTGGTGGGATAAACACTCTGGAAAACAGAAAGTAATGTGGAGAAATGGATTGTCAGAGTCTGCAACTGGATCATGTTTATATTTACTTATTAAAGTCTGACTTGTGATCATATTTTAATGACTTGCTCTCGTGCTCTCACCTTGTTAGATCAATCCTGCAGCACCGCAGTGCTGCATCACTCATGAGCGCCTCTCACTTGCGACTCATCACTCTTTATTCATTAGAAAATACAACAAAGCCTACAACCATTTTGTTGTCTTTAATAATTCAGCGTGTGAACCTGAATGCAATCCATTTCCACTGTTGTCATTGTATTCTCTGCTCTCCTGTGAAAACTGTGTAAAGGCAGTCCAGCGAGACTGATCAGGACCATATTGATTTGATTCACTGTAATTCAATGGCCAGAGCGCTCTTGCGTGGTTGCTTTATACGCCAGTAAAAGAGCATTGAAAATTCAGCAGGGCTTCTTCCACTGTGAATCTGTAATACCAACACATGGATGAGGAAGAGCTGGCAGACAAACACAAAAACAGATTTTCTACTACACTCCCATACAGACTGCAAATCGACAAAAGTTAAATGCTCCAATGCGTATAATCAATGGCTCTTCAGGATATAGTTGCTGAAGAATTGCTTATGCACCACTGATTCTCACGAATAGAGATGACAAATATTATTATGACATGGCTTAGGTTAAGTCAGGCTAACACAAACACAAAATAGATGTTTAGTTTGGGATCACTCACAATCCAAAAAACATGCTGTAAAATCCAGCAGGAAGGAAAGAGTGTGTACCTTACTAATGGGTTTTTACCCCCAGAGCCCAGGCTCTATAGATTCTCCTCTGCAGTATCGAAAGGTGTTTTCGGATCCTTTTACTCAAGTAAAGATACCAATTAAACACTATTTGATTACAGATAAAAGTACAGAAGCATGTGACCACTGACAAGATGAATCCAGGGTTTGTGCATCAAGCAGTGTCTTACTTCCAGTTTTTCCTGATTGAATTGTATACAGGTGATGCAGAGATTTTGTGAGCATCAATAGAAGAAGAGTAGAGAAATAAAGTTCTCAAATTACACAAATCCATATTGTTTATATCTAAAATACTGAAGAGGCTTTAATTAAATGAGCGCAAACGGAGCTGAGGTTGGTGGTGATCAATGACTGTGACTCCCTGTCACTCAAAGAAGCCATGAGAATCTCGTCTACGTACATCAGTATTTTGTGTCAGGTTATAAACATGTTTATTTCTGCTGTGAAGTTAGACATTTTACCTTTAGGGTCTATGGACATTGACTTAATGTTGGAGCCAGCCTCAAGTGGAATCTGCAGTTGTGGCACAAGATTATCATGCTTCCACATTTAAAGGGTTTAACACTAATCATTATATCTTTTATTTTCTGTTTAGTCCTCCTCTCTGCCACTGTCCTCGCTCAGAGCCCGGTGCAGATCAGCTTCCAGAGCAATCCGGTGCTGGTTCAAACAGGCACTGAAATAGTCTTCACGGTGCTGACTGTGCCTGATGTGTTTTCCGTCACGTGGCAGTACCAAGGCGGAGTCACCCTTGGTCTGTGGACTGGAGGAGTGGCACAGGTGAACCCGGTATCTCAGTTCCAGGGCAGGGTCACCATCGCCAAAACGCAGCTCAAAATCGGAGGTGCTCAGCTCAGAGATGCTGGGAACTACACGGTGACAGTGGACCCATCTGCTACCACAGGCCTGACTGTAAACTCAAAGTCAGTCCAGCTGAAGGTGTTTGGTAAGAGATAAAGATGTGTGCCTTTAGGTTCGTGTGTGTGAGAGAGAGAGGTAGAGGGTGGAGTGGAGTGTGTGGGAGAGGGAACAGAGGGGAGTAAGAGAATTAGTCTGGGAGGTATAATGAAATTAGTGACCCATTGTAGGTGAGGTAAAATTAATGAAAAAGGAGGAGTGGATGAAGCTAGTAGCTCAAGGCTTTATGCTAATTAAAGCTCATTTGATATGCAGCACTGATGGTCTTAGATGTTTGATATTGTAGCGGTCTAAATGTAGCATTGCATTTACATACAGTACATACTGTATTTGCATTCATTTAGATTCAGCACTGTAATGGAGCCTGAACAGCTGAGTGTCTCTCTGTATTTTCAGTCATCCGCCCACCCTGGAGAGGTGACATGCAGCCTTTCTTCTTACCACCGGCGCTAATGCGGTGGCAGCGTGACCACATTATTACAAGCACCCAGTCTGTTATATCCAAAAGGTCACATCCTCTAAACACAACTGCTAGTTCATGTCATGGAGCAGAGTCCTTGAGCACGACTCTCACCCTCCTACTTACTCAGTGCTTACTCTTGAAAGGAGAGGCAGCTGAAATCCTAAAATATCGACGCTCCTGCTGAGTCACAGGCAAGCGGCCGATCTGTAGAAATGCAAGTGATTAGAGCTGTTTACAGTGTTGTGGTTTGTTTGTTTGCTGTGGTTTCTGCTGCTTCTTTCTTAGTCACAGCTTCCTCCTCCGTCCTTGCCCCCCCCCTCCCCTCCTTCAATTATTTAACGTAGGCCGCTCGCCAAGAGGCATCTCAGCTACCACTCACACCGTCTGCCCCGTTATTCTCCATCTGTGCTTCTATACCAATGCTGTCCCTTCTCAGCTCTCACTTTGCTTTGATTACAACAAATGATCCTCAACAGAAACATAAAAGTGCTCTCCATTGTTCTGTCACTCCAACCTTTCCTTTATACACTCAGGCTCCATACCTACAGGTACTTTGAAACCTTTTTCATGTAACCCTGCTTCTCTTTTCTTTTTATATTCTCCCCTTAGACGGTGTAGCTGGGTTGAGCCTGTTTGTTCCTTCAGTGGCGGTGGAGGGCAGGAATGTGTCTCTGAGCTGCACATGGACTGCTGGGACAGAGATTACAGTCCAGTGGGGCAAAGGAGGCGCAGCCATCACCGCCGACTCCAGGATCACCATCTCAGGCGGTTCTCTGATCATTAACCCAGCCAGACGGAGCGATGCCGGCGAGTACACATGTACCGCCAGCAACCCTGTCAGCGCCCGAACTGCCACACAGAGCCTCACTGTCTACTGTGAGTTTCCACTGATCATGACAAGAGGAAGCTAATCTGCTGTAACCACTGCAAATAGGAGTAGCTTATCTGCTAATCCACATTGCACTACATACAGTGTACTCGCAGGACACAGGACAGTCTTCCACGAGCTTATTGTGCTGCTTCTGGCTTTGTCTTGATCACATCATTAATCCTGATGTGACAGTCTGCTGTAATATCCCAGGCTACAGCAACAACCCTCCACATCACTGTCCTCTGAGATATAACAGGTTTTTGGTACCAAAGCAAAGAGATGAAAACATTAAGCACAAACACAGGGGGTTTGTTGACATCTTCACTTTTGCGTGTTTAGTCTGACAAATGACACTGCTTTACAATAAATGGAATAAACCTGCACCTCACAATTTAGAAGATAGAACAAATAATTATTAGTTCTCGTGTACATAAGGGCATTCACTCCAGTAGTCGTGGCAGCTTGCAGTGCACTCTGTATTACTGGACACATAATGACATTAAAAACATTCAGTGTTCGCCATTTTGGCTGTATAGCACAAAGACAACTGACCAAACGACTATAGTTGCAAAGGAAGCTGATGTTACATGCAAAGTCTCAAACAGAAGGCAGCAGGAAGTATCTTCTCTCCGTGCATGTATATGTGATGGTATTTTATTTTTTTGAATGCAATTGTCCTGGAAGGAACTGTTAAGTCATGGTGATGAAGGAGGTGTTGCTTGAGCAGCCTTTTGAGAATCATAATCAAACCAGAAAGTGCACGGCTCCTTCATTAGCTGAGTAACTTGCAGACAAGATTAAAGAGGGTTCACCAGAGGGATTAAGCCTGATGAGGTGATTTAAACCCAAAAATGACAAAATGATTGCCCCTTAAGCAGCACATAGAATCCTTCCTTGTGCCTTACATCCAGCGTTTTATATGTTTAAAACTGCCTGTACTTGTAAGTGAAATGTTTTATTGTGTCCTCTAATTATCAACAAACCAGATGGCCCTGACACCCCTGTGCTGACCATGGACCCTCCTAAGGAGTGCGTCGGGAGAGGAAATGTATTGTTGGGACAGACGGTGCGTCTCACCTGCATATCTGACTCGCTGCCCCCTGCCCTCTTCTCATGGCAACGTGACGGACAGCCTGTCGCAACCGGCCAGCCGGACAGCGGGGTGCTCAGCCTTCAGACTTTCTCGACCAATGAGAGCGGCCGGTATGTCTGCGTGGCCAGAAACGGCATCACCGAAGGCACGTCGGAGCAGAGCAAAGTCTTGGACATAGTAGGTGAGTTATGGCGAACGCTGACCTCTCTGTGACTGATAATGATGACGGTTGGTTTTGGACTCCGTCCCTGTATCTGTCTTCACGACAGGAGAGGGACACAAAGTATCCTGGGAGATTGATCTGGTGAGAGTGTGGTCAAAGTCATCCAATGACCCCCTCCCCCACATACCCACTCCTCCCTTTATTTTCATTCCTCCTCTCCTTTGCAATTACTTTATCATCCTTTTTTAGAATCTTCCCTCCTCTCCTCCATCTTTTTCCTCCTCCATCCCTCCTTTTGTCTGTCTGAACTCCAGACTCATTATCTTTATTAATTCTCCCCTTGTGACACCATTCTTTCTATTTCAGATGTATGTTTCAGTGGAGGGCAGGTTGCAGGGATTGTGATTGGCGCTTTTCTGGCACTCCTAATCATCATTCTCCTTATCGTGATCGTCATCTGTCTCGTACGGAGGAGAAGAGGTCAGTGATGGACGCCATATTTATTCACTTAGAATGTTGTTGTTCTCTGTGTCTGTCTACTTTTCACAATGAGGTGTCATATTTACTTAATGTTGTTGTTGCAGCTCAGAGACAGAGGGATACTATGCTTGTTCAGAAGACCAATGAAAACCAAAGGCCTATAGTAAGCCAAGCTTTAAAATGTACCTATAGTCCACTATTGACTTTGTCTTTGTGTTGTCCATGTGACAGCTTCTCACAAATTAACCCCTTCATTCCATCTTTCTTTCTCTGTCTCCCCCTGGCCTTGTTTCTCACAGCCCACAGATGCACAGCCTAATGTTGAAAGGGATTTGAACCAAGGTCCTAACCCCCCTCTGCATCACATGAACATGTACACCCGCCACCCTGACCGCATATACACAGCTGCGCACGAAACCCGCGGCAACCTGCAGGCGCTGCCGGCGAATGGCCTGCATAACACTGGCTCACACCAGCACAATGGCCACACCACCGCAAACAGACTCCAACATAATGCCATTCAAAACTCTAATTCATACCCGCACAATGGCATTGACAACCCGGCTTTCACACACACTGATGCCCAGAATGCAAACACACTCCCAAACATGCAGCAGCAAACTCCTAACGTTCTCATACAGACTTCCAATGCTCAGGGCGGCGCCCAGCCGCCAACTGTACAGGTCAGCCTCAATGCACTGCCACAATCCACACAGCCCAACAATAACAATGCACAGATGCCCACCATTAATGTCAATCTTAACTCCTATCCAACCAATGGCCAAGACAGCTCATTTCCTCCTAACAATACAGCCAATAATAATAATAATAATGCTTCAATTACTCAACACAACCCAGTGAACACTTTTCCCAGAGTGCAAAGCGGCCAGTCCTATCCTGATGATTCGGGCCTAAACAATCGCACAGATCATCAGCCTGGACTTATCCCGACTGGATATACACATTACAACAGTAACACTTTACAGCGAAATGCCAACACACAGACGTACCAGCAGGTTTCAGAGATTCATAGGAGGGTTGATGCTTTCCTGAGAAACTCAGAACGACCCGAGGTGGTGCAGAACCCCACCAGCAGACAGATGCCATGGGACCGCCTCAGAGGGACCCCAGCATATCCCAGCGGAGAAAGAGAAGAGAGAAGAGAACGCAGATCACCTGAGGTTACCTCTTACTATACAGACTACACTACCCATCCTCCTCTACGAGAGGCAAGAACCCCAAACAGACTTCCAAGCCAAACCGTTTCTCGTCGCAGAACTCCACCCAGACAAGAAGTACCCACAGTGGACAGGCAAAGACGGAGCCGATCAGCTGATCTTAGACGTCCAGACACTAGCAGTGTAACACAGCTGGAGCCCTCACACCACACACAGGGAAGCCCCCACACACAAAGAGAAAGAGCTCAGCGAGACATCAGAGGTCTGCCTCGTAGCCAGACCGCCTCTAGGCAGGAAGCCACTCACAGCAATACCCCCCAGGCACTGCCTCTCATGAGCCAGCAGGACTCTGTAGGTCACTCTGCTGTGTCACAAAGACCCACAACACAACAGGGACTGAATCCACCGCAGGCTTCGGATACAAGGGCTTTGGCTGATCCTAATCACCTTCAGCAGGTGCAACAACACAGAGCAGCCCCGATCCAAACAGCACCACAAGGCCCGGACACACTGACGCAGCCTGTCGCACACGGTGCCAGTTATCCACGCCAAGGAGGCACCGCTCCACTCTCCAACCCTTCTGCCCAGCCTAATCGCAGTAACCTAACCCAGGCTGCACTTAAAGCCCACACAGAGAAGGCTCAAACATTTCAGAATCGGAAACAGCAAACCCAGGCCGCCCTGCTGCACCCTGGGATGCAGACACAAACTCCAGCTGCCGGCGCTCAGCGCCCACCAACTCCACCTCCTGCCATCCCCCTCGCACAGTTTCAGACCATTCCCAAGGAGCGCACCCAGCACAGATCCCCAGCAGGAGGCCCACAGCCACCCAAGCCTCCTGTTAACATCCCCGTGGCTCAGCGACATCTACACACGCACCAGCGGCCCAACCCGCACGGCCATCCTGCCACAATGCCCGCCAAACACCATCACCATCCTGGAAATGGCCAAATGCATGTCGGTGCACACAGGCATGCACATGATCACGGGCACCCTGCCCATTTCACCCACCCATGGCAGGTGAGTGAGACAGCATGATAGTTTGAATTTGCAGCCAACAGATGCCATATGTTTATTGTCTTTACACATTTCCAGCATGTGGCCCTCTCTCAGAAGTGCACTTATGGCTGTCATGTGTGCAGCCTCCGTCTACCTGCACACAGCAGTTGGTGCTTTTGTCTGTAGTGTGCATTTCTTGAAGGGTACTTGACAGCACCTTTAAGTGGGCGTTGTTTCGATTGACAGTCTTTTCAATGTCAAAAAAATGTATTTGAACTTGAGTATTTCTGACACCATGGCAGTTTTTTTTCCATTGTAGCTTTGTGTGTCAGTGGTTCTGCTTCTTCCTCTTTTGGGTGACATGTTGGCAATGAAGGCCTTGTTGTGTCTTTCCAGCAACAGACTCACAGAGGGAGACCAAGATGATGACAGATGTCAGCAGACTATACTCTATACAACTGTCCCGCATGCACTGACACAAACAAACAGCTGACAGGCGTGATCCAGGATACCACCAAGCAAGACTGACTGCACAGGGTTCTGCACTCAAAAAAGCTGTCATACTCTGGAATCTCAGTCCTTAACTCTTTTTCTTTTTCTAAAAGGAAAATGCACATATCTCCTATGGAGATGATAAAATCTAATCGGATCCTTTCTTGAAAAGCAAATTATCTTTGTAAAGGTACAAACTATCTCTATACATTTGACTAAAGTGAATAAGCTAAATGATTTTGAAATCCATCAACAATTCCTGAACAGGATCACATTGACAGGTCTAAACATCACTGCTATGATGGAAATGAACTCAGGGTACCAGCATAATTATAAAAGACACTGCAAATTCTCATTCTTTCTCTCTCTTCTAAAATCTAATTTAAATTGCATATAAAATTGGTAATGGCTTTTGTGCAGCTTCAGTGGGAAATAAAGTCTAATAAGACAGATAACAAATATTAGACTATTTACATATTTTTATATTTATACAACACATTCTGGATCCAATCAAAATAAATAAATAAATAAACATTACAACTCATCTTTTGTTTGAATTGTTCATTTTCACATTAATTGAGCAAATGAAGTTTGTTATAATGTTGCAAAAAGCTGAGTCAGTCAGTCCACACAATGGCAGATATTTGAGATGGTTCTTTAGAAAGTGGATTATTTTCCCTCCACACAGTAAAAGAGTCGGTCAGCCAGACAGACTGAGCGGCAGGTTGGCTCTGACCTCTCAACTGTTGGTTCAGTTTTTGTCACACAAGAGTGTGGGTCACCATGCAGAGAAAAGGAGGATTAGTTCAAAAAGATCCCCGAGGAACAAAAATTATTTTTCTAGTCAATAATTAGTCTTGTTACTTGTATTAATTGTATTTTTTATTTGTTTGTTGTTGCTAGGCAATCAAACTATTGTTCTTCACCCTCTTTCTTCTTCTTCTTTTTCAAGTTAGGTGAGATAGACGATGTGAAAGTTTGTTTGCATTCAGGATCACATTCTCAGGTCCAGAATCGAGCACTTCTCAGGAACCTTCTTGCAAGACTTGATGCAAGTCTGAAAATTCTTGTTTTTGTGGGTGTTTGAGATGTGGGATCTAGATGGAGTTTCACATACACCACAACGGCTTCGCCAAAATCTGGGTTTGATGCCTGTGCATGTAAAAGCAGCGTTTCAGGAGAGCCGAACTCTCTCTGAAGATCTTTAACGATTGCTTTTGCAAGTCGTTTAATGGTGTCGATGTCCAATGTGTCTGTGAAAATGACATGTTCCATCACCTTGTCTGACAGACCTTGGATCATGCTATTGATCTCTTGAGCTGGCAGACATCTCCTGCATTCCTGGAAGGCTTTCTTGTAGATCCCTATTATCACAGCAGTGACAAGGTTGTAGGTCGAGGTCTGAGTTGAAGACTTTGCTGCTTGTGCCTGCTGGCCAGGCTGAAGCACTTCACTGTCTGTTTCAAACGATGTGCCCGCCGACATGTGTTCATCATTGTTGGGGGCTGGTTGAGGTTGATCGTCTGTTTCAAACGATGTGCCTGCCGACTTGTGGTCATCATTGCTGGTGGCTGGTTGAGGTTGATGGTCTTGTTCAGAAGGTGTGCCCACCGACATGTGGTCATCCACAATCAGAGAAGAAGAAGCAGCATGAGAATCAACATGATCAATTTTCCGTACTGTTAATTCAAAACCTGAATCATCTGACTGGCTGTCGTCTTCTCTTTCAGGAGGCACGAGGTAATCATTCTGTTCCGGACTTGTCATTATTTTGTCGAACAAGTTTTTAATTCCTGCCAGTACATCTGACATATCATTCCTGTAATATGAGATGTCCCTTGGTACTTTCTCCTTCCAGATTACAATCTGCTGCAAGAACTTTCCCACTGCATCCTCTGCCATGGCATACAGAACTTCAGGAGACAAGTGCTGCTGAGAAGGGCTGTTCAGTTTTCTCTTCTGAGATATGACAGTGTCAGAAATACACTTTGTCAGTGGAGTAACGGGAACTTCATATGTCCTGCTAGCCATGATGTGATTATACATCATATCCGTCAGTTCATTTGAAAACTGCCTGACTTCATTCCTGTACTTGTCCTCTTGTTTGACCAGCTCTAATTTATAAAGCAGATCGTTGATCTTGGGCATGATGCTCTCAAAGTCACAGGAAAAGTGAGTTTTCATCACATTGATCCAGGGCAGTGTGCCACTCTGATTGCGCGTTTTAGGCAATTCCAGACTTCTAGCTGACGTGGAAGGCTCTGGGACATATCCGGGTAACATGTCTGCGGAAGTGTCCTCTGGATTTTGTGTCTGAGTCCGTTCCTTGATCTTCACCAAAAACTGTGGGAAATCTGTCTGAACAGCTTTCTTCAGATGCTCTTTCATTTTTTCAAAGTTTTGTCGGACAAACTGCAAAAACTGGTCTGTTCTCTCGGGTGGGGGTGTTGTTTGTATGTCATCTGTCTGGGTCATCTGTGAATCTAGAAAGTGTTCTACCTTGTAAACTACTTCTGTCATATCACAGGGAGTTCTGAGTGGTGTTGTATTGTCAGCTGATTCTGAAACATCTGAGTCCGAATAATGCACATTGTTAATCATGGCATCGACAATATCCGCTGCTACATCCTGAATATCTGAAGATAATATAGGTGTGGTATCAAGCTCTTCTTCAATGTCTGGTGATTTTCTGACATTTTGCATTAGAATCTCACTGACAGCTGTTATCATATGAGGGTCGGAGAGCACCCTTCTTGGGGTTTCAGGTCTGAGTGAGTGTGTGCACTCACTGAAACATAAAGGAGAGGCAGATTTTGATCTGCTGCTGCCTGATATCTCTGGTTCGTCTGTGACCACTCCTGTTGCTGAGACACTCCTGATGTCTGTGTTTGCGGATGCAGAGGAGAACTTCTTAGACCAACATTCCATGCACTTGATTTTCGACTTACCTAAATATCTTTTCAGACATCCAGCAGTATGGTGCAGCATGCGTGTAATAGAGTCGGGGGAAGACATTGAGCCGTTGACATAAATGGCAGGCTCTAATGGCAGCACAGGGCATGTAATGACAATAGATAGAACATGTTTCACTTTCCGTGAAACTTCCTCCTCCATTAGTCCTCCTAACTGTTCTGCACTTTCAAAGTTCTCCTGAGGAACATCCAAAGTAGATGCTAAACTGGCAGAGATGGCGTCGCGTACGGATATGTTTATGTCCACAACAGTTTCACGGTGTAAGCAAGCGTAAGCAAGCATTAAAATGTTTCTTGCAGCATTTGCAGAAATAGTCTGCACAATCTCAACGATCATGTCAGTCAGGAAAGCCCGTGTGTCCCTGTCGTAGGTTCCCGAAGCTAGCATGCTCCACTGTGATGGAGAAATCCTGCTGAAAAAGTCTTTCATAATGGGCCGAATTTCTTCTACCGTCGCATTAAAAGTGTTTACAATATTGCTGCAAGCCATTGCAAACAATTCTTTGCTTTTCTTAAAATCCTCTATAGTCCGCTTTTCTTTGTCAGAATTTTGGTAATCCTGTGGAAAAGTGTCACTAAATGGAAAAAATAGTCCAGTTACTAACAACATATGACATCATTGCTTGTTCTTTGTTTTGGGTGGTTGTCATAGTCACCCGATCATAGCTTAGCAACCATATCCAGGCGCCTGGCAAGCTTTCAGCAAGCTAAGCAGTGTTTGTGCAAATCAGACCAGTGTCTTTTCATTGTACTCGTTTCGTCAGCATGTGTAAATCAAAAGAAGAGAAAGATGAAACAAATCTAAATCAGCAAACAATTCTTATGTGAGTGGCCCATGTCACTTTAAGAAGACTAGGCAGTGCGTGCGCGTACCTGTGACGGTGTGTATGAGCGAGTATGCGCAGGAGAGTGAACGCTTGTAGGAATGAGAGAAGGAGAAAAGTTATTGACTGAAGAGAATAGTGATTGCAAAGCAAAGTACATTGTGGTGTGGAACAAATTCGTGGAAGGAAAGAAAATAAAGCTGCCGCCCTGCAAACGGAGAAGAGTGCTGCGGTCTTCTTTAATCCAGCTGTGTGATGGTGGGGAGTTAACTACTCCCTGGAGCTGTCCATCGCTCCTCTGCGCTTCCAGACTATGGCCAGGAGCTCCAAGCAGGAAAAGGTTACCTCTAAAGTTCGTGTAAAGGATTAATTACACAGGACATTTGAATCTTTTTGTTATTCCCACCTTGTGAACAACACGGGAAATTGACGCCGGTTACGTAAAAATCTACGTAATCATGCTCTGCGCGAGCGCCTCACAAAAAGCCTAATTAGTTTGATTGCTGCTCGGCAATCTCCTCCATAGATAAAAAAATACAATCTCCTGTGGAAGGGTAACCTTATTGAAACAATACTGAGAAATGTTAAGGGAGACATCTGTCACTGTGGTTTCAGCCTATAAACCTCTTTGAAATGTACCCATAACCAACTATGGGCAATTAGTCAATTTAATATGTGTGTCAGGGAGAATCTATTGTGAACACTCCCAATAAACCACCACATATGCCAATTTAAAAATGTCCTTTAATAAGAAAAGCTTCAAGATTGATAAAGGGACAGCCAGAATGCACGGTTTGAACTTTACATTTAGCTAGGGCCTTGAAAACAATTTATTTTAATTATACAAACCTTGCTGAACACCACAAAAGCACAATAAAATACAAAACAAGTAAGGGATAACAGCTATTAGCAGGTCATTGTGGGTCCGTGTATTTTGCGGCCATTCGATGA
Organism: Parambassis ranga; assembly: GCF_900634625.1. Classification (NCBI taxonomy): domain Eukaryota; kingdom Metazoa; phylum Chordata; class Actinopteri; family Ambassidae; genus Parambassis; species Parambassis ranga. The sequence continues at coordinate 17,796,086 of NC_041036.1, forward strand.
AGTCAAAACGAACGAAACGAAAAATCCGGTAACGAGTAAATGTCCGTTTTACATTTTAAAATCGTAAAACGAAAAATGGGAAATGAGTCGATTTCAAATGACCGAAATCAAATTACCTCAAAATACACGGACCGTACACAGACCATTGAGGACTATGTTACCCTGACAGGGTGCACACAGCACTTTGTGTCAGTGTCTTCATTTGCAATAATGGCTGGCCTGCTACACCTTATCAGACTTATTAGCTACATGGCTACTTACCAAAATGATCAACAACAAATATATATTGATGTACATTTAAAATTATCAGACTTGCGATTAGACTGAATGTGATTCACCCTTCTGATCAGAACCATGGTGTCCATAGCAACGAACTGAACGAACTTCATTGGCCCTCAATCAGGTCAAGAATAAACTTCAAAATCCTTCTCCTTATGTGCAAGGCTCCTAATAGACTAGCCTCATTATATCTGCAGGATCTGATCGTACCATAAATTTCTAATAGAACACTCAGATCTCAGATTGCAGGTCTCTCTTGCCTCCAGACCTGCATGCTTACCAGCAGTCCAGCCCCTGACCAAACCAATGCTTACTGCCTGCACTAGTCTCCATTGTTCATCTTTGTTTTATAATTAACTCATCATATATACATCCACTATAATATAAACACAACAGTTTCAGCTTGTTTGACATCATCAATAACCTCTCATATTTGTTCCTCTTTCTCTCCTTCATGCTCTCTGTCCTGTCTCCCTCTTCTCCTCCTCTACCTGGCTGACTGTCAGCAGGAAGGTTCTCCTTATGAGCCAGGTCCTGCTTAAGGTTTCTTCCTGTTAAAAGGTAGTTTTTCTTTGTCACTGTTGCTAAAGTGTGCCAAAGTGCACTGCCACAGAAACCTGGATTCAGCATGCAACAATGGTTTCTCCTGTAGACAGCCGTTGCCGGCCATGTCAAGAAAAACAGCCAAGGCAACAACGACAACAGCAGCCAAGTCAAATCGAGGCTTCACAGTTCAAAAACTAGTTAGAGATCTCCTCAATTAAGTCACTGTCTAATATGAATATTATATATTTACATTACACTTTTTCCGATAGATCGGATTCCCCTATTTTCCCCTAACCCCGTTCCTTTTTTCAGATAAACTACATTAAAATATATCTGCATGTGTTTATATGCATGAATATACGAATATATGAAAGAATATACACTGTTACTACCTTATGTGCGATGATTGAGTTTTCAGTTTTTTTATTACTTCTTACTTCTAATACAGTCACTGTCTAATATGAATATCTAATATTCATATCAGACTACTGCAGTAAGAAAGATAACAAATATTAGACTATTTACATATTTTTATATTTATACAACACATTCTGGATCCAATCAAAATAAATAAATAAACATTACAACTCATCTTTTGTTTGAATTGTTCGTTTTCACATTAATTGAGCAAATGAAGTTTGTTATAATGTTGCAAAAAGCTGAGTCAGTCAGTCCACACAATGGCAGATATTTGAGATGGTTCTTTAGAAAGTGGATTATTTTCCCTCCACACAGTAAAAGAGTCGGTCAGCCAGACAGACTGAGCGGCAGGTTGGCTCTGACCTCTCAACTGTTGGTTCAGTTTTTGTCACACAAGAGTGTGGGTCACCATGCAGAGAAAAGGAGGATTAGTTCAAAAAGATCCCCGAGGAACAAAAATTATTTTTCTAGTCAATAATTAGTCTTGTTACTTGTATTAATTGTATTTTTTATTTGTTTGTTGGTGCTAGGCAATCAAACTATTGTTCTTCACCCTCTTTCTTCTTCTTCTTTTTCAAGTTAGGTGAGATAGACGATGTGAAAGTTTGTTTGCATTCAGGATCACATTCTCAGGTCCAGAATCGAGCACTTCTCAGGAACCTTCTTGCAAGACTTGATGCAAGTCTGAAAATTCTTGTTTTTGTGGGCGTTTGAGATGTGGGATCTAGATGGAGTTTCACATACACCACAACGGCTTCGCCAAAATCTGGGTTTGATGCCTGTGCATGTAAAAGCAGCGTTTCAGGAGAGCCGAACTCTCTCTGAAGATCTTTAACGATTGCTTTTGCAAGTCGTTTAATGGTGTCGATGTCCAATGTGTCTGTGAAAATGACATGTTCCATCACCTTGTCTGACAGACCTTGGATCATGCTATTGATCTCTTGAGCTGGCAGACATCTCCTGCATTCCTGGAAGGCTTTCTTGTAGATCCCTATTATCACAGCAGTGACAAGGTTGTAGGTCGAGGTCTGAGTTGAAGACTTTGCTGCTTGTGCCTGCTGGCCAGGCTGAAGCACTTCACTGTCTGTTTCAAACGATGTGCCCGCCGACATGTGTTCATCATTGTTGGGGGCTGGTTGAGGTTGATCGTCTGTTTCAAACGATGTGCCTGCCGACTTGTGGTCATCATTGCTGGTGGCTGGTTGAGGTTGATGGTCTTGTTCAGAAGGTGTGCCCACCGACATGTGGTCATCCACAATCAGAGAAGAAGAAGCAGCATGAGAATCAACATGATCAATTTTCCGTACTGTTAATTCAAAACCTGAATCATCTGACTGGCTGTCGTCTTCTCTTTCAGGAGGCACGAGGTAATCATTCTGTTCCGGACTTGTCATTATTTTGTCGAACAAGTTTTTAATTCCTGCCAGTACATCTGACATATCATTCCTGTAATATGAGATGTCCCTTGGTACTTTCTCCTTCCAGATTACAATCTGCTGCAAGAACTTTCCCACTGCATCCTCTGCCATGGCATACAGAACTTCAGGAGACAAGTGCTGCTGAGAAGGGCTGTTCAGTTTTCTCTTCTGAGATATGACAGTGTCAGAAATACACTTTGTCAGTGGAGTAACGGGAACTTCATATGTCCTGCTAGCCATGATGTGATTATACATCATATCCGTCAGTTCATTTGAAAACTGCCTGACTTCATTCCTGTACTTGTCCTCTTGTTTGACCAGCTCTAATTTATAAAGCAGATCGTTGATCTTGGGCATGATGCTCTCAAAGTCACAGGAAAAGTGAGTTTTCATCACATTGATCCAGGGCAGTGTGCCACTCTGATTGCGCGTTTTAGGCAATTCCAGACTTCTAGCTGACGTGGAAGGCTCTGGGACATATCCGGGTAACATGTCTGCGGAAGTGTCCTCTGGATTTTGTGTCTGAGTCCGTTCCTTGATCTTCACCAAAAACTGTGGGAAATCTGTCTGAACAGCTTTCTTCAGATGCTCTTTCATTTTTTCAAAGTTTTGTCGGACAAACTGCAAAAACTGGTCTGTTCTCTCGGGTGGGGGTGTTGTTTGTATGTCATCTGTCTGGGTCATCTGTGAATCTAGAAAGTGTTCTACCTTGTAAACTACTTCTGTCATATCACAGGGAGTTCTGAGTGGTGTTGTATTGTCAGCTGATTCTGAAACATCTGAGTCCGAATAATGCACATTGTTAATCATGGCATCTACAATATCCGCTGCTACATCCTGAATATCTGAAGATAATATAGGTGTGGTATCAAGCTCTTCTTCAATGTCTGGTGATTTTCTGACATTTTGCATTAGAATCTCACTGACAGCTGTTATCATATGAGGGTCGGAGAGCACCCTTCTTGGGGTTTCAGGTCTGAGTGAGTGTGTGCACTTTTCGTCATCACTGAAACATAAAGGAGAGGCAGATTTTGATCTGCTGCTGCCTGATATCTCTGGTTCGTCTGTGACCACTCCTGTTGCTGAGACACTCCTGATGTCTGTATTTGTGGATGCAGAGGAGAACTTCTTAGACCAACATTCCATGCACTTGATTTTCGACTTACCTAAATATCTTTTCAGACATCCAGCAGTATGGTGCAGCATGCGTGTAATAGAGTCGGGGGAAGACATTGAGCCGTTGACATAAATGGCAGGCTCTAATGGCAGCACAGGGCATGTAATGACAATAGATAGAACATGTTTCACTTTCCGTGAAACTTCCTCCTCCATTAGTCCTCCTAACTGTTCTGCACTTTCAAAGTTCTCCTGAGGAACATCCAAAGTAGATGCTAAACTGGCAGAGATGGCGTCGCGTACGGATATGTTTATGTCCACAACAGTTTCACGGTGTAAGCAAGCGTAAGCAAGCATTAAAATGTTTCTTGCAGCATTTGCAGAAATAGTCTGCACAATCTCAACGATCATGTCAGTCAGGAAAGCCCGTGTGTCCCTGTCGTAGGTTCCCGAAGCTAGCATGCTCCACTGTGATGGAGAAATCCTGCTGAAAAAGTCTTTCATAATGGGCAGAATTTCTTCTACCGTCGCATTAAAAGTGTTTACAATATTGCTGCAAGCCATTGCAAACAATTCTTTGCTTTTCTTAAAATCCTCTATAGTCCGCTTTTCTTTGTCAGAATTTTGGTAATCCTGTGGAAAAGTGTCACTAAATGGAAAAAATAGTCCAGTTACTAACAACATATGACATCATTGCTTGTTCTTTGTTTTGGGTGGTTGTCATAGTCACTAGCCGATCATAGCTTAGCAACCATATCCAGGCACCTGGCAAGCTTTCAGCAAGCTAAGCAGTGTTTGTGCAAATCAGACCAGTGTCTTTTCATTGTACTCGTTTCGTCAGCATGTGTAAATCAAAAGAAGAGAAAGATGAAACAAATCTAAATCAGCAAACAATTCTTATGTGAGTGGCCCATGTCACTTTAAGAGGACTAGGCGGTGCATGCGCGTACCTGTGACGGTGTGTATGAGCGAGTATGCGCAGGAGAGTGAACGCTTGTAGGAATGAGAGAAGGAGAAAAGTTATTGACTGAAGAGAATAGTGATTGCAAAGCAAAGTACATTGTGGTGTGGAACAAATTCATGGAAGGAAAGAAAATAAAGCTGCCGCCCTGCAAACGGAGAAGAGTGCTGCGGTCTTCTTTAATCCAGCTGTGTGATGGTGGGGAGTTAACTACTCCCTGGAGCTGTCCATCGCTCCTCTGCGCTTCCAGACTATGGCCAGGAGCTCCAAGCAGGAAAAGGTTACCTCTAAAGTTCGTGTAAAGGATTAGTTACACAGGACATTTGAATCTTTTTGTTATTCCCACCTTGTGAACAACACGGGAAATTGACGCCGGTTATGTAAAAATCTACCGTCATGCTCTGCGCGAGCGCCTCACAAAAAGCCTAATTAGTTTGATTGCTGCTCGGCAATCTCCTCCATAGATAAAAAAATACAATCTCCTGTGGAAGGGTAACCTTATTGAAACAATACTGAAAAATGTTAAGGGAGACGTCTGTCACTGTGGTTTCAGCCTATAAACCTCTTTGAAATGTACCCATAACCAACTATGGGCAATTAGTCAATTTAATATGTGTGTCAGGGAGAATCTATTGTGAACACTCCCAATACACCACCACATATGCCAATTTAAAAATGTCCTTTAATAAGAAAAGCTTCAAGATTGATAAAGGGACAGCCAGAATGCACGGTTTGAACTTTACATTTAGCTAGGGCCTTGATAACAATTTATTTTAATTATACAAACCTTGCTGAACACCACAAAAGCACAATAAAATACAAAACAAGTAAGGGATAACAGCTATTAGCAGGTCATTGAGGGTCCGTGTATTTTGCGGCCATTCGATGAAGTCAAAAAACGAAAAATCCGGTAACGAGTAAATGTCCGTTTTACATTTTAAAATCGTAAAACGAAAAATGGGAAATGAGTCGATTTCAAATGACCGAAATCAAATTACCTCAAAATACACGGACCGTACACAGACCATTGAGGACTATGTTACCCTGACAGGGTGCACACAGCACTTTGTGTCAGTGTCTTCATTTGCAATAATGGCTGGCCTGCTACACCTTATCAGACTTATTAGCTACATGGCTACTTACCAAAATGATCAACAACAAATATATATTGATGTACATTTAAAATTATCAGACTTGCGATTAGACTGAATGTGATTCACCCTTCTGATCAGAACCATGGTGTCCATAGCAACGAACTGAACGAACTTCATTGGCCCTCAATCAGGTCAAGAATAAACTTCAAAATCCTTCTCCTTATGTGCAAGGCTCCTAATAGACTAGCCTCATTATATCTGCAGGATCTGATCGTACCATAAATTTCTAATAGAACACTCAGATCTCAGATTGCAGGTCTCTCTTGCCTCCAGACCTGCATGCTTACCAGCAGTCCAGCCCCTGACCAAACCAATGCTTACTGCCTGCACTAGTCTCCATTGTTCATCTTTGTTTTATAATTAACTCATCATATATACATCCACTATAATATAAACACAACAGTTTCAGCTTGTTTGACATCATCAATAACCTCTCATATTTGTTCCTCTTTCTCTCCTTCATGCTCTCTGTCCTGTCTCCCTCTTCTCCTCCTCTACCTGGCTGACTGTCAGCAGGAAGGTTCTCCTTATGAGCCAGGTCCTGCTTAAGGTTTCTTCCTGTTAAAAGGTAGTTTTTCTTTGTCACTGTTGCTAAAGTGTGCCAAAGTGCACTGCCACAGAAACCTGGATTCAGCATGCAACAATGGTTTCTCCTGTAGACAGCCGTTGCCGGCCATGTCAAGAAAAACAGCCAAGGCAACAACGACAACAGCAGCCAAGTCAAATCGAGGCTTCACAGTTCAAAAACTAGTTAGAGATCTCCTCAATTAAGTCACTGTCTAATATGAATATTATATATTTACATTACACTTTTTCACCCCCCTCCTATCCGATAGATCGGATTCCCCTATTTTCCCCTAACCCCGTTCCTTTTTTCAGATAAACTACATTAAAATATATCTGCATGTGTTTATATGCATGAATATACGAATATATGAAAGAATATACACTGTTACTACCTTATGTGCGATGATTGAGTTTTCAGTTTTTTTATTACTTCTTACTTCTAATACAGTCACTGTCTAATATGAATATCTAATATTCATATCAGACTACTGCAGTAAGAAAGATAACAAATATTAGACTATTTACATATTTTTATATTTATACAACACATTCTGGATCCAATCAAAATAAATAAATAAACATTACAACTCATCTTTTGTTTGAATTGTTCGTTTTCGCATTAATTGAGCAAATGAAGTTTGTTATAATGTTGCAAAAAGCTGAGTCAGTCAGTCCACACAATGGCAGATATTTGAGATGGTTCTTTAGAAAGTGGATTATTTTCCCTCCACACAGTAAAAGAGTCGGTCAGCCAGACAGACTGAGCGGCAGGTTGGCTCTGACCTCTCAACTGTTGGTTCAGTTTTTGTCACACAAGAGTGTGGGTCACCATGCAGAGAAAAGGAGGATTAGTTCAAAAAGATCCCCGAGGAACAAAAATTATTTTTCTAGTCAATAATTAGTCTTGTTACTTGTATTAATTGTATTTTTTATTTGTTTGTTGGTGCTAGGCAATCAAACTATTGTTCTTCACCCTCTTTCTTCTTCTTCTTTTTCAAGTTAGGTGAGATAGACGATGTGAAAGTTTGTTTGCATTCAGGATCACATTCTCAGGTCCAGAATCGAGCACTTCTCAGGAACCTTCTTGCAAGACTTGATGCAAGTCTGAAAATTCTTGTTTTTGTGGGTGTTTGAGATGTGGGATCTAGATGGAGTTTCACATACACCACAACGGCTTCGCCAAAATCTGGGTTTGATGCCTGTGCATGTAAAAGCAGCGTTTCAGGAGAGCCGAACTCTCTCTGAAGATCTTTAACGATTGCTTTTGCAAGTCGTTTAATGGTGTCGATGTCCAATGTGTCTGTGAAAATGACATGTTCCATCACCTTGTCTGACAGACCGTGGATCATGCTATTGATCTCTTGAGCTGGCAGACATCTCCTGCATTCCTGGAAGGCTTTCTTGTAGATCCCTATTATCACAGCAGTGACAAGGTTGTAGGTCGAGGTCTGAGTTGAAGACTTTGCTGCTTGTGCCTGCTGGCCAGGCTGAAGCACTTCACTGTCTGTTTCAAACGATGTGCCCGCCGACATGTGTTCATCATTGTTGGGGGCTGGTTGAGGTTGATCGTCTGTTTCAAACGATGTGCCTGCCGACTTGTGGTCATCATTGCTGGTGGCTGGTTGAGGTTGATGGTCTTGTTCAGAAGGTGTGCCCACCGACATGTGGTCATCCACAATCAGAGAAGAAGAAGCAGCATGAGAATCAACATGATCAATTTTCCGTACTGTTAATTCAAAACCTGAATCATCTGACTGGCTGTCGTCTTCTCTTTCAGGAGGCACGAGGTAATCATTCTGTTCCGGACTTGTCATTATTTTGTCGAACAAGTTTTTAATTCCTGCCAGTACATCTGACATATCATTCCTGTAATATGAGATGTCCCTTGGTACTTTCTCCTTCCAGATTACAATCTGCTGCAAGAACTTTCCCACTGCATCCTCTGCCATGGCATACAGAACTTCAGGAGACAAGTGCTGCTGAGAAGGGCTGTTCAGTTTTCTCTTCTGAGATATGACAGTGTCAGAAATACACTTTGTCAGTGGAGTAACGGGAACTTCATATGTCCTGCTAGCCATGATGTGATTATACATCATATCCGTCAGTTCATTTGAAAACTGCCTGACTTCATTCCTGTACTTGTCCTCTTGTTTGACCAGCTCTAATTTATAAAGCAGATCGTTGATCTTGGGCATGATGCTCTCAAAGTCACAGGAAAAGTGAGTTTTCATCACATTGATCCAGGGCAGTGTGCCACTCTGATTGCGCGTTTTAGGCAATTCCAGACTTCTAGCTGACGTGGAAGGCTCTGGGACATATCCGGGTAACATGTCTGCGGAAGTGTCCTCTGGATTTTGTGTCTGAGTCCGTTCCTTGATCTTCACCAAAAACTGTGGGAAATCTGTCTGAACAGCTTTCTTCAGATGCTCTTTCATTTTTTCAAAGTTTTGTCGGACAAACTGCAAAAACTGGTCTGTTCTCTCGGGTGGGGGTGTTGTTTGTATGTCATCTGTCTGGGTCATCTGTGAATCTAGAAAGTGTTCTACCTTGTAAACTACTTCTGTCATATCACAGGGAGTTCTGAGTGGTGTTGTATTGTCAGCTGATTCTGAAACATCTGAGTCCGAATAATGCACATTGTTAATCATGGCATCGACAATATCCGCTGCTACATCCTGAATATCTGAAGATAATATAGGTGTGGTATCAAGCTCTTCTTCAATGTCTGGTGATTTTCTGACATTTTGCATTAGAATCTCACTGACAGCTGTTATCATATGAGGGTCGGAGAGCACCCTTCTTGGGGTTTCAGGTCTGAGTGAGTGTGTGCACTCACTGAAACATAAAGGAGAGGCAGATTTTGATCTGCTGCTGCCTGATATCTCTGGTTCGTCTGTGACCACTCCTGTTGCTGAGACACTCCTGATGTCTGTATTTGCGGATGCAGAGGAGAACTTCTTAGACCAACATTCCATGCACTTGATTTTCGACTTACCTAAATATCTTTTCAGACATCCAGCAGTATGGTGCAGCATGCGTGTAATAGAGTCGGGGGAAGACATTGAGCCGTTGACATAAATGGCAGGCTCTAATGGCAGCACAGGGCATGTAATGACAATAGATAGAACATGTTTCACTTTCCGTGAAACTTCCTCCTCCATTAGTCCTCCTAACTGTTCTGCACTTTCAAAGTTCTCCTGAGGAACATCCAAAGTAGATGCTAAACTGGCAGAGATGGCGTCGCGTACGGATATGTTTATGTCCACAACAGTTTCACGGTGTAAGCAAGCGTAAGCAAGCATTAAAATGTTTCTTGCAGCATTTGCAGAAATAGTCTGCACAATCTCAACAATCATGTCAGTCAGGAAAGCCCGTGTGTCCCTGTCGTAGGTTCCCGAAGCTAGCATGCTCCACTGTGATGGAGAAATCCTGCTGAAAAAGTCTTTCATAATGGGCAGAATTTCTTCTACCGTCGCATTAAAAGTGTTTACAATATTGCTGCAAGCCATTGCAAACAATTCTTTGCTTTTCTTAAAATCCTCTATAGTCCGCTTTTCTTTGTCAGAATTTTGGTAATCCTGTGGAAAAGTGTCACTAAATGGAAAAAATAGTCCAGTTACTAACAACATATGACATCATTGCTTGTTCTTTGTTTTGGGTGGTTGTCATAGTCACCCGATCATAGCTTAGCAACCATATCCAGGCACCTGGCAAGCTTTCAGCAAGCTAAGCAGTGTTTGTGCAAATCAGACCAGTGTCTTTTCATTGTACTCGTTTCGTCAGCATGTGTAAATCAAAAGAAGAGAAAGATGAAACAAATCTAAATCAGCAAACAATTCTTATGTGAGTGGCCCATGTCCCTTTAAGAGGACTAGGCGGTGCGTGCGCATACCTGTGACGGTGTGTATGAGCGAGTATGCGCAGGAGAGTGAACGCTTGTAGGAATGAGAGAAGGAGAAAAGTTATTGACTGAAGAGAATAGTGATTGCAAAGCAAAGTACATTGTGGTGTGGAACAAATTCATGGAAGGAAAGAAAATAAAGCTGCCGCCCTGCAAACGGAGAAGAGTGCTGCGGTCTTCTTTAATCCAGCTGTGTGATGGTGGGGAGTTAACTACTCCCTGGAGCTGTCCATCGCTCCTCTGCGCTTCCAGACTATGGCCAGGAGCTCCAAGCAGGAAAAGGTTACCTCTAAAGTTCGTGTAAAGGATTAGTTACACAGGACATTTGAATCTTTTTGTTATTCCCACCTTGTGAACAACACGGGAAATTGACGCCGGTTACGTAAAAATCTACAATCATGCTCTGCGCGAGCGCCTCACAAAAAGCCTAATTAGTTTGATTGCTGCTCGGCAATCTCCTCCATAGATAAAAAAATACAATCTTTTGTGGAAGGGTAACCTTATTGAAACAATACTGAAAAATGTTAAGGGAGACATCTGTCACTGTGGTTTCAGCCTATAAACCTCTTTGAAATGTACCCATAACCAACTATGGGCAATTAGTCAATTTAATATGTGTGTCAGGGAGAATCTATCGTGAACACTCCCAATACACCACCACATATGCCAATTTAAAAATGTCCTTTAATAAGAAAAGCTTCAAGATTGATAAAGGGACAGCCAGAATGCACGGTTTGAACTTTACATTTAGCTAGGGCCTTGATAACAATTTATTTTAATTATACAAACCTTGCTGAACACCACAAAAGCACAATAAAATACAAAACAAGTAAGGGATAACAGCTATTAGCAGGTCATTGAGGGTCCGTGTATTTTGCGGCCATTCGATGAAGTCAAAAAACGAAAAATCCGGTAACGAGTAAATGTCCGTTTTACATTTTAAAATCGTAAAACGAAAAATGGGAAATGAGTCGATTTCAAATGACCGAAATCAAATTACCTCAAAATACACGGACCGTACACAGACCATTGAGGACTATGTTACCCTGACAGGGTGCACACAGCACTTTGTGTCAGTGTCTTCATTTGCAATAATGGCTGGCCTGCTACACCTTATCAGACTTATTAGCTACATGGCTACTTACCAAAATGATCAACAACTTAACAAAATATATTGATGTACATTTAAAATTATCAGACTTGCGATTAGACTGAATGTGATTCACCCTTCTGATCAGAACCATGGTGTCCATAGCAACGAACTGAACGAACTTCATTGGCCCTCAATCAGGTCAAGAATAAACTTCAAAATCCTTCTCCTTATGTGCAAGGCTCCTAATAGACTAGCCTCATTATATCTGCAGGATCTGATCGTACCATAAATTTCTAATAGAACACTCAGATCTCAGATTGCAGGTCTCTCTTGCCTCCAGACCTGCATGCTGACCTGCAGTCCGGCCCCTGACCAAACCAATGCTTACTGCCTGCACTAGTCTCCATTGTTCATCTTTGTTTTATAATTAACTCATCATATATACATCCACTATAATATAAACACAACAGTTTCAGCTTGTTTGACATCATCAATAACCTCTCATATTTGTTCCTCTTTCTCTCCTTCATGCTCTCTGTCCTGTCTCCCTCTTCTCCTCCTCTACCTGGCTGACTGTCATCAGGAAGGTTCTCCTTATGAGCCAGGTCCTGCTTAAGGTTTCTTCCTGTTAAAAGGTAGTTTTTCTTTGTCACTGTTGCTGAAGTGTGCCAAAGTGCACTGCCACAGAAACCTGGATTCAGCATGCAACAATGGTTTCCCCTGTAGACAGCCGTTGCCGGCCATGTCAAGAAAAACAGCCAAGGCAACAACGACAACAGCAGCCAAGTCAAATCGAGGCTTCACAGTTCAAAAACTAGTTAGAGATCTCCTCAATTAAGTCACTGTCTAATATGAATATTATATATTTACATTACACTTTTTCACCCCCCTCCTATCCGATAGATCGGATTCCCCTATTTTCCCCTAACCCCGTTCCTTTTTTCAGATAAACTACATTAAAATATATCTGCATGTGTTTATATGCATGAATATACGAATATATGAAAGAATATACACTGTTACTACCTTATGTGCGATGATTGAGTTTTCAGTTTTTTTATTACTTCTTACTTCTAATACAGTCACTGTCTAATATGAATATCTAATATTCATATCAGACTACTGCAGTAAGAAAGATAACAAATATTAGACTATTTACATATTTTTATATTTATACAACACATTCTGGATCCAATCAAAATAAATAAATAAACATTACAACTCATCTTTTGTTTGAATTGTTCGTTTTCACATTAATTGAGCAAATGAAGTTTGTTATAATGTTGCAAAAAGCTGAGTCAGTCAGTCCACACAATGGCAGATATTTGAGATGGTTCTTTAGAAAGTGGATTATTTTCCCTCCACACAGTAAAAGAGTCGGTCAGCCAGACAGACTGAGCGGCAGGTTGGCTCTGACCTCTCAACTGTTGGTTCAGTTTTTGTCACACAAGAGTGTGGGTCACCATGCAGAGAAAAGGAGGATTAGTTCAAAAAGATCCCCGAGGAACAAAAATTATTTTTCTAGTCAATAATTAGTCTTGTTACTTGTATTAATTGTATTTTTTATTTGTTTGTTGGTGCTAGGCAATCAAACTATTATTCTTCACCCTCTTTCTTCTTCTTCTTTTTCAAGTTAGGTGAGATAGACGATGTGAAAGTTTGTTTGCATTCAGGATCACATTCTCAGGTCCAGAATCGAGCACTTCTCAGGAACCTTCTTGCAAGACTTGATGCAAGTCTGAAAATTCTTGTTTTTGTGGGTGTTTGAGATGTGGGATCTAGATGGAGTTTCACATACACCACAACGGCTTCGCCAAAATCTGGGTTTGATGCCTGTGCATGTAAAAGCAGCGTTTCAGGAGAGCCGAACTCTCTCTGAAGATCTTTAACGATTGCTTTTGCAAGTCGTTTAATGGTGTCGATGTCCAATGTGTCTGTGAAAATGACATGTTCCATCACCTTGTCTGACAGACCTTGGATCATGCTATTGATCTCTTGAGCTGGCAGACATCTCCTGCATTCCTGGAAGGCTTTCTTGTAGATCCCTATTATCACAGCAGTGACAAGGTTGTAGGTCGAGGTCTGAGTTGAAGACTCTGCTGCTTGTGCCTGCTGGCCAGGCTGAAGCACTTCACTGTCTGTTTCAAACGATGTGCCCGCCGACATGTGTTCATCATTGTTGGGGGCTGGTTGAGGTTGATCGTCTGTTTCAAACGATGTGCCTGCCGACTTGTGGTCATCATTGCTGGTGGCTGGTTGAGGTTGATGGTCTTGTTCAGAAGGTGTGCCCACCGACATGTGGTCATCCACAATCAGAGAAGAAGAAGCAGCATGAGAATCAACATGATCAATTTTCCGTACTGTTAATTCAAAACCTGAATCATCTGACTGGCTGTCGTCTTCTCTTTCAGGAGGCACGAGGTAATCATTCTGTTCCGGACTTGTCATTATTTTGTCGAACAAGTTTTTAATTCCTGCCAGTACATCTGACATATCATTCCTGTAATATGAGATGTCCCTTGGTACTTTCTCCTTCCAGATTACAATCTGCTGCAAGAACTTTCCCACTGCATCCTCTGCCATGGCATACAGAACTTCAGGAGACAAGTGCTGCTGAGAAGGGCTGTTCAGTTTTCTCTTCTGAGATATGACAGTGTCAGAAATACACTTTGTCAGTGGAGTAACGGGAACTTCATATGTCCTGCTAGCCATGATGTGATTATACATCATATCCGTCAGTTCATTTGAAAACTGCCTGACTTCATTCCTGTACTTGTCCTCTTGTTTGACCAGCTCTAATTTATAAAGCAGATCGTTGATCTTGGGCATGATGCTCTCAAAGTCACAGGAAAAGTGAGTTTTCATCACATTGATCCAGGGCAGTGTGCCACTCTGATTGCGCGTTTTAGGCAATTCCAGACTTCTAGCTGACGTGGAAGGCTCTGGGACATATCCGGGTAACATGTCTGCGGAAGTGTCCTCTGGATTTTGTGTCTGAGTCCGTTCCTTGATCTTCACCAAAAACTGTGGGAAATCTGTCTGAACAGCTTTCTTCAGATGCTCTTTCATTTTTTCAAAGTTTTGTCGGACAAACTGCAAAAACTGGTCTGTTCTCTCGGGTGGGGGTGTTGTTTGTATGTCATCTGTCTGGGTCATCTGTGAATCTAGAAAGTGTTCTACCTTGTAAACTACTTCTGTCATATCACAGGGAGTTCTGAGTGGTGTTGTATTGTCAGCTGATTCTGAAACATCTGAGTCCGAATAATGCACATTGTTAATCATGGCATCGACAATATCCGCTGCTACATCCTGAATATCTGAAGATAATATAGGTGTGGTATCAAGCTCTTCTTCAATGTCTGGTGATTTTCTGACATTTTGCATTAGAATCTCACTGACAGCTGTTATCATATGAGGGTCGGAGAGCACCCTTCTTGGGGTTTCAGGTCTGAGTGAGTGTGTGCACTTTTCGTCATCACTGAAACATAAAGGAGAGGCAGATTTTGATCTGCTGCTGCCTGATATCTCTGGTTCGTCTGTGACCACTCCTGTTGCTGAGACACTCCTGATGTCTGTATTTGCGGATGCAGAGGAGAACTTCTTAGACCAACATTCCATGCACTTGATTTTCGACTTACCTAAATATCTTTTCAGACATCCAGCAGTATGGTGCAGCATGCGTGTAATAGAGTCGGGGGAAGACATTGAGCCGTTGACATAAATGGCAGGCTCTAATGGCAGCACAGGGCATGTAATGACAATAGATAGAACATGTTTCACTTTCCGTGAAACTTCCTCCTCCATTAGTCCTCCTAACTGTTCTGCACTTTCAAAGTTCTCCTGAGGAACATCCAAAGTAGATGCTAAACTGGCAGAGATGGCGTCGCGTACGGATATGTTTATGTCCACAACAGTTTCACGGTGTAAGCAAGCGTAAGCAAGCATTAAAATGTTTCTTGCAGCATTTGCAGAAATAGTCTGCACAATCTCAACGATCATGTCAGTCAGGAAAGCCCGTGTGTCCCTGTCGTAGGTTCCCGAAGCTAGCATGCTCCACTGTGATGGAGAAATCCTGCTGAAAAAGTCTTTCATAATGGGCAGAATTTCTTCTACCGTCGCATTAAAAGTGTTTACAATATTGCTGCAAGCCATTGCAAACAATTCTTTGCTTTTCTTAAAATCCTCTATAGTCCGCTTTTCTTTGTCAGAATTTTGGTAATCCTGTGGAAAAGTGTCACTAAATGGAAAAAATAGTCCAGTTACTAACAACATATGACATCATTGCTTGTTCTTTGTTTTGGGTGGTTGTCATAGTCACTAGCCGATCATAGCTTAGCAACCATATCCAGGCACCTGGCAAGCTTTCAGCAAGCTAAGCAGTGTTTGTGCAAATCAGACCAGTGTCTTTTCATTGTACTCGTTTCGTCAGCATGTGTAAATCAAAACAAGAGAAAGATGAAACAAATCTAAATCAGCAAACAATTCTTATGTGAGTGGCCCATGTCACTTTAAGAGGACTAGGCAGTGCGTGCGCGTACCTGTGACGGTGTGTATGAGCGAGTATGCGCAGGAGAGTGAACGCTTGTAGGAATGAGAGAAGGAGAAAAGTTATTGACTGAAGAGAATAGTGATTGCAAAGCAAAGTACATTGTGGTGTGGAACAAATTCGTGGAAGGAAAGAAAATAAAGCTGCCGCCCTGCAAACGGAGAAGAGTGCTGCGGTCTTCTTTAATCCAGCTGTGTGATGGTGGGGAGTTAACTACTCCCTGGAGCTGTCCATCGCTCCTCTGCGCTTCCAGACTATGGCCAGGAGCTCCAAGCAGGAAAAGGTTACCTCTAAAGTTCGTGTAAAGGATTAGTTACACAGGACATTTGAATCTTTTTGTTATTCCCACCTTGTGAACAACACGGGAAATTGACGCCGGTTATGTAAAAATCTACCGTCATGCTCTGCGCGAGCGCCTCACAAAAAGCCTAATTAGTTTGATTGCTGCTCGGCAATCTCCTCCATAGATAAAAAAATACAATCTCCTGTGGAAGGGTAACCTTATTGAAACAATACTGAAAAATGTTAAGGGAGACGTCTGTCACTGTGGTTTCAGCCTATAAACCTCTTTGAAATGTACCCATAACCAACTATGGGCAATTAGTCAATTTAATATGTGTGTCAGGGAGAATCTATTGTGAACACTCCCAATACACCACCACATATGCCAATTTAAAAATGTCCTTTAATAAGAAAAGCTTCAAGATTGATAAAGGGACAGCCAGAATGCACGGTTTGAACTTTACATTTAGCTAGGGCCTTGATAACAATTTATTTTAATTATACAAACCTTGCTGAACACCACAAAAGCACAATAAAATACAAAACAAGTAAGGGATAACAGCTATTAGCAGGTCATTGAGGGTCCGTGTATTTTGCGGCCATTCGATGAAGTCAAAAAACGAAAAATCCGGTAACGAGTAAATGTCCGTTTTACATTTTAAAATCGTAAAACGAAAAATGGGAAATGAGTCGATTTCAAATGACCGAAATCAAATTACCTCAAAATACACGGACCGTACACAGACCATTGAGGACTATGTTACCCTGACAGGGTGCACACAGCACTTTGTGTCAGTGTCTTCATTTGCAATAATGGCTGGCCTGCTACACCTTATCAGACTTATTAGCTACATGGCTACTTACCAAAATGATCAACAACAAATATATATTGATGTACATTTAAAATTATCAGACTTGCGATTAGACTGAATGTGATTCACCCTTCTGATCAGAACCATGGTGTCCATAGCAACGAACTGAACGAACTTCATTGGCCCTCAATCAGGTCAAGAATAAACTTCAAAATCCTTCTCCTTATGTGCAAGGCTCCTAATAGACTAGCCTCATTATATCTGCAGGATCTGATCGTACCATAAATTTCTAATAGAACACTCAGATCTCAGATTGCAGGTCTCTCTTGCCTCCAGACCTGCATGCTTACCAGCAGTCCAGCCCCTGACCAAACCAATGCTTACTGCCTGCACTAGTCTCCATTGTTCATCTTTGTTTTATAATTAACTCATCATATATACATCCACTATAATATAAACACAACAGTTTCAGCTTGTTTGACATCATCAATAACCTCTCATATTTGTTCCTCTTTCTCTCCTTCATGCTCTCTGTCCTGTCTCCCTCTTCTCCTCCTCTACCTGGCTGACTGTCAGCAGGAAGGTTCTCCTTATGAGCCAGGTCCTGCTTAAGGTTTCTTCCTGTTAAAAGGTAGTTTTTCTTTGTCACTGTTGCTAAAGTGTGCCAAAGTGCACTGCCACAGAAACCTGGATTCAGCATGCAACAATGGTTTCTCCTGTAGACAGCCGTTGCCGGCCATGTCAAGAAAAACAGCCAAGGCAACAACGACAACAGCAGCCAAGTCAAATCGAGGCTTCACAGTTCAAAAACTAGTTAGAGATCTCCTCAATTAAGTCACTGTCTAATATGAATATTATATATTTACATTACACTTTTTCACCCCCCTCCTATCCGATAGATCGGATTCCCCTATTTTCCCCTAACCCCGTTCCTTTTTTCAGATAAACTACATTAAAATATATCTGCATGTGTTTATATGCATGAATATACGAATATATGAAAGAATATACACTGTTACTACCTTATGTGCGATGATTGAGTTTTCAGTTTTTTATTACTTCTTACTTCTAATACAGTCACTGTCTAATATGAATATCTAATATTCATATCAGACTACTGCAGTAAGAAAGATAACAAATATTAGACTATTTACATATTTTTATATTTATACAACACATTCTGGATCCAATCAAAATAAATAAATAAACATTACAACTCATCTTTTGTTTGAATTGTTCGTTTCACATTAATTGAGCAAATGAAGTTTGTTATAATGTTGCAAAAAGCTGAGTCAGTCAGTCCACACAATGGCAGATATTTGAGATGGTTCTTTAGAAAGTGGATTATTTTCCCTCCACACAGTAAAAGAGTCGGTCAGCCAGACAGACTGAGCGGCAGGTTGGCTCTGACCTCTCAACTGTTGGTTCAGTTTTTGTCACACAAGAGTGTGGGTCACCATGCAGAGAAAAGGAGGATTAGTTCAAAAAGATCCCCGAGGAACAAAAATTATTTTCTAGTCAATAATTAGTCTTGTTACTTGTATTAATTGTATTTTTTATTTGTTTGTTGGTGCTAGGCAATCAAACTATTGTTCTTCACCCTCTTTCTTCTTCTTCTTTTCAAGTTAGGTGAGATAGACGATGTGAAAGTTTGTTTGCATTCAGGATCACATTCTCAGGTCCAGAATCGAGCACTTCTCAGGAACCTTCTTGCAAGACTTGATGCAAGTCTGAAAATTCTTGTTTTTGTGGGTGTTTGAGATGTGGGATCTAGATGGAGTTTCACATACACCACAATGGCTTCGCCAAAATCTGGGTTTGATGCCTGTGCATGTAAAAGCAGCGTTTCAGGAGAGCCGAACTCTCTCTGAAGATCTTTAACGATTGCTTTTGCAAGTCGTTTAATGGTGTCGATGTCCAATGTGTCTGTGAAAATGACATGTTCCATCACCTTGTCTGACAGACCTTGGATCATGCTATTGATCTCTTGAGCTGGCAGACATCTCCTGCATTCCTGGAAGGCTTTCTTGTAGATCCCTATTATCACAGCAGTGACAAGGTTGTAGGTCGAGGTCTGAGTTGAAGACTTTGCTGCTTGTGCCTGCTGGCCAGGCTGAAGCACTTCACTGTCTGTTTCAAACGATGTGCCCGCCGACATGTGTTCATCATTGTTGGGGGCTGGTTGAGGTTGATCGTCTGTTTCAAACGATGTGCCTGCCGACTTGTGTCATCATTGCTGGTGGCTGGTTGAGGTTGATGGTCTTGTTCAGAAGGTGTGCCCACCGACATGTGGTCATCCACAATCAGAGAAGAAGAAGCAGCATGAGAATCAACATGATCAATTTTCCGTACTGTTAATTCAAAACCTGAATCATCTGACTGGCTGTCGTCTTCTCTTCAGGAGGCACGAGGTAATCATTCTGTTCCGGACTTGTCATTATTTTGTCGAACAAGTTTTTAATTCCTGCCAGTACATCTGACATATCATTCCTGTAATATGAGATGTCCCTTGGTACTTTCTCCTTCCAGATTACAATCTGCTGCAAGAACTTCCCACTGCATCCTCTGCCATGGCATACAGAACTTCAGGAGACAAGTGCTGCTGAGAAGGGCTGTTCAGTTTTCTCTTCTGAGATATGACAGTGTCAGAAATACACTTTGTCAGTGGAGTAACGGGAACTTCATATGTCCTGCTAGCCATGATGTGATTATACATCATATCCGTCAGTTCATTTGAAAACTGCCTGACTTCATTCCTGTACTTGTCCTCTTGTTTGACCAGCTCTAATTTATAAAGCAGATCGTTGATCTTGGGCATGATGCTCTCAAAGTCACAGGAAAAGTGAGTTTTCATCACATTGATCCAGGGCAGTGTGCCACTCTGATTGCGCGTTTTAGGCAATCCAGACTTCTAGCTGACGTGGAAGGCTCTGGGACATATCCGGGTAACATGTCTGCGGAAGTGTCCTCTGGATTTTGTGTCTGAGTCCGTTCCTTGATCTTCACCAAAAACTGTGGGAAATCTGTCTGAACAGCTTTCTTCAGATGCTCTTTCATTTTTTCAAAGTTTTGTCGGACAAACTGCAAAAACTGGTCTGTTCTCTCGGGTGGGGGTGTTGTTTGTATGTCATCTGTCTGGTCATCTGTGAATCTAGAAAGTGTTCTACCTTGTAAACTACTTCTGTCATATCACAGGGAGTTCTGAGTGGTGTTGTATTGTCAGCTGATTCTGAAACATCTGAGTCCGAATAATGCACATTGTTAATCATGGCATCGACAATATCCGCTGCTACATCCTGAATATCTGAAGATAATATAGGTGTGGTATCAAGCTCTTCTTCAATGTCTGGTGATTTTCTGACATTTTGCATTAGAATCTCACTGACAGCTGTTATCATATGAGGGTCGAGAGCACCCTTCTTGGGGTTTCAGGTCTGAGTGAGTGTGTGCACTCACTGAAACTAAAGGAGAGGCAGATTTTGATCTGCTGCTGCCTGATATCTCTGGTTCGTCTGTGACCACTCCTGTTGCTGAGACACTCCTGATGTCTGTATTTGCGGATGCAGAGGAGAACTTCTTAGACCAACATTCCATGCACTTGATTTTCGACTTACCTAAATATCTTTTCAGACATCCAGCAGTATGGTGCAGCATGCGTGTAATAGAGTCGGGGGAAGACATTGAGCCGTTGACATAAATGGCAGGCTCTAATGGCAGCACAGGGCATGTAATGACAATAGATAGAACATGTTTCACTTTCCGTGAAACTTCCTCCTCCATTAGTCCTCCTAACTGTTCTGCACTTTCAAAGTTCTCCTGAGATCATCCAAAGTAGATGCTAAACTGGCAGAGATGGCGTCGCGTACG